>NC_041231.1:89925072-89926020 GCF_002837175.3 Physeter macrocephalus
CAAAGATCAATAAAACTAAAAGCTGGTTCTTTGAGAAGATAAACAAAATTGATAAGCCATTAGCCAGACATCAAGCAAAAGAGGGAGAGGACACAAATCAATGAAATTAGAAATGAAAAATGAGAAGTTACAACAGACACCACAGAAATACAAAGCATCCTAAGAGACTACTACAAGCAACTCTATGCCAATAAAATGGACAACCTGGAAGAAATGGACAAATTCTTAGAAAGGTATAACCTTCCAAGACTGAACCAGAAAGAAATAGAAAATATGAACAGATCAATCACAAGTAATGAAATTGAAGCTGTGATTAAAAATCTTCCAACAAACAAAAGTCCAGGACCACATGGCTTCACAGATGAATTCTATCAAACGTTTAGAGAAGAGTTAACACCCATCCTTCTCAAACTCTTCCAAAAATTTTCAAAGGAAGGAACACTCCCAAACTCATTCAATGAGGCCACCATCACCCTGACAAAGATACTACAGAAAAAGAAAATTAAAGACCAATATCACTGATGAATATAGATGCAAAAATCCTCAACAAAATACTATCAAACAGAATCCAACAACACATTAAAAGGATCATACACCATGATCAAGTGGGATTTATCCAAGGGCTGCAAGGATTCTTCAATATACACAAATCAGTCAATGTGATACATCATGTTAACAAATTGAAGAAGAAAAACCATATGATCCTCTCAATACATGCAGAAAAAGCTTTCAACAAAATTCAACACCCATTTATGATAAAAACTCTCCAGAAACTTGGGATAGAGGGAACCTACCTCAACATAATAAAGGCCATATACGACAAACCCACAGCAAACATCATTCTCAATGGTGAAAAACTGAAAGCATTTCCTCTAAGATCAGGAACAAGACAAGGATGTCCACTCTCGCCACTATTATTCAACATAGTTTTGGAAGTCCTAGCCACGG
>NC_041231.1:89926170-89933994 GCF_002837175.3 Physeter macrocephalus
TGTTTGCAGATGACATGATACTATACATAGAGAATCCTAAAGATGCCACCAGAAAACTACTAGAGCTAATCAATGAATTTGGTAAAGTAGCAGGATACAAAATTAATGCACAGAAATCTCTTGCATTCTTATTCACTAATGATGAAAAATCTGAAAGAGAAATTAAGGAAACACTCCCATTTACCATTGCAACAAAGAGAATAAAATACCTCCAAATAAACCTACCTAGGGAGACAAAAGACCTGTATGCAGAAAACTATAAGACACTGATGAAAGAAATTAAAGATGATACAAACAGATAGAGAGATATACCTTGTTCTTGGACTGGAAGAATCAACATTGTGAAAATGACTCTGCTACCCAAAACAATCTACAGATTCAATGAAATCCCTATCAAATTATCAATGGCATTTTTTTACAGACCTAGAGTAAAAAATCTTAAAATTTGTATGGAGACACAAAAGACCCCGAATGGCCAAAGCAGTCTTGAGGGAAAAAAACGGATCTGGAGGAATCAGGCTCCCTGACTTCAGACTATACTACAAAGCTACAGTAATCAAGACAGTATGGTACTGGCACCAAAACAGAAATATAGATCAATGGAACAGGATAGAAAGCCCAGAGATAAACCCATGCACCTATGGTCATCTGCTCTATGACAAAGGAGGCAAGGATATACAATGGAAAAAAGACAGTCTCTTCAATAAGTTGTGCTGGGAAAACTGGACAGCTACATATAAAAAATGAAATTAGAACACTCCCTAGCACCATACACAAAAATAAACTCAAAATGGATTAGAGACCTAAATGTAAGACTGGATACTATAAAACTCTTAGAGGAAAACATAGGAAGAACACTCTTTGACATAAATCACAGCAAGATCTTTTTTGATCCACCTCCTAGAGTAATGGAAATAAAAACAAAAAAACAAATGGGACCTAATGAAACTTAAAAGCTTTTGCAAAGCAAAGGAAACTACAAGCAGGATGGAAAGACAACCCTCAGAATGGGAGAAAATATTTGCAAATGAATCAATGGACAAAGGATTTATCTCCAAAATATATAAACAGCTCATGTAGCTCAATATTAAAACAACAAACAACCCAATCAAAAAATGGGCAGAAAACCTAAATAGACATTTCTCCAAAGAAGACATACAAATGGCCAAGAAGCACATGAAAAGCTGCTCAGTATCACTAATTATTAGAGAAATGCAAATCAAAACTACAGTGAGGTATCACCTCACACCAGTTAGAATGGGCATCATCAGAAAATATACAAAGAAGAAATGCTGGAGAGGGTGTGGAGAAAAGGGAACCCTCTTGCACTGTTGGTGGGAATGTAAATTGATACAGCCACTATGGAGAACAATATGGAGTTTCCTGAAAAAATTAAAAATAGAATTACCATATGACCCGGCAATCCCACTACTGGGCATATACCCAGAGAAAACCATAATTCCAAATGACACATGCACCCCAATGTTCATTGCAGCACTATTTACAATAGCCCAGTCATGGAAGCAACATAAGTGTCCATCGACAGACAAATGGATAAAGAAGATGTGGTATTTATATACAATGGAATATTATTCAGCCATTAAAAGGAACGAAATTGGGTCATTTGCAGAGATGTGGATGGATCTGGAGACTGTCATACGGAGTGAAGTAAGTCAGAAAGAGAAAAACAAATATCGTATATTAATGCATATATGTGGAACCTAGAAGAATGTTACAGATGAACCAGTTTGCAGGGCAGAATTTGAGACACAGATGTAGAGAACAAACATACGGACACAAAGGGGGGAAAGTGGTATGGGGGTGGTGGTGTGATGAATTGGGAGGTTGGGATTGACATATATACACTGATATGTATAAAATGGATAACTAATAAAAACCTGCTGTATAAAAAGAAAAACCAAAAAAACCTAATAATATAATGGACAAAAGATTTAAGTAGTCACTTACTATAAAGGATATGTGGATGATAAATAATCATATAAAAAGATGCTGAACATCACTAGTCATTAGGAAAGTACAAATTAAAACCACAATGAGAAACCAACATTGCCAGGAGCTAATAAGGATGTGGAGCAACTAGAACGCTCATATATTGCTGATGGAAATGTAAAAAGGTACAAACACTTTGGAAAACATTCAACCCTTCTTAGAAAGTTAAACATACACTTACCATATGACCCAGCAATCTCAATCCTGTGTACTTACCCAAGAGAGATTAAGATTTATGTCCACACAGACACCTGCCTCCAAAATATTAATAACAGCTTTACTCATATAAGACAAACTGGAAACAATTCCAATGTCCCATAACAGGGGACTGAATAAACAAACTGTGATACATCCATACAATGAACTGCTACTCAGCAATAAAAAGTGACACATCTCTGATACATTAAAAAACATAAAGGGATTTCAAATGCATTATGCTGAGTGAGTGAAGCCTGACTCAAAGGTACATATTGTATGATTTCACTTATATGATGTTCTTGCAAAGGCAAAACTATCAGTGGTCATCAGGGAACCAGAGTGAGGATAAGAGTTTCAGAAACAGAAGAAGGAATTTTTTCAGGTAATGAGTACCTTAATTGAAGTGATGGATGTCTTATATGACTAAGTATTAGTCAAAACTTGTCGAATTGAACTATAAAAAGGGATGGTTTTACTAAATGTAAACTACATTTTAATAAAACAAAACAAAAACAAATCTTAGGGAGGTAAGGAAGAAAATTCCAAATGTAATGTAGCTTATAGATAAATTAATAATATTTAATTTAAAATGACTATAAAAAAGAACAAGCAGTTCTTTGAGATCTTAGAATAAAAATAACAATTGTTGATTTGTAAAATCAGTACATAGACTGAATAGAAGAATAACAGAGGTAATAGAAAATTAATACTAGGTATAATTCAAACAAACCATCATGAACTATAACATATTTATAAAAATATATTCTTAACACCCAAATGACTCAATAACTATGGAGATGAAAAGATGGAGAGAGTTACATCAGTGCAGATTAAATTAAAGCAGATTAGGCTATTAAAATTGTGAAAAAATGTCATGTAGAACAGTGAGTAGTGATAAACACTGAGTGAGGTTATATGTGGTGCACATGATGAAAAAAAGATAAGGACTTGAAAAGTTCCATTGGCTTGTTACCCTGGAAGTCAATGGTGCACCCATATTACTCTGTCCCCACCGTGATCAGGGTAAGGTGAAGAGAATGGCATTCCATTTTTATTACCAGTTCTGGGACTAGACCACATCAATAAGACAGCTGGCCCATGCCCTGACTCTTGACGATTATGAAATAGTTACTTAGTACAGTACTGAGATCTCTGCTAAAGATGCCAAGAAAGACCAAAGGCCTCTATGACTCTGCTCCACAAACACAAAAGCATAAAAGCTTCACCTCTGCCCCATTTTCTCCTTGGAATTCTCACCCCACTGCATCATTCTCTTGGGGAATAAAACAGATCTGAAATGCTAGTTGTAAGGAGTTCTAGGGAATAAAAGCTTTCACTTCGTAGCTTCTGCACATCTGCACATCAGGAGTTTAAAATGGATGTTGAACAATCTGCCACACTCATCAAAAACATCATCTAATTTGTTCTCTCTCTCTATGCATACATACACAGAGAGATACATATATACATATACATAAACATATACATGATTATGTTGTGTTTAAACAGAACATTTCTGTGCCTTCACAGAAATGGACGGGGCATCTGCTGTGGAAGGAATATTTACTTTTAATTATAAAACTCGTTTGTATTGTTTACACATATGCAGGTACTTTTTACCATATGCAGGAACTCTATTTTAATTAAAAGACTGAGTTTTGAAATAAAAACATATATAAAGCTTCCATGCATAATATTCTATCTGTCTTTATAGTAATGTTGTGAAATAGATGTGTCAAACTTTTTTTCCCCATTTTATAATTGAGGACCATGAGCTGCAAAATTGTTTAGTGCTTTGATTTCACAAGACCTGAAGCATTTTAAAACTTACTTAGAAGTATAATACTCATGAGACGGGCTAGTCTTTTCTTAGGGTGATTTAGTAGTATTTATAAAAATTTAAACTGTTTACACCCTCATATTTAGCATTTCTACTTTTTGGATTTTATTCTATATAAACATTCCCACAAGTGTTTGAGGAGACATCTACATGAAAGTTTGTTGTAGTTTCCTTTGTAAAGGAACCAATGAGAAAAATCTAAATATACATCAATATGAAACTGGTTAAATAATGAAAACCTACACAGTCCTTGAAAATAAAAAAAAAGTAGTTAATGTGTGAACAAGTGAAATATGCCCAAGATAACTGAAAAAATACCAAGTTGAAAAATAATGTTTTTGATTCATATGTAAAATATGACAGTAATAGTAATGATAAATATGTTAATACTCATGAAAAGCATTGTAGTTATATGCATCACATTACTTAGAGTGGTTATTTCTGATCAGGGGAATTTTCAGAGGCTTTTATTTTAAATTATGTTTATGTAACACCTGTATTTAGGCTTTGTGTAATATTTGCAATCTTAAAATGAAAATATAAGGGTAAGATGAGAAAATACTTGATGATTAAAATACACAATTTTGATGTTTCTCATTATATATAATATTTTATGTGTTTGGCCTATGAGTCTCCTAAAAGCCCAAGCAGATTGATATAACAGTTTGTTATTCCTCACCCTTAAGGAGAGTGGTCTAGTATAAGGGAATCTCTGGATAACTGAATATTATAACATCTGCATTTGAATCAAAACTCTGTCATTTCTTCAGCAAGTTATGTAATATGACTGAGCCACAGTTTTCTCATATATAAAGTGATGGCAATAAAAATACATAGAATGTTGCTCAGAGGATTAGATATGATGCTTTAAAGATCAAATTGAAAACTAAGAGCTGGTATATTGTCAATGAGATAAATACTATTTTCTGAAGAGCTGTGACCATACTTCTGCAAAGCCACTCTTTGAAAGTTTTCAAGAAAATGAAATTGCATGGATTCCCCGAGATAACCCATATGGAATGCCACTGGCCAGGTACCACCAGCTCCAAGGCTATGGACAAAAGAAAGGGATCCACATCATTGAAGAAGAAGAATTCAGAGCTCCTGGGTGAAATTCGAATACAGGGTATTAAAGGGACTAGCAGCACAATGTGATTCATACACTTGTCCTTTGGTCCAGTAAGAATTATTATGATTATTTTGATAGTGGTTTCCAATTCATCAACTCAGGCTTTGGGATATAGGTGGTATACTGGTTGCCTGTTATGGCCATTAGGTTTCATCTGCAGTACTGTAAACCATGGGTAATTCACTAGTTTGCATGTTGACATTCCTACATCAAGTTAATGGAATTTTACCCCTAGAAACCAAATAACCATATATTTAATGTAATTCAAATTTACACAATGCATTTCCTTATGAAATATTTAAGGATTAGACAGGCATAGTGCAATCTAGATACTTTAATATTTAATAATATAAAAGCATTCTATTTTATTGTGGTATCAATTCAACTTATTTTATGATATTTTAAATCTTTGTTCCATTTTCTATTTGGATTTATTTCATATATTTGAAAATTATAGGGAATTTAAAAAATGACATCTACATACCTATTACCCAGATCTATCAAAATCTAATGTTTTGCCATGGTTGCTCCATTTATATTTAAGAATCAAAATACTCCAGAAACATTTGAAGATCCTTACATATCCAGTAAGAATCTGCTTCTTCCCTACTCAGAGATATGACCACCTTAAATTTGGTGCTCATTATTGTCATACATTTCTCCAAACTACTATTACATAAATAAGTATCCACATATAACACACAGTATTGGTTGGCAAAATTTATAAAAATAAATATATACTGTATGAATTCCTGTACATTTTTTACTCGATATTATATTTTTGACATTACTCATATTAATACCTGTATTTTTTCAATCATTTTAATTTTATTTAGCATTTCACTATGTATGTGTATCAGAGATTTTAAAATTATCACTGATTATTTAAAATTATTTCCATTACTTTTCCTATTATAAGCCATGCTGCTGTAGATATTCTTATACATGTCTCCTTGTGCATATATACATGTTTCTAGAAGATACATATGAAGATGTAGAATATAGGAGCAGAGCATTCATATCATTAACTTTACTAATTACTGAAAAATTGTTCTCCAGGGAAGTTAAACTGGTATATACTCCCACTATCAGAGTATGAAACTTCCCTTTCTCTATATCTTCTCAACATATTTTTAATTTTTGTCATTCTGGTAGATGCTAAATTATGTTTAAGTATTTTAATTAGTATTTCTCTGATTACTAATGGAATTGAGCATGTTTTTGTTTCTTTTGACCATTTAGGTTTCCTCAGCCAGGTATTCCTTATTCTTAAAGATTTCCCATTTCCAATTGGAGTGATTGTCTATTTATTACAGATTTGGAGAAGATAGTTATGTAATCTGAATGCTAATCCTTTGTTGATTAGGCAGCTGCAGATCTATTCTTCTAAATGGTAGCTTATCTTTTTTCTACTTTTTAAAATGCACCAATGTTTTTACTTTTAAGGCAGTCAGATGTATTTTTTTATAGTTTTAATTTTTATGTCTTTTTTTTTAACAGAAAATCATTTCCTGGCCACATATATACAATATTTTTTCTATTTTCTGATAAAAGCTGAATAACTTTGCTTTTCACATTTAGTTTTAGCTCCACGTATATTACAATTTTTGTATGGTTGAGGTAAGAATCAAATTTTAATTGTTCCGTCTGTAGGACTAGTTGTCCTGGCAACATGTATCTTTTTCCTATTGCTTTCTAATTTCACTTCAATTGTATATCAAGTTTTTGCATAATGTATGTGAATGTTTCTTTGCTTCATATTTTGTTTCACATGCTGTTTTCGCTCCCCACACTTAATTTCTTATTTATTATATCTACTAATGTTTTTATCTGACTGGGGTTAAAAGTATGTCAGGAAACACAATTCTCAGGCTGACATTTATTTTTGCAATTTTAGAGATGGAGATAAAGGGCAAATTTAAAAGTATTTGTGTTTACACTTTCATAGGTATTTGGTAGGGGGAAGATATTATGTTGTATCCTCAATTCCTCCCTACTACATAAAGGAAGCCTCTTTAAAAAGAGGGAATCAGAACAGGAAAACAGAATTGAACTTGGAACCAGAATATCTTGGTCTTGTTTTTGGACATCCTTTCTGTTTGCATAAAATCAGCATTGCCTGCTTTATGGAGTATTACCTCAAATAAGGTAATAATTATGCTCTGTAATTCATTATGCTAATACTAGTTATTATTATTATCATATAAATACCTTTTTAGAAAGTGGACAAGAGAAATACTGTTAGTTATATACACACAAATATATCTGTGTGTGTGTGTGTGTGTGTGTGTGTATCACTTTCATGCATTGAGTACCTTTTATGTACGTGGTACTACATGGTGGCTGTAGTACTGGTAGTAGAAGTAGTTGTAGTACCAGTGGTAGAAATCTAGTAATACAGTACTGAATAGAAGTAGTAACACCTAGTAACATTTAAGCTGCTAAGTCATTTGCTCAGAATAAATAAAGTATTTTTAAGAACTGGTTTCCTACAATGAGATATCATCTCACAACGGTCAGAATGGCCATCATCACAAAATCTACAAACAATAAATGCTGGAGAGGGTGTGGAGAAAAGGGAACCCTCTTGCACTATTGGTGGGAATGTAAATTGATACAGCCACTATGGAGAACAGTATGGAGGTTC
>NC_041231.1:89934719-89942367 GCF_002837175.3 Physeter macrocephalus
GGTGGGAGGGAGACGCAAGAGGGAAGAGATATGGGGATATATGTATATGTATAACTGATTCACTTTGTTATAAAACAGAAACTGACACACCATTGTAAAGCAATTATACTCCAATAAAGAAGTTAAAAAAAAAGAGAACTGGTTTCACCGGGAGGATTAATTTACTCCACTGGAGTGGGATGGAAATGTACCAAGTTCAGTCTTCTCTTGTCTCAGTTTTGACAAGGATTGTTAGTGACCCAGTGGACGGGGGCTTTAGGTTCTTAGCCAGCATCTTTAACAATCTTCAATGATTAATTCTGTGACAGTACTTTGAAATGGTGTGATCCTTTTGATTCCCTTCTCTGAACTAACCACTGCTTTGTCCCTCTTACTGTTCACCATCTCTGCATGTATGATTTCTGCTTCATGGCGAATATGCCTTTGGGTGAACATTATTATTCTCTTGTCTCTCCTCCTGTTCTCGCTTTTGGGAGTGGTTCCGTTCAATGTTAAAGGAATAGTATATTGCTTTCTTTGCGATATACCGTCGTTAATGAATGAGAATGAGAATCACTGACACTTTTCAACTGGGTGTGCAATTTTCTTTGACTAAGCAAGAGAAAAAATAGGAGATGAGAGGGTCTCTCTGGAAATGTGTTCAAAATTGTGTTCTTTGTTACAATGTATGTGGCATCTAGTAATGGAAAATAAGAACACCCCCCTCCCACGTGGGCCATTCATATAAAGCCAAGAAAGTGAAGCTATATGAAAGTGTATTACAGCTTGGAATGTGTCATAAGATTCTAATGCTGCCTAAATAGTGTTTACAGAGAGCCACAGTGTGTTTTGAGCAGAACAGAGAAAGGAGATATTCCATACCCTTTAGAATAAAAATAACCGTGATGGGAACCACTAACTTTCTTGTTTATTTTTGTGGCTTTTGGGGAGTTTTACATATACACACATTCTCTCTCTTTCTTTCTCTTTCTCTCCATACATATATGCAAAAAGGTACATGTACATATTTGAACAGGAGAACTATTGAGTAAAATATATAAAACAAAAATATTTTAGTAGTTTTAGAATGGTAAGATCATATTAAACACACAGAAGCGACAGTGACCAAAGTTTTAATAATTGGATGCTTGGGATGTACCTTGTCCAAAGCATAATAAAATGCATTTTTCCCCCTGAACCCACCTATAATATACTCAGGCACTCAGAAACTGTAGTAAGCCTTCAGACCATAAAAGTTAGAACTAATGTTTCCCCGAATTATGCTCTAGTGACCCGGGTCTGTGAGCTTGTTGATTTAGCAAACATTTGTGGAGTACCTGCTGTACATCAGGCACTGTGCTTGGCACCATGGCTGCACTGGTGCACAGAGAAGCAAGTCCTGGATTTCTCAGAACTTACAGACTGACGGGATAGGTGTATATTTTTTTAAAAGACTACAAATATTACATGTATTTTTACATAATGATAAATGCTGCGATGGGTGATGAGAGACTGTTGCTGGGAGAATCAAGACCTCTGTGGGGAAGTGACATTTAGATGAGAATTGAAGGAGGAAGATCAGCTTTCCAGAGACGAATGGCAGGAAACTGATCTGGGAAGAAAAACGGAATTATGCAAAGACCCTGACATGGGGAAAGAAGTTGTTACAGCAAATGAACGGGAAAAAAAAATAATGCGGCTCATTGAGGGAGAGTGGGAGATATGTGGTGTGCCAGGCATGAAGGGACTTATTAAGGATTTTGGATATTTCCCAAGTATAATAGCAAATCACTGAAGTGACTCATGTAATGAAGTATCATAATTGAAGTTGGTTTTTATAGTAATAGCTATCATTTCTTGAGTGTGTGTTATAGATCAGGCTTTGGGCTAAGGGTTTTATCTGTATTTAATTCATATTTACAACACCCCTAGAATCACTTCCTAAATGGGGAAAAAGAGACTCTTAGAACTTATGCTGTTTTTACTGGAATCAGGTTGCCAGAAATTGGCAGAGCTGAAATTAGAATTTAGGTCTCTATCGCTGAAACTCATGCTCTTAAGAATTCTACTAATTGACTTTCTAATGTACTTAATTAGGCCACTAGTATATATCTCAGGAGGTGGAAGAATCAGGCACTATCTACAGTCTAGGAATTTTCTAGAATTGTCGCTATTAACTGTTACTTGAGCAATCTACTGTGGTAGTATTTAAAGACTAAGTAAAAGAATCCCTCCTGGATGACAGTCACCTTCCAGCTGTGCCGAGCATTTGGTTTGGTTAACATGAGGAAAAAATGAAATGTTAAGCTCCCTCCAGTTAGCATTTATTTGTGTAATGAGCTGTAATTAAATGGCACCTCTAGGGCTACCTTGAAATGGGACTGCCCCAGCTGGTTCTCAGCTTGTTGGCTTGCTTTGTACCATTTTTCACAGCCACCATCTCTCCTCCCCAGATTTAAAAAAAAGGGGGTGGTTTGCTAGTGTTAAAAACTACTCCTCATGGCTTTTTCCTTCTTTATCAGCAACCTTCTTTCACATTCTCCACTATTTCTCTGCTTGTCCAAGAGCACAACTATTTTTACATATGGTAGAGATATCATTCTAGATAATCCATTCATAATATCATATGGGCTCAAGTTACTCTGGTTTATTAAATATTCAAAATATTAACCCCTCTGGTTTGGACCTTATATTGTTTATTCAGTTCCTTCAACTAAGTCTTCATCGGCTTACTCTGCTCTCATAACTTAACTCTTTCTCCTCCCAGAATTTCATCACTTCATAAAACCATGTCGTCTTACCTAAGTCACTTTCCTTCCCCTCAGAAAGCATGAAGATGACTTAATGGCCACTTGTTTAATGAAAATTTTTCCCTGACCTGTTACAACGACCAAAGCTTGGTGACTTTTTTCTTGTTCTTAAAATAGAGGTATGAGAACTACTTATTGCCAACCTTGTGGACCCAAAACAAACTCTTCATCTCAGATGAGGATGGCAATAGAGCAATGTTGACCATTTAACTGTATAGGAATAGCTGAGCTCTTCCTCAGTGTCAATATGATCTGAAATGAACTTAGAGAATTGAGGCTTAGAGACTTACCATCTTCATCCTTCCTAGTTATATCCCATTTCCCTGGGGCACAGGGAAAGTAACTGAACCCCTTTGAAGTTCCAGGTGCTTTCTGTATGTAGTATATGCTTAACCGGAGTTCTCTCAAAATAAGAAAGGTAACCATAGAATTCATTGATCAAAGCAATATATTCCTGAGAGTTAAGTGGGATGTTGTCAATAACTATTCCAAGATAATATATGTAAAAGGTACTTTCCTGGGACAAAGAAAATACAGTTCACCTAAAAATAAATAACATGTCAAGAGTTCGGGGGGGGCCTCTTTGGTGGGGCTAATGGCGGACTCCAGGAGGGCTCACACCAAGGAGTACTTCCCAGAACTTCTGCTGCCAGTGTCCTTGTCCCCACGGTGAGCCACATCCACGCCCACTTCTGCAAGAGACTATCCAACACTAGCAGCATTGCGGTGCTCTGGCTGGGTGTCAGGCCTGAGTCTCTGAGGTGGGAGAGCAGAGATCAGAACATTGGTCCATGAGAGACCTCCTGGCTCCATGTAATATCTATCGGTGAAAGCTCTCCCAGAGATCACCATCTCAACACTAAGACCCAGCTCGACTCAAAGACCAGCAAGATACAGTGCTGGACACCCTATGCCAAACAACTAGCAAGACAGGAACACAACCCCACCATTAGCAGACAGGCTGCCTCAAATCATAATAAAGATACAGACACCCCAAAACACAACATCAGATGCAGTCCTGCCCACCAGAGAGATGATCCAGCCTCATCAACCAGAACAAAGGCACCAGTCCCCTCCAGCAGGAAGCCTACACAACCCGCTGAACCAACATTACCCACTTGGGGAAGACACCAAAAACAACAGGAACTACGAACCTGCAGCCTGTGAAAACGAGACCCCAAACTCAGTAAGTTAAGCAAAATGAGAAGACAGAGAAATATGCAGCAGATGAAGGAGCAAGGTAAAACCACACCAGACGAAATAAATGAAAAGGAAATAGGCAGTCTACCTGAAAAAGAATTCAGAGTAATGATAGTAAAGATGATCCAAAATCTTGGAAATAGAATGGAGAAAATACAAGAAACATTTAACAAGGACCTAGAAGAACTAAAGAACAAGCAAAAAATGATGCACAAGAAAATAAATGAAATTAAAAATTCTCTAGAAGGAATCAATAGCAGAATAACTGATCCACGCCCACTTCTGCAAGAGACTATCCAACACTAGCAGCATTGCGGTGCTCTGGCTGGGTGTCAGGCCTGAGTCTCTGAGGTGGGAGAGCAGAGATCAGAACATTGGTCCATGAGAGACCTCCTGGCTCCATGTAATATCTATCGGTGAAAGCTCTCCCAGAGATCACCATCTCAACACTAAGACCCAGCTCGACTCAAAGACCAGCAAGATACAGTGCTGGACACCCTATGCCAAACAACTAGCAAGACAGGAACACAACCCCACCATTAGCAGACAGGCTGCCTCAAATCATAATAAAGATACAGACACCCCAAAACACAACACCAGATGCAGTCCTGCCCACCAGAGAGATGATCCAGCCTCATCAACCAGAACAAAGGCACCAGTCCCCTCCAGCAGGAAGCCTACACAACCCACTGAACCAACATTACCCACTTGGGGAAGACACCAAAAACAACAGGAACTACGAACCTGCAGCCTGTGAAAACGAGACCCCAAACTCAGTAAGTTAAGCAAAATGAGAAGACAGAGAAATATGCAGCAGATGAAGGAGCAAGGTAAAACCACACCAGACGAAATAAATGAAAAGGAAATAGGCAGTCTACCTGAAAAAGAATTCAGAGTAATGATAGTAAAGATGATCCAAAATCTTGGAAATAGAATGGAGAAAATACAAGAAACATTTAACAAGGACCTAGAAGAACTAAAGAACAAGCAAAAAATGATGCACAAGAAAATAAATGAAATTAAAAATTCTCTAGAAGGAATCAATAGCAGAATAACTGAGGCAGAAGAATGGATAAGTGATCCGGAAGTTAAAATAGTAGAAATAACTAAGGCAGAGCAGAATAAAGAAAAAAAGAATGAAAAGAATTGAGGACAGTCTCAGAGACCTCTGGGACAACATTAAATGCACCAACATTCAAATTATAGGGGTCCCAGAAGAAGAAGAGAAAAAGAAAGGGACACAAGGGAATCCCCATAAGGTTAACAGCTGATCTTTCAGCAGAAACTCTGCAAGCCGAAGGGAGTGGCAGGACATATTTAAAGTGATGAAAGGGAAAAACCTACAACCAAGATTGCTCTACCTAGCAAGGATCTCATTCCCAATCGACAGAGATTTTAAAACCTTTACAGACAAGCAAAAGCTAAGAGAATTCAGCACCACCAAACCAGCTTTACAACAAATGCTAAAGGAACTTCCCTAGGCAGGAAACACAAGAGAAGGAAAAGACCTACAATTACAAACCCAAAGCAATTAAGAAAATGGTAATAGGAACATACATATAGATAACTACCTTAAATGTAAATGGATTAAATGCTCCAACCAAAAGATGTACACTAGCTGGAGGAATACAAAAACAAGACCTGTATATATGCTGTCTACAAGAGACCCACTTGAGACCTAGGGACACATACAGACTGAAAGTGAGGGGATGGAAAAAGATATTCCGTGCAAATGGAAATGAAAAGAAAGCTGCAGTAGCAAGGCTCATATCTAACAAAATAGACTTTAAAACAAAGACTATTACAAGAGACAAAGAAGGACACTACATAATGATCAAGGGATCAATCCAAGAAGAAGATATAACAATTGTAAATATTTATGCACCCAACATAGGAGCACCTCAGTACATAAGGCAAGTGCTAACAGCCATAAGAGGGGAAATCAACAGTAACACCATTCCATCCCAAAACAACAGAATACACTTTCTTCTCAAGTGCTCATGGAACATTCTCCAGGATAGATCATATCTTAGGTAACAAATCAAGCCCTGGTAAATTTAAGAAAATTGAAATTGTATCAAGTATCTTTGCCAAACACAACATTATGAGACTAGTTACCAATTACAAGGAAAAAAATGTAAAAAATACAAACACATGGAAGCTAAACAATACACTACTAAATAAACAAGAGATCACTGAAGAAATCAACAATACCTAGAAAAAAATGAGAATGAAAACAGGACGACCCAAAAACCTATGGGATGCAGCAAAAGCATTTCTAAGAGGGAAGCCTATAGCAATACAACCCTACCTCAAGAAACATCTAAAATAAACAACCTAATCTTACATCTAAAGCAATTAGAGAAAGATGAAGAAAAAAACCCCAAAGTTAGCAGAAAGAAAGAAATCATAAAGGTCAGATCAGAAATAAATAAAAAGGAAATGAAGGAAACAATAGCAAAGATCAATAAAACTAAAAGCTAGTTCTTTGAGAAGATAAACAAAATTGATAAACCATTAACCAGACTCATCAGGTAAAAAGGGGAGACAACTCCAATCAATAGAATTAGAAACAAAAAAGGAGAAATAACAACTGACACTGCAGAAATGCTAATGATTATGAGAGATTACTACAAGCAACTGTATGCCAATAAAATGGACAACCTGGAAGAAATGGACAATTCTTAGAAATGCACAACCTTCTGAGACTGAACCAGGAAGAAATAGAAAATATAAACAGGCCAATCACAAGCACTGAAATTGAAACTGTGATTAAAAATCTTCCAACAAACAAAAGCCCAGGACCAGATGGCTTCACAGGCGAATTCTATCAAACATTTACAGAAGAGCTAACACCTATCCTTCTCAAACTCTTCCAAGTATAGCAGAGGGAGGAAAACTCCCCAACTCATTCTACAAGGCCACCATCCCTCTGATACTAAAACCAGAAAAAGATGTCACAAAGAAAGAAAACTACAGGCCAATTATCACTGATGAGCGTAGATGCAAAAATCCTCAACAAAATACTAGCAAACAGAATCCAGCAGCACATTAAAAGGATCATACATTAAGATCAAGTGGGGTTTATCCCAGGAATGAAAGGTTACTTCAATATATGCAAATAAATCACCGTGATACACCATATTAAAAAACTGAAGGAGAAAAAACATATGATCATCTCAATAGATGCAGAGAAATATTGACAAAATTTAAAATGCATTTATGATAAAAACCCTCGAGAAAGTAGGCTTGAGGGAATTTTCCTCAACATAATAAAGGCCACATATGACAAACTCACAGCCAACATCATCCTCAACTGTGAAAAACAGCAAACATTTCCACTAAGGTCAGTAACAAACAAGGTTGCCCACTCTCACCACTATTATTCAACATAGTTTTGGAAGTTTTAGCCACAGCAATCAGAGAAGAAAAAGAAATAAAATGAATCTAAACTGGAAAAGAAGACGTAAAGCTGTCACTGTTTGCAGATGACATGATACTATACATAGAGAATCCTAAAGATGCTACCAGAATACTACTAGAGCTAATCAATGAATTTGGTAAAGCAGCAGGATTCAAAATTAATACACAGAAATCTCTGGCATTCTTATACACTAATGATGAAAAATCTGAGAGTGAAATTAAGAAAACACTCCCAT
>NC_041231.1:89942611-89943918 GCF_002837175.3 Physeter macrocephalus
GTAAAGTAGCAGGATACAAAATTAATGCACAGAAATCTCTTGCATTCCTATCACTAATGATGAAAAATCTGAAAGGGAAATTAAGAAAGCACTCCCAGTTATCATTGCAACAACAAAAAAAATAAAATATCTAAGAATAAACCTACCTAAGGACAGAAAAGACCTGTATGCAGAAAATTATAAGACACTGATGAAAGAAATTAAAGATGATACAAACAGATGGAGAGATATACCATGTTCTTGGATTGGAAGAATCAACATTGTGAAAATGACTCTAGTACCCAAAGCAATCTACAGATTCAATGCAATCCCTATCAAACTACCACTGGCATTTTCCACAGAACTAGAACAAAAAATTTCACGATGTGTATGGAAACACAAAACACCCTGAATAGCCAAAGCAATCTTGAGAAAGAAAAACGGGGCTGGAGGCATCAGGCTCCCTGACTTCAGAGTATACTACAAAGTGACAGTAATCAAGACAGTATGGTGCTGGCACAAAAATAGAAATATAGATAAATGGAACAGGATAGAAAGCTCAGATATAAACCCACGCACATATGGTCACCTTATCTTTGATAAAGGAGGCAAGAGTATACAGTGGAGAAAAGACAGCCTCTTCAATAAGTGGTGCTGGGAAAACTGGACAGCTACATGTAAAAGAATGAAATTAGAACACTCTCTAACACCATACACAAAAATAAATTCAAAATGGATTAAAGACCTCAATGTAAGGCCAGACCCCATCAAACTCTAGAGGAAAACATAGGCAGAACACTCCATGACATAAGTCACAGCAAGATCCTTTTTGACCCACCTCCTAGAGAAATGGAAATAAAAACAAAAATAAACAAATGGGACCTAATGAAACTTAAAAGCTTTTGCACAGTAAAGGAAACCGTAAACAAGATGAAAAGACAACCCTCAGAATGGGAGAAAATATTTGCAAATGAAGCGACTGACAAAGGATTAATCTCCAAAACATACAAGCAACTCATGCAGCTCAGTATCAAAAAAACAAACAACCCAATCCAAAAATGGGCAGAAAACCTAAATAGACATTTCTCCAAAGAAGATATACAGATTGCCAACAAACACATGAAAGAATGCCCAAAATCATTAATCATTAGAGAAATGCAAATCAAAACTACAATGAGATTATATCTTCTCACACTGGTCAGAATGGCCATCATCAAAAAATCTACAAACAATAAATGCTGAAGAGGGTGTGGAGATAAGGGAACCCTCTTGCACTGTTGGTGGGAATGTAAATTGATACAGCCACTATGGAGAACAGTATGGAGGTT
>NC_041231.1:89944251-89960288 GCF_002837175.3 Physeter macrocephalus
AAAGAAGATGTGGCACATATATACAATGGAATATTACTCATCCATAAAAAGAAACGAAATTGAGTTATTTGTAGTGAGGTGGATGGACCTAGAGGCTGCCATACAGAGTGAAGTAAGTCAGAAAGAGAAAAACAAATACTGCATGCTAACACATATATATGGAATCTAAAAAACAACAAAAATGGTTATGAAGAACCTAGGGGCAAGACGGGAATAAAGACGCAGACCTACTAGAGAATGGACTTGAGGATACGGGCAAGGGGAAGGGTAAGCTGGGACAATATGAGAGAGTGGCATGTACATATATACACTACCAAACATAAAATAGATAGCTATTGGGAAGCAGCCACATAGCACAGGGAGATCAGCTTGGTGCTTTGTGACCACCTAGAGGGGTGGGATAGGGAGGGTGGGAGGGAGGGAGATGCACAACAGAAGAGATATGAGGACATAGGTATATGTATAACTGAGTCACTTTGTTATAAAGCAGAAACTGACACACCATTGTAAAGCAATTATACTCTAATAAAGATTTTAAAAAATAAAACTTTTTTAAAAAGGAAATGAATATATCCACATATACAATGCCAATTGATGATGAATTTTAAAAAGAAAAATACATCAGGATAAGAGAATAGTAAGCAAAGTGATTATTTATCTGTGATCATTAAGGGAAATGTCTCTACTTCAGTAAGTGAAGAAGCAAGCCACACAGGTATCTGTAAGAGTAAATAAACAAGCACTAAGGCTTGCTTTCTGGGACTGCAAGGAATTCTGTATGAGTGAACCAGTGTAATCAAGGGAAAAGCAAATGAGAGCTGAGGTTAAATGGATAACTGGGACCAGATCATGTAGGGTCTTTCAGGCCATGGTGAAACTTTGGTTTTTACTCCATATGAGTTAGGAAACCACTAAAGATTTTATGCAGAAGAGTGGCATTTGCCTAATGTGGCCAGCAGTTCCAGGGTTGATATTTTTGTCAACCAAAGACTAGCCATGTTGAATTAGAATTACTGTATCCCAAGTCAAAATTTTTTTGGAAGAAGTCATTCTCTTGGCTTTTTCCTCACGATTACAACGTGGTCACCAGAGCACCAAGCATCACATCACCTCATGTCAAAGTCCAAATGCAGGAAGGAAAGAGGGACTCCTTCCAGTGCTTTTCTCTCTCTGTCTCTCTCTTTTTTGTTTTTTTCAGTGCTCTCTCTACTACTGGAAATAGAGTCATTAGCATCTTTAAATCTAATGAGATAAGAGAGCTAATTCTAGAAACCCCAAAACCAATTCAGAAAACTCATCCTTAAAATTCCTTTCCTCTGGAACGAATCCTGATACCAAAAATCTGTATTAGGATTCTCTGGGGAAAAGAACTAATAGTATATCTCTTATCTCTATCTTTATCTCCATCTTCATATCCACATCCACATCTATATCTATGTCTATATTTTTATCTCTCTGTATGTATATGTGTACATACCCAAACACACATACACACACATATCTAGAAAGAGATTTATTAAAAGGAACTGGCTCACGTGATTATGGGGGCTGAGAAGTTCCACAATCTACTGTGGACAAACTAGAGACCCAGGAAGGCCAGTGGTGTAATTCAAAGGCCTGAGCACCGAAGGTAAGTGGAGATCAATGTTCTGCTCATGCAGTCAGGTAGAAGAGGAGGGAGGGAGGGAGGGAGAGAAAGAAAGGGGCTTTTCTCTTTCAGTTGGGGCAGAAAATCTTTCCCAGAGAATCTTCATAGCATATAACCTGAGGTCACATTGCTAAAACCCAGCCATGTGCCCACTTCAAACCCATAACTGGAAAAGGGAAACAGGACTCACATGACTGACTTAGATTAAATATGTTCATCTCTTGAGCCTACCTTTTTTGAACATAATGCATCCCCCACTTTCTACTAATTGAACAGAATTTTAATTCTATTGGTAAAGAAAAGATTTTGAGTAGGCAAACAGCAGTGTCTGTCATATAACTAAAGAGAGACCAGTAGTTACTGAATAGATGAAGAAAAAACTTATTTAGAGCTCGAATGCATTCCATAAAAGGAGAAGGCTACAAACAAATGTTGCCTATTACTTAAGCCCTTTCTCTCTTCACTTTTTCCCACATCCTGATTCTGTGACTTTGTATAGTCTTCCATGGTTATTAAGCATCGCAGAAATCTGCTGTTCCCAAAGTTATTAATTAATGTTTCCCAAGTCATTTCCCAAGTCATTTGGTTTGCAGGGCTTTCTAAATCTGCAAGTGTAAAATGTTTGTTTATTTACTTAACTTCAGGCATTTTGTTATTGGGTCATCCTTTGCTAATTCTAAATTGGTCTAAAAGATACTTCAAATTTAATGCATTCTTCCTTTTTAAGAAGAGAGTTATACAAATAAGAAAACCCATTCTAACAAGAGAGAAATATGCTTAACCTAGAAATCAATGCAGAAAAAGGATAGTTTCTCTTTAAATTACATGGTTAGTTATCTTCAGAGTTGGACCTTATTATAAATTTCTTGCGTTGTTATACATGTGCCCAGATTTCTCCTTTTGGTACTCTTTGATTCCTTAGGGAAGCCTGTTTTTCCTACTCTCACAGAGCCCTAATGTTATTTTGATCTCTTCTTTCACCAATCCTTCAAAATTTCAATAAAGAATTAAATAAAGCAGAATTTCCACATATAAATGCAGAGTAAGTTTTAATTAGCTATCTTTCTCATGCGCACTTTTGTTGGCTAGCACATCTTACATGAAAAAAAGGTTTCTCTAAATTGTAGAATTCTAAGTGCCAGGAAGCCATTGAGAATGTGCTTGGACTATGTGGTAGGAGCTGAAACTATTGACCTCACACCATGTATTTTTTTAATTTACTTGTGAGGCTAGCCTGATTGTCCCATTTGCCCTGGGGGTGATGCATTGAATCTCTTTCTGAGAAACTGAAAGACAAAACATACTTTTATATTTAAAAACATGTATGAGATAATTAAATCAGTTAACAGTAGTAAATAGGACAGGACTGTATAGTGGAAAAAGTTTTGGACTGAAAATTGGGAGAACAGTGTTCTAAGCTAAACTCTTGCTGTGGTCAACTCTAAGACTCTGAGCTAATCTTTCAGCAACCCTGAATGCATTTCCTCATTCTTCAATTGGAGGAGCTAAACTGAAAAATCTCAAATGCCCTTCTAATTTCTCTGATTCTGTAACTTCTGCTACTTCAGAAACCACTCTGTAAAGAAACAAAAAGGTAGAAAAATGAAAAACCGTGTGCAATCAAAAGCAAATTGTGTGGTACCAACAAAAATTACTATAACACATTGTCAAAGAGAGTCGGTGTAGTAGAAATAGGGAAGATGTGGGAAAGGATGAAGGAAAAAGAAGGACAATGAAGGATGGACAAAAGGTGTGCAGCCATGAGGGAAGTAAAGGGATATTCCAATGTGTGCAGATTCAGTGCAGACCTAAGAATGACACAAGCTGTGATGGAGATCAGAAAAGGGATAATCACAGGGTTTTATATCATGGTGTGGAGGAGATAAATTAGAATGGATTTAGAAGAACCTGGTTATGAATTTCCATATAAATAGAGAGACCATAAATTTTATCATCCTAAATACGTCATCCTAAATACGACACAAAGAGTAAAAAGAGGCACCATTAATAATTGCTCTAGAACAATAGGTATAACTGGAACTATTTCAGAAAACTTGGACTATCCCAGTTAAACTAGAGTAGATGCTCACCTGCTTATAAGGAGTGCACTTCTTTTCCTTGTAAATGTGGAAACTAATGAATCATAGGTTGAAGTTGCAAAGCCTTTATTTAGGTTGTGAAAGTGGAGCCTGCTTGGAATGGGTCTGCTCTAAATTTTAGTTCTCTCACGGTCAACTCCCTACAGACACAAACATACAATGTGGCATTTGTTATAAAGCAGATATTTCCTTTGTGGGATTGCTAATTATACCTAAGGGAACAGAAGACCTCCCTGAGAGTAGAAACATGATGTGGAAAGAGTGATAAACTATTGAGCTAGACAGACACACAGAGAAGAAAGATGGAAGAAATCAACTGTAAACAATTCTAAAAATGTCTTAAAATATACACTGACACTTCCAGATGGATCTCTTAGGTCCAATTTCCTTGACATTTATATGCTCAGTTTCTTCCTCTGAAACCTCTGCATTTTGCTTCTGGTGGAAGATGTATGGCAGTCCCCGATGACACTGGCGCTCATGGTGAGCTCGGCTCCATTCGATGACTCATTTTATGGCCATATAAAATGGCATTCTTCTCTGACCAGATCGCAGTTCTGAAAGCCAGCCAGCCAGATATGCAATAATTTTTCAGCCCATGAAGTGCAAGATGGGCATCGTGAGTAGGATAAATACAGTTCCTGCCCACTTGGAGCTATGCAGGATTCTGTGGCAGCATGTAATTAGGTTATTCCTCTTAGCCAGGACACCAGGTAAACTAGCGTATGTATTAATGGTTGTAATAATACAACAATAAAAATAACTATCATTTATTGAGAGGCTATATGTAATACGTGAAGCACTGTTCGAAGACTCGTATAAGCACATTGAATTCTTGCAAAACTCTGCGGTATATGTAGTATTATTGACAAATTACGAATGAAAAATTTATGACTCAGAGTTATTGTGATCTCCGCAACACCACCTGACTGGTAAGTAGCAGAGCTAGGATAAAAACTTGGGTCTGCCTGGATAGAAAGCCCCATGTTTTCTGTTGTGCCATATTTATTTTTTCTGAACCTCAGTTTATTCATGTGTGAAATGAGGGTGTGAATCTCTGCCTCATGGGCTTGTAGTGAAGATTGCGTGTGATAACATATATTTTTTAAAAAGCCTGGTATAGGGCCTTACACATGATTAGGTTAGATCTCCTAAACCTCTTTGATGTCTACATCTCAGAACCAAGGTATTCTGGGGTACTTTCCTTCACACCTTTCATGAGTTTTCCATCTTTCAAATTGTAGCCCTCATCATGTTTCTCCAGCTTACCTCTTTCCATGATCATCCGTGGTTCTTGTCCTAATTCCTAATAATAATAGTAATGATAATAATAATAGGAAGAATAGTACCATAGAGCAGCGGTTCCCAACTTTTTCGGCACCAGGGACTGGTTTCATGGAAGACATTTTTTCCATGGACTGGGGAGGGGTATGATTTCGGGATGATTCAAGCGCCATTGCATTTATTGTGCACTTTATTTCTATGATTACATTGTAATGCATAATGAAATAATTGTACAACTCACCATAATGCAGAATCAGTGGGAGCCCTGAGCTTGTTTTCCTGCAACTAGATGGTCCCATCTGGGGTGATGGGAGACAGTGACACACGAAGTGTGTTGCTTAGGTCCAGTCTACTCCGTAATCTCGTTTTGGTTGCTATCACTGAAGAAAACCCTGCTTCACAAAGATAGGATGTTGGAAATGGAAGCAGGCTTTTCATTGCTTTTGTGGCAATCTCAGGATATTCCACCTTGACTTTAATCCAGAACGTATGGAGATTTGAAGTTGTCTCAAACATACTTTGAAGGCCACCATCATTTGTGATCTCAAGCAGTTGATCCTCTTCTAGCACAGACAAAGCCGATTCACCTGGCTTATTCACAAATGGGTGGCGGATCCATTCCTTCCCAGTTCAAGGTGCTTTTGTGGTTGGGAAGTAATGCTCGAACTCCTTGGAAAGCTGAGATAGGCAATCATGCACCAGCTGGGAGAAAGAAGGCCCTGGCTCAGTCTCTTTCAAAATCTCTGCTAATGTTTGAAACATGTCAAAAATTTCAATGCTTATTCATCACCCCCATAATTCCAGTTTGGTTTTGAATGCAGCCACTTTATCTGCCGACTTGAGCACAGTTGTCATTCTCCCCTGAAGTGACAGATTGAGTTCGTTGAGCAGGCTGAATATGTCACACCAGTAAGCAAAGTTTTGTGACCCATTCTGTGTCACTGAAATGTGCTGCCAGTGGTGACTGTTTTTCTAAAAGAAATCTCTGGAGTGGCTCTCAAAAACTCTGGCCAGTGATCTACCTTAGAAAGCCATCTCACTTCTGTGTATAAGAGAAGACGTGTGCGCTCTGCGTTCATCTCCTCACAGAGCTGCACGAACAGACGTGAGTTAAGGGAATGTACTTTAATGTGGTTGATCATTTTAATCACATCCTGCAAAACGTTGTTAAGCTCAGGTGACTTTTTCGGCTAACCAGCATTTCTCTATGGATGACACAGTGCGTAGACTCACATTCAGAAGTGACCCCTTTGACCCGAGTAATGAAACCACAAAGCCGTCCAGTCATGGCAGCCGCTCTGTCCATGCATATACCGACAGAAAACGACCAGTTCCATTTTCCTGGTATGTAATCATTCAAAGACTTGAATAGTTCTGCAGCTGTGGTGTTGGTTGGCAGCAAAAGTGCACATAACATATCCTCAGGCCCATCCTCCTGAAAAATATATCACACAAAAACAAGCACTGTTGCCTTTTTGTCAACATCGGTAGACTCGTCAACCTGGATTGCATACCACGGTGTTTCATTAATCGTGTCTAACAATTGTGCCTCAATATCCTTTGCTATTTCATCAATTCGTCTAGTTATGGTGCTAGCCGAAAGAGGAACACATGCCACCTTCTGAACTGCAGCCTCTCCTAAAAGTTCACGACAAATGTCCTTAGCAGCAGGAAGGATCAACTCTTCACCGACAGTAAAGGGCTTCTTAGCTTTAGCAATGTGGTTAGCCACTAAGAATGATGCTCTCAGGGCAGACACATTTGATGAAGTGGTGGCCTTCAATAATTGCTCCTGTTCTTTGTGTTCAAGTTTTTTTATCTTTTGAAAAACTCCAAAGGCCTTGTCTTTTAATGCAGGGTGCTTGGTCTCCACGTGGTGAAGCAGTTTTGAAGGTTTCATGGCTTCGTTGGATAGCCAGTCAACACATATTATACAAAATGGGCTTGAAGAATGTGACTCACCGGTAGGAATGAACCCCTAATTTAAGTAGAACTCTTGGTATTTTCTTTTAAATGCAGCTTTCTTTTTGTGGGCAGTCTGAGAGTTTTCTGCTGTCTCATCATTTGGTCTTTCCCCCTTTTCAAAGAAGCTCCTCAGCAACATTTGTTTTTTACTCATTTTGGCTAGGGTTAGCTTGTGGGCTTACCAAAACTGTGACTGAGACAAGTGCACAGTGCGGGAAAGAGGTGCGGACGGAAGTGGTAAATAAAATAATGGGCGGGCCATGCACAGACTAAAATAAGTGTCGGATTCTGACTTAAAACCTGCCACCCGTTGCAGCTGTACAATTGAAGTACATCAACTCAATTCCCACTATAAAGCCTGCCACGAGATGCAGCTTAATTGTTACTTGCTACTCACTGATAGGGTTTTGATATGAGTCTGCAAGCAATTGATTTATTATGGTGTCTGTGCAGTGAAACCTCTCTGCTAATGACAATCTGTATTTGCAGCCGCTCCCCAGCGCCAGCATCACCGCCTCAGCTCCAGCTCAGATCATCAGGCATTAGATTCCCATAAGGAGCGCGCAACCTGGATCCCTCGCATGCGCAGTTCACAGTAGGGTTCGCGCTCCTTTTAGAATCTAATGCCGCTGCTGATCTGACAGGAGCCGGAGCTCAGGCGGTAATGAGAGCAATGGGGAGCTGCTGTAAATACAAATGAAGCTCTGCTCGCTCACCCACCACTCACCTCCTGCTCTGCAGCCCAGTTCCTAACAGGCCACGGGCCAGTACCGGGGGTTGGGGATCCCCGCCATAGGTGACATTAATTAAACACTTACTGTGTTCTATATATTATACAAATATTATCTAGATTAAGCAATCTGCGTGAAAAATAGTTTAATTATCCATATTTAGAGATGAGAAAACTAGGACAGAGAGAGCTTAAAGAATTGTCCATGATTCTATGGCAAGTAAATGGCAGAGCTAGATTGGAATCCAGGGTAATCTATCTGCAGACCCCATATCCTTCATAACTGTGTTCACCACTTACTTCTGTTGTCATTACTCAAGGATATGTCTAGATCTCACAACATCCCATGAGTTTAAAATTCTTACACATACACATACAAATGATCCTCAAAGTTAGACAATTAAAATAGACTGGGTGATAAAAGGTTGGAAGAAAAATCATTCTCTCCCCTAAACACACACTTACCTAAATAAGCACTGGTCCATAGTCACAGAAGACATTTTAAATAGAAATAAGAGCTTTGGGGAATTTAAAGTTGCAAGGCAAGGTCAATAATTAGAAGAATATCTTGGAGCAGAGGCAAAGATCTCTGACAGAAAAGCATGAAAAGCATTTTCAATGTGTGAACATGGTAATATTAAGGGGACCACAGTGGTGGAAAAGTAAGGAGATTTGATATAGACTGAAGGGACTGTATGGGGAACAGAAAGGCAATGATGGTCAGTGATGGTCAATCAAGTTCCAAAGCCATGACGTCAGGCAGGCCACAGAAGACCTGGCTAGGGACTGAGTGTGCAGGAAGAGAAAGTTTGCTTGTTTGCTTTTAGAGGAATTTTTGGAAAAGAATATCAGAACTATACCACACTCTAAACACCATAATCTGAATGTTCTAAGGTGTGGGGAATGTCCTTTGATCTGAACTTTGGAGAGTACCTGGAGAAATTAGGGTAGAAAATAAAATATATTTTATCCTTAATTACTGTGGTATTAAGAAGGAGGGACAAAGAAAAGAATGAATGAATTTGAAAATTGTTATTATGATAATCTATTCTGTATCAATTCAACTGAAATGATATGTAATTACATAAGTTTACCTTGAGTTTGCCATATTTTAATAAGGCCAGTACATCTCCATGGCTTCAGGATTGCTGAGTGCCTGCTTGAGGCAGGTACCCTTAGCCCCTGAGCTCCAGAAACTTCTCAGTAATTCTTCTCTCCCCTTCATTTCTTCAGTCTGGTGTGGTGATGGCTTTCTGCTACTGCTAGTCTACAGTTCCTCACTGCTCTCTGTTGACTCTCAGCCACTCTTACTTGTAAATGATTTCCTGCATTTGATTCCCTCTGCTGCAATTGCAGTGTCCTTAACACGTTCCCTTGTTATGAGGAGACTAGATGCATTAGTTTTCTAGGGCTGCTGTAACAAATTGCCACAATCTGGGTGGTTTTAAACAACAGATGTTTATTCTCTGACAGTTTAAGATATCACAAGTCTGAAGCCAAGGTGTCAGTAGAGTTGGTTCCTTCTGGAGGCTCTGAGCTAGATTCTGTTCCATGCTTCTCTCCTAGCTTCTAGTGATTGCCCACAATCCTTGGCATTCTTTGGCTTGTAGGTGCATGTCTCCAATCTCTGCCTCCATTTCACAAGGTCTTCTTCTCCGTGTTTTTCTGTCTCAACTCTTCCTCTCCTTTCTTTCTATAAGGACAATAGTCATTGGATTAAGGGTCTATCATAAATCCAGGATGATCTCCTCTTGAGATCCTTAAATTAATTGCACCTGCAAAGACTCTATTTTCAAATAAGGTCACATCCATAGAAACCAGGAGTTAGGACTTGGACATATCTTTTTGGGGTCACCATTCAACTCACTATAGATTTTCCCATTTTTCTGTTTAGACAGTAAGAGAAACAGAATGGTCCCCACTCTCACATTCTAAAATGACACTGTCCAATAGAGTTTTCTATGATGATGGAAATGTTTTCTGTCTGCACCATCCAATTTGATAATCATGAGACACATGTGCCTATTGAGTACTTGTAATGTTGTTAGTGCAAGTGAGAAACCAAATTTTTAATTTTTTCATCTTAATTTAAATTTAAATAGTTATATGTGTCTGCAAGCTATTGCATTGGACAGAGCAGTTCTATAGGGAAAAAGTGACAGATGCCAGTCACATTAATTCAATGTAGTGAGTGTTATGAGAGTGCACATTTGGGGGAAAGTAGTCAGAGATACAGTCACAAAAGCAATAACATAAGAATGGGGCTTTGCCAGGTTGGAAAGGGGTTTTCAACTATCAAAATAACATGCATGAAGGCACAGGGTAGAAGGAAATGTCATGCAACATCTAGAGTACACGTTCCTAAAAGAAGGGAGGCTGCAGAGGTGACTTATAGATAACTCAATTATCATGTTGGAGAATTTGAACTTTGCCCATGGTGTAAAACAGGAAAATGAAAAGTTCATATTATTTTTTTCCATCCTTATTGAGGTGTAATTGGTGAAAAAAAGTGGTGTATGTTTAAGGTGTACAACATGATGGTTTAATAATAATATACATTGTGAAATGATTAGAGCAATCAAGCTGATTAATATATCCATCACTTCACATAGTTACCATTTTTGAGTGTGTGGTTAGAACACTTAAGATCTACTCTCTTAGCAAATTTCAAATATACAATAGAGTGTTATTAACTATAGTCACCATGCTGTACAATAGATCCCCAGAATGTATTCATTCTGTATAACTGAAACTTTATACCCTTTGACCAACATCTCTCCATTTCCCCTACTCTCAGCCCCTGGCAACCACCATTCTACTTTCTGGTTTTATGAGTATGACCTTTTTAGATTCCACATATAAGTGAAATCATACTTATTTTTAAAAGGTAGCCTTACCTGGAAACAGAATGGAGGATGAGTTGAAGCAGGGAAAGCCCAGAACTGTTTCTTGTTCTAGTTCCCCACTAAGAATCTATATGGCATGTGCCAAACACTACAAGTATCCAAATGTGAGAGATGAGGAAACTGTGCTGAGTTTACATAAGAGAATCGGATACGTGTTTCAATTCTGTATGTACAAACTAGTTAGTAAAAACATTGCATTCTGTAGAGGAGTAAAGTCTTTAAAAAAAAAAAAAACTTTTTTGCTAATTCCCTAGGCAGTCTAAGGTATTACATACAGTATGTAAAAAAAGAAATAAAAAGATCCCCCTGTGGTAGTTCACCTTCTACCCAGAATCACTTTGAGAGATGGCAAAACTGTCCATCTTCCAGTTGTAGGCCTGTTTGGATTTGATGACAGCAGTAATTCCTCTGTAATTGTTGACTAATGCATTAACATTCAGGGTAATTTCTGCCATGCATAGGCTGTACCGTGCACCATCACGGTTCCTACTCTGTAATTGTGAGGATCCTCATTAATCTGAAAGAATATTTTGACATTGTGAGCTTACAGGAGAGACAGTTCATGACTGACACAATAAAGGCTTAAATTATGCTGCTTTTGATGATGAGAGATGCAGAGCTGCATTTTTTTAACTTTTGCAAAATTAGTATTTAGCAGCTGTAGTACAATTTCTTCTATGATGAAAGTGGATGGCTTTCGGACACAATCAATTCCAGGCCTGCCTTGAGGAAACCTTTTATTTCAGGAAGAGATTAAAATTTCAAAACTGTTTTCTGGTGGCAGTTTTATTGATAAACCTGCATTTAAAGCAGAGCTTTAAAAAATGCTTGATATGTACATAGCCAGGACATACCATGTTAGAAGCTGCTGCCTAGAATCTGAAAGCTCACAGAATTTTACAGACTGCTCTGGACAGTCTCCAAGACATGTTTTGACATATGTTAAATTTTTTGCACTCAGCCTTACTTGATGAGAAAGAGTTGTCTTTGGGGGGTAGGTGTTCCTTTGATATTGAGTACCTAAAGATTGTTTACTTTTTTTTTTTTTTACTGTAAAAAAGAAGGGTACAGTTTTACATTTAGACAAAAGAGATACCAAAAAGACTTCTCTCTGGTATCTTTCCTCTGTATGTAAACTGTCATCCATAGAAGAAGACTTGTGGTGTACAGAATCTTAAAAATTTAGACTTCCTTTATTTTTATCAGAGAGGGCATTGAAGTACAGAAAAGAAGGCACTCTTTTAAGATCATTGATTCTTGCCACTGATTGGTGGCAATCTAGGGGAAAAATAAGGCTTGTTTTTCTCTTTCCTGGTTCAGTACTTTTTTGGAAACATCATGCTAAAACAAATGAATCAATATTTATTTAATACCTCCTTAGTGCCTATCATTGTGCTAGACATCAGAAATGACTTTGACACCAGGAAGTTCGTAAATCCTTTTTGGAAAACTAAGCTGGCACACACGAAATTATGCTCAACGTCACTAATCATCAGAGAAATGCAAATCAAAACCATGAGATATCACCTCACACATTTTAGAATGACTATTATCAAGAAGACAAGAGATAAGTTTTGGCAAGGATATGGAGAAAGAGGAACCCTGGGGAACTGTTGATGGGAATGTACATTGATGCAGCCACTATGGAAAACAGGGTGGATGTTCTTCAAAAATGAAAAATAGAACTGCCATATGATCCAGAAATCCCATTTCGGAGTACATATCAAAGGAAATAAAAACAGGATATCAAAAAGATGTCTGCACTCCCATGTTTATTGCAGTATTATTCACAATAGCCAAGGTATGGAAACAAACTAAGGGTCAATAAGCTGATGAATGGTTAAAGAAGATGTGACGTGCATTTTATATATATATATATATATATATATATATATATAATGCAATATTATTTAGCCATGAGAAAGAAAGTAGTCTTGCATTTGCAAGAACATGGGTAGACCTTCAGATCATTATGGTAAGTGACATAAATCAGATGAAGAAAGACAAATACTGTATGATCACTTATATGTGGAATAAAAAACAGCAGAAGTGATAGAAACAGAACAGAATGGTGGCTACCAGGGCTGGATGGTGGGAGAATTGAGTAAATCTTTAAGGGTACAAACTTGCAACTAGCAGATAAATAAGATCTGGAGATCTAATGCACAGCATAGTGATTATAGTCAATACTACTTTATTATAAACTTCAAAGTTTCTAAGAGATTACCCCCCAAATGAAATGATAATTATGTGATGTGATGGAGGTGTTAGCTAATCATATTGCAATATATAGATGTAGCAAATCAATATATTGTACATGTTAAACTTAGACAATGGTATATGTCAATTGTATCTCAGTTTACAAATGGTGGTTAACAACAGCGATGCTTTCCAGATATAATCTCATTTAATCATGACAACTCTGGGCTACATTTTACAGATGAGGAAACAAACACAAATACATTAAATAACTTGATGAAATCACCAAGATGGTAAATAAGGTGCTGGCATTTAAATCTAGACCATCTAACTTCAGAGCCCAAACACTTAACCCATTTGACAGCCGATATAATGTGGGATCGGAAAGGGGGAGGTATAAGTCTAAGCTGGAATCGGGAAATGGCATAATTTCCTAGGATTCAAGCAGAGCCTTGAAGGTGGAAAGAATTTAAATAGGCAGCAGAGAGGAGGAGTATATTCCATGTTGGGGGGATGGAACGATGCTATCTGAGCAACATATTACAGGTGGAAAAGAGAACGCAGTGGCTGAATTTATAAAACAGGCTCTAGGCAAGGCAAGTAAGCTACAGCATAATATATCAACTATATAAACGATGCATTTGATAACTGGAAACAGTGCCCTATCAGACACACTGATAATGCATTTCTGCTTAGGGATATGCAGTTCTGTTAAACTTTTCTCAGTCCTTGTCAACACGAGTGAAATTTGTTTCAAATTAATGACATGTAGGGATTTCGGTGGTTGTTGGTCAACTTTCTCTATCTCCCTGAAGGAACATATGGAAATGAGGAGCTGTGTCTCTTATCTGTGTGGCTGATATGACCTCACCATATGGACACACTTACTCAGAATAAGGTCTTGAGGAACTTCATTGAATTCACATATTCTCAACACTGTCAGAGGAGGACTCTAATTGACAGGGCTTCTCTAAGAATAGGTGCCCTTTTGCCATTGCAGAAACATTTCATTCTCCGTGGAGAAGGTCAAAAATATTCTCCCTTACTAGTGAATAGGTTTTGTGTTGACAGCTCCTGATGCCAGTGGGGACCTATTAAATTAGATTCCATCAAACTCTGAATATTTCAAAACATAGCTCAAGGTGGGCACCCCACATATACTCCAGAGAAGCATGCTTGGAGAAAAACTAATATCCTAACCAATGCTGCCTACTTATTTTCAAGTCCTGCCTAATTACACAGACTTCCATTCCAAAGTGATCAGTTTCATTGAAATTTGTGTTGTCTGCTCTTTGTCATATATCACACAATTTTTTATCACTGTTCAAAAAATGGAGTATATGAGTTTTCTGCTTTCTTTAAGTTTTAAGAGTCCACTTTTTACACTATATTCTGCAAGCTCAGACTTGTAAAATAAAAATGTTAAATAGTGGCTTAACTTTTTATGACAATGACCCAGACCCATGATCCCTCTATTAAAAAATATGTAAAAACACAAAACCAATAAATTTCCTCGGCTTTCTAGGAGTAATCACTGCTAACACATGATTCCAGAAAGAGAGTTTTGCTAAATAGGTGGCTGCAGCGATAAATAGAAATAACTTCAAAAAAACACAAATGATAATAAACATGCCTTAAAAAAATAAAATGTGGTATATATCAGTTTACTTGCCTTTAACATCAACATCAAAAATAAGGTATAACAAAAGGGCTAGGATCTCCAATTTCCAAATAACCATTTTTTCCCTTTTTGCTGCAAGAGATATTATTTCTATAAAGTGTACAGGTAAAAGATCATGAAAAATATTAAGAAATTGAAGTCATGTTATGTTTTTACACATTATTTAGTTTTAATTAGCAGAAGTGAAATAAAATTAAGGACTGGGACATCAGCACTCTTACATTTAGTTTTTTATTTTTTAACATCCTTATTGGATTATAATTGCTTCACCATGGTGTGTTAGTTTCTGCTTTATAACAAAGTGAATGAGTTATACATATATCCCCATATCCCCTCGCTCTTGCATCTCCCTCCCACCCTCCCTATCCCACCCCCTAGGTGGTCACAAAGCACTGAACTGATCTCCCTGTGCTGTGCGGCTGCTTCCCACTAGTTATCTATTTTACATTTCGTAGTGTATATATGTCCATGCCACACTCTCACTTTGTTCCAAATTCCCCTTCCCCCTCCCTGTGTCCTCAAGTCCATTCTCTATGTCTGCATCTTTATTTGACTTACTTCACTCTGCATGACAGACTCTAGGTCCATTTACCTCACTACAAATAACTCAATTTTGTTTCTTTTAAGGGCTGAGTAATATTCCATTGTATATATGTGCCACATCTTCTTTATCCACTGATCTGTTGATGGACACTTAGGTTGCTTCCATGTCCTGGCTATTGTAAATAGAGCTGCAATGAACATTGTGGTACATGACTCTTTTTGAATTATGGTTTTCTCAGGGTATAGACCCAGTAGTGGGGTTGCTGGGTCATATGGTAGTTCTATTCTTAATTTTTTAAGGAACCTCCATACTGTTCTCCATAGTGGCTGTATCAATTTACTTTCCCACCACCAGTGCAAGAAGGTTCCCTTTTCCCCATACCCTCTCCAGCATTTATTGTTTGTAGATTTTTTGATGATGGCCATTCTGACTGATGTGAGGTGATACCTCATTGTAGTTTTGATTTGCATTTCTCTAATGATTAATGATGTTGAGCATCCTTTCATGTGTTTGTTGGCAATCTGTATATCTTCTTTGGAGAAATATCTGTTTAGGTCTTCTGCCCATTTTTGGATTGGGTTGTTTGTTTTTTTGATATTGAGCTGCATGAGCTGCTTGTAAACTTTGGAGAATAATTCTTTGTCAATTATTTCATTTGCAAATATTTTCTCCCATTCTAAGGGCTGCTTTTCATCTTGTTTATGTTTTACTTTGCTGTGCAAAAGATTTTAAGTTTCATTAGATCCCATTTGTTTATTTTTGTTTTTATTTCCATTCCTCTAGGAGGTGGGACAAAAAGGATCTTGCTGTGATTTATATCAGAGTGTTCTTCTTATGTTTTCCTCTAAGAGTTTTATAGTGTCTGGCTTTACATTTAGGTCTTTAATCCATTTTGAGATTATTTTTGTGTGTGGTGTTAGGGGGTGTTCTAATTTCATTCTTTTACTTGTAGCTGTCCAATTTTCCCAGCACCACTTATTG
>NC_041231.1:89960463-89980751 GCF_002837175.3 Physeter macrocephalus
GTGCATGGGTTTTTCTCTGGGCTTTCTCTCCTGTTCCATTGATCTATATTTCTGTTTTTGTGCCAGTACCATACTGTCTTGATTACTGTAGCTTTGTAATATAGTCTGAAGTCTTGGAGCCTGATTCCTCCAACTTGGTTGTTTTCCCTCAAGATTGCTTTGGCTATTCAGGATCTTTTGTGCTTCCATACAAATTGTGAAATTTTTTGTTCTAGTTCTGTGAAAAATGCCATTTGTAGTTTGATAAGGATTGCATTGAATCTGTAGATTGCTTTGGGTAGTATAGTCATTTTCACACTGGTGATTCTTCCAATCCAAGAACATGGTATATCTCTCCATCTGTTTGTATCATCTTTAATTTCTTTCATCAGTCTTATAGTTTTCTGCATGCAGGTCTTTTGTCTCCTTATGTAGGTTTATTCCTAGGTATTTTATTCTTTTTGTTGCAGTGGTAAATGGGAGTGTTTCCTTAATTTCTCTTTCAGATTTTTCATCATTGGTATATAGGAATGCAAGAGATTTCTGTGCATTAATTTTGTATCCTGCTCTAGTAGTTCATTGATTACCTCATTGATTAGTTTCCTGGTAGCCTCTTTAGGATTACCTATGTATAGTATCATGTCATCTGCAAACAGTGACAGCTTTACTTCATCTCCAATTTGGATTCTTTTATTTCTTTTTCTTCTCTGATTGCTGTGCCTAAAACTTCCAAAACTATGCTGAATATTAGTGATGAGAGTGGGCAACTTTGTGTTGTTCCTGATCTTAGTGGAAATGGTGTCAGTTTTTCATCATTGAGAATGATGTTGGCTGTGGGTTTGTCATATATGGCCTTTATTATGTTGAGGAAAGTTCCCTCTATGCCACTTTCTGGAGGGTGTTTATCATATATGGCTGTTAAATTTTGTCGAAAGCTTTTTTTGCACCTATTTAGATGATCACGTGGCTTTTCTCCTTCAATTTGTTAATATGGTTTATCACATTGATTGATTTGCCTATATTGAAAAATCCTTGCATCCTTGGGATAAACCCCACTTGATCATGGTGTATGATCCTTTTAATGTGCTGTTGGATTCTGTGTGCTAGTATTTTGTTGAGGATTTTTGCATGTATGTTCATCAGTGATACTGGCCTGTAGTTTTCTTTTTTTTTACATCTTTGCCTGGTTTTGGTATCAGGGTGATGGTGGCCTTGTAGAATGAGTTTGAGAGTGTTCCTCCCTCTGCTATATCTTGAAAGAGTTTGAGAAGGAAAGGTGTTAGCTCTTCTCTAAATGTTTGATAGAATTTGGTTTCTTTCCTTCTGCTAACTTTGGGGTTTTCTTGTTCTTCTTTCTCTAATTGCTTTAGGTGTAAGGTTAGGTTGTTTATTTGAGATGTTTGTTGTTTCTTGAGGTAAGATTGTATTGCTATAAGCTTCCGTGTTAGAACTGCTCTTGCTGCATCCCATAGGTTTTGGGTCATCGTGTTTCCATTGTCATTTATTTCTAGGTAGTATTCAATTTCCTCTTTGATTTCTTCAGTGATCTCTTGGTTATTTAGTAGTGTATTGTTTAGCCTCCATGTTTTTGTATTTTTTACAGATTGTTTCCTGTAATTGATATCACGTCTCATAGTGTTGTGGTCAGAAAAGATACTTGATATGATTTCAGTTTTCTTAAATTTACCATGTCGTGATTTGTGACCTAAGATATGATCTATCCTGGGGAATGTTTCATGAGCACTTGCGAAGAAAGTGTGTTCTGTTGTTTTTGGGTGGAATGTCCTATGAATATCAATTAAGTCCATCTTCTTTAATGTACCATTGAAAGCTTGCGTTTCCATGTTTATTTTCATTTTGGATGATCCATCCATTGGTGAAAGTGGGGTGTTAAAGTCCCCTACTATGATTGTGTTACTGTCAATTTCCCCTTTTATGGCTGTTATCATTTGCCTTACGTATAGAGGTGCTCCTATGTTGGGTGCATAAATATTTACAATTGTTATATCTTCTTCTTGGATTGATCCCTTGGTCATTATGTAGTGTCCTTGTTTGTCTCATGTAATAGTCTTTATTTTAGTCTATTTTGTCTGATATGAGAATTGCTACTGCAGCATTCTTTTCATTTCCATTTGCATGGAATATCTTTTTCCATCCCCACACTTTTGTTGTGGTCAGAAAAGATACTTGATATGATTTCAGTTTTCTTAAATTTACCATGTCGTGATTTGTGACCTAAGATATGATCTATCCTGGGGAATGTTTCATGAGCACTTGCGAAGAAAGTGTGTTCTGTTGTTTTTGGGTGGAATGTCCTATGAATATCAATTAAGTCCATCTTCTTTAATGTACCATTGAAAGCTTGCGTTTCCATGTTTATTTTCATTTTGGATGATCCATCCATTGGTGAAAGTGGGGTGTTAAAGTCCCCTACTATGATTGTGTTACTGTCAATTTCCCCTTTTATGGCTGTTATCATTTGCCTTACGTATAGAGGTGCTCCTATGTTGGGTGCATAAATATTTACAATTGTTATATCTTCTTCTTGGATTGATCCCTTGATCATTATGCAGTGTTCTTTTTGTCTCTTGTAATAGTCTTTCTTTTAAAGTCTATTTTGTCTGATATGAGAATTGCTACTCCAGCTTTGTTTTGATTTCCTTTTGCATGGAATATCTTTTTCCATCCCCTCACTTTCATTATGTATGTGTCCCTAGGTCTGACGTGGGTTTCTTGTAGACAGCATATATGTTTGTCTTGTTTTTGTATCCACTCAGCAAGCCTGTGCCTTTTGGTTGGTGCATTTAATCCATTCACGTTTAAGGTAATTATCAATATGTATGTTCCTATGACCATTTTCTTAATGGTTTTGGGTTTGTTTTTGTAGGTCCTTTTCTTCTCTTGTGTTTCCCACTTAGAGAAGCTCCTTTGGCATTTGTTGTAGAGCTGGTTGGTGGTGTGAATTCTCTTAGCTTTTGCTTGTCTGTAAAGCTTTTGATTTCTCCATCGAAGGGTCTCTTGTAGACCACATATATACAGGTCTTTTTTGGTGTATCCAATTAGCCAGTCTTTGTCTTTTGGTTGGAGCATTTAATCCATTTACATTTAAGGTAATTATTGGTATGTATGTTCCTATTACCATTTTCTTAATTGTTTTGGGTTTGTTATTGTAGATCTTTTCCTTCTCTTGTGTTTCCTGCCTAGAGAAGTTCCTTTAGCATTTGTTGTAAAGCTCGTTTGGCAGTGCTGAATTCTCTCAGCTTTTGCTTTTCTGTAAAAGTTTTAGTTTCTCCATTGAATCTGAATGAGATCCTTGCTGGGTAGAGTAATCTTGGTTGTAGCTTTTTCCCTTTCATCACTTTAAATAGGTCCTGCCACTCCCTTCTGGCTTGGGGAGCTTCTGCTGAAAGATTAGCTGTTAACCTTATAGGGATTCCCTTGTATGTTATTTTTTGCTTTTCCCTTGCTGCTTTTAATATTTATTTATTTATTTTTAAAATTTTTGATAGTTTGATTAATATGTGTCTTGGCATGTTTCTCCTTATATTTATCCTGTAAAGGACTCTCTGTGCTTCCTGGATTTGATTGACTATTTCCTTTCCCATATTAAGGAAGTTTTCAACTATAATCTCTTCAAATATTTTCCTGGTCCCTTTCTTGTACTCTTCTTCTTCTGGGACCCCTATAATTCAAATGTTAGTGTGTTTAATTTTGTCCCAGAGGTCTCTGAGACTGTCCTCAGTTCTTTTCATTCTTTTTTCTTTATTCTGCTCTGCAGTGGTTATTTCCACTATTTTATCTTCCAGGTCACTTATCCATCCTTCTGCCTCAGTTATTCTGCTATTGATCCCTTCTAGAGAATTTTTAATTTCATTTATTGTGTTGTTCATCTCTGTTTGTTTGCTCTTTAGTTCTTCTATGTCCTTGTTAAACGTTTTTTGTATTTTCTCCATTCTATTTCCAAGATTTTGAATCATCTTTACTATCATTATTCTGAATTCTTTTTCAGGTAGACTGCCTCTTTGTTTTTCATTTATTTGGTCTGGTAGGTTTTTACTTTACTCCTTCATCTGCTGTATGTTTCTCTGTGTTCTCATTTTGCTTAACTTACTGTGTTTGGGGTCTCCTTTTCTCAGGCTGCAGGTTCATAGTTCCCATTGTTTTTGGTGTCTTCCCCCAGTGGCTAAGGTTGGTTCAGTGGGTTGTGTAGGCTTCCTGGTGGAGGGGACTGCTTCCTGTGTTCTGGTGGGTGAGGCTGGATCTTGTCTTTCTGGTAGGCAGGACCACACTGGTCGTGTGTTTTGGTGTGTCTGTGACCTTATTATGATTTGAGACAGCCTCTCTGCTAATGGGTGGGGTTGTGTTGCTGTCTTGCTGGTTGTTTGGCATAGGGTTTCCAGCACTGTAGGTTGCTGGTCGTTGAGTGGAGCTGCGTCTTAGCATTGAGATGGACATGTCTAGGAGAGCTTTTGCTGTTTCATATTATGTGGAGCTGGGAGGTCTCTGGTGGACCAATGTCCTGAACTGTGGTCTCCCACCTCAGAGGCATAGCACCCTGCTGGACCACCATGACCTTTTGAGCCACATGGCTCAGAAGAAAAGGGAGAAAGAAAGAAAAATGAAATAAATTTATTAAAATTAAAAATAATTAAAAATAATTTAAAAAGAGAAACAATAATAGAAAAGAAAAAAGAGAACCACCCAACCAAAAAGCAAATCCACCAATGATAAGAAGTGCTAAAAACTATATTAAAAAAAAAAAAAAAAAAGACAGATAGACCCCTAGGAAAAATGGTAAAAGCAAAGCTATACAGACAAAATCTCACAAAAAAGCATACACATACTCACTCACAGAGAAAAAGGAAAAAATATATATATACATCTATATATATAAAAAAAAGGAAGAGAGCAATCAAATCAATAAACAAAGCTACCAATGATAATAAACTCTAAATACTAAACTAAGTGAAACATTAAGACCAGAAGCAAATTAGATGCAGAAAGCAAACCTCAAGTCTACAGTTGCTCCCAAAGTCCACCTCCTCAATTTGGGATGATTCGTTGTCTATTCAGGTATTCCACAGATGCAGGGTACATCTAGTTGATTGTGGAGATTTAATCCGCTGCTCCTGAGGCTGCCGGGAGAGATTTCCCTTTCTCTTCTCTGTTCTCACAGCTCCTGGGGTTCGGCTTTGGATTTAGCCCCACCTCTGCGTGTAGGTCACCTGAGAGCATCTGTTCTTTGCTCAGACAGAACGGGGTTAAAGTAGCAGCTGATTAGGGGTCTCTGGCTCACTCTGGCCGCGGGGAGGGAGGTGTAAGGATGCGGGGCGAGCCTGCAGCCGCAGAGGCCAGCATGACATTGCACCAGCCAGAGGCACGCCATGTGTTCTCCCGGGGAAGCTGTCCCTGGATCACAGGACCCTGGCAGTGGCGGGCTGCACAGGCTCCCAGGAGGGGAGGTGTGGACAGTTACCTGTGCTTGCACACAGGCTTTTTGGTGGCTGCAGCAGAAGCCTTAGCGTCTCATGCCTGTCTCTGGGGTTCGCGCTGATAGCCGCAGCTTGCTCCCGTCTCTGAAGCTCGTTTAGGCAGTGCTCTGAATCCCCTCTCCTCGTGCACCCCGCAACAATGGTCTCTTGCCTCTTAGGCAGGTCCAGACTTTTTCCCGGACTCCCTCTCGGCTAGCCGTGGTGCACCAACCCCTTCAGGCTGTGTTCACACCGCCAACCCCAGTCCTCTCCCTGTGATTGGACTGAAGCCCGAGCCTCAGCTCCCAGCCCCCGTCCGCCCCGGCGGTGAGCAGACAAGCCTCTCGGGCTGGTGAGTGCCAGTCGGCACCAATCCTCTGTGCGGGAATCTCTCCGCTTTGCCTTCCGCACCCCTGTGGCTGCGCTCTCCTCCGTGGCTCCGAAGCTTCCCCCCACCCTGCCTCCCCCCGGCCCCCGCCACCCTGCTGGCTGGGCCCGTGAAAGGGCTTCCTAGTGTGTGGAAACTTCCTCCTTCCCAGCTCCCTCCCAGACGTGCAGGTCCCGTCCCTATTCTTTTTTCTCAGTTTTTCTTTTTTCTTTTGCCCTACCCAGGTACATGGGGGAGTTTCTTGCCTTTCAGGAGGTCTGAGGTCTTCTGCCAGCGTTCAGTAGGTGTTCTGTAGGAGTGTTTCCACATGTAGATGTATTGCTGATGTGTTTGTGGGGACGAAGGTGATCTCCACATCTTACTCCTCTGCCATCTTGAAGGTAGTTTCACATTTAGTGTTTTTAAATTACTTTTCTACTTGTATTTTTAACATTCTATTCTGTAGTCATAATTCTTATACTTGTTCAGTATGATTGTATAGTTAAAATATTTAATGTTCCCTACCAGCTTCTCAGTTCTTTATGTTTTTCTTTATGCTTTTATTTAGCTATTGCTTGGATGAATTTCATTATCTCCCCCTTCCAAATTTTCTGCAAAGTGCTTATGTATGCTATATTCCCTGAAAGTTTTTCTTATTTGAGAAAGTTTGCCTATTGCCTTTCTATACTTATAGTGATGAGTATTCTTGGATCGTTGCTTGGGAGACACTAAACCATGGTCTTTCGATATTGTGTTGTATATTTTCTCACAGGTTAGCCTGTCACTGTAATTTACCACAATTTTAATTATACCAGCTAGACAATTATTTCATAATTTTCTTCAGAGAAAATGTCTTTCCTGGCAACATCAATTATCCTTTTATTTGGGCTGGTTGCTCTTCAGGACTACCGTATAGCAACATCTGAAGACTTTTTTTGCTCCCATACTTCACCATACTCTGTTGGTGTCCCTAAGTGAAGGACTTTCATGCCCTCCTCTTTATTGGTCTAGTTTTGTATATTGGCCAAGCCTATTCTGCAGTAGCATTATCAAGTTAAAAAGACTACGACAAGCAGAGGACATCTGATGCCTATCTTTTGGGTTATACTGTTCCAATTTCAACTGGTTGTCTTCTACACCTAGTACTCAATGCTCACCCTAGGCTCTCCCATCTTTAGTGTACTGGATATTCTCTTCCTTCTTTTCTTGGTTGCATCCTTCTTTTTTTGTTGTCATTGTTCCATTTTACACTGGTTCTTGGTTTACTCCCTCATTTTGGAGAGTTTTCTTGCTTTCAGTGGTGCCAGTAAAAACTAGTCATTCTGATTCTTGATCATTAGATCATGACTTTGTTTTTAAAACTTTATGAAATCTATTCCCTTTACTCCTGGAATTCTAAAATTTCAATGATGTGCTACTGGTAAGAAAAGTTCTTGAATGATTTTTCCACTTCATGTTTTTTTTTCTGTTGTTCTCTCTTAGGGGACTGTTACCATTCAGATATTAGACCTTCTGGACTGGTTTGTTATTACCAAAATCTAGTGACTTATTTTTTTTTTAATTTTACAGAATGTAAGTCTTTGCCTAGCTGTATCATTGAGCATTTAATTTTCTTACTCTTAAGAAGTTTGTTAAATTTTAAAATAATTTTAACTGGTCATTTGATTTTTAGTGAAATGAATATATTTTAAGGTAGCATTTTAGTTAGCATAATTCAACTGCCTTACTCCAGAATCAATATTATGATATATGGGGGGAATATCTTTAAATAAAATTAGAACTATTATGTCTCCATTTGTTTTTATACTATAAATACTGAACACTGATTCTCTTATTTTTAATATCTAGTGGAATTAGGAATCCAGGAAACATGATTTACTACCATGTTTTCCATGTAATATTAAGAAACCTTAATATTAAGACTATCCAACTTTATTTTTATTATCAAATGTCAAATTATCTGTCATGATTTTGTCCTATATACATTTAAAAAACATATTGCTCACTGCAGTGAAATCTTTTTTAGAAATATCCAGCTTGAGGGGATGACAGATTACCTAACAAGAGAATAAATAAGAAAGGCAACTTTTGGAATACTGGGTCAAGAAATTTATTGTTGGTAAGAATATTTGACTTGTTTACCTAATAATATAGCTTAAGATAAAAAGCAAATTTAGTTACACTCCAAAGAAGTAAGTACATGGTAACTGATGCCTGTAGTTTAAAATAATTATTGAATGTATTTAATAAATAAATAAGTACTTTATTGTGGGATTTTTTTCAAACCTGATTACTTTTTATATGTGAATTTTTCCTTATTTTTTTTCTAAAGGGGATTCTTAAATCATAAAATCATGTTTTGAGAGGATTTTAGAGTCCATTATAACACCCTATTCTTCAATTCTTGTTTGTATTATTCAGATAAACTGATTTCTTAGCATTTTTTTCTCACTCTGTATACATTTGTAAGAGGGAGATGTTTGGGTACTGTTGGTTTAGTGTAAAATGTACTACATATTAATAAGCAGAGCTTTACTTTGGAGAAACTATACATGGTCCCACTGTTGTCTAATAGTAGAACCAGAAAAGAAAGAAAAAACTATATAAGGTAGAAAAATATTTGAACTTAACTGCTAACTATAGACTTACCAGGAAAAATTGCTTCTCGATGGGACCAAAACAGCTCCATAAATTTTATTTTTGAAAGCCCCAATCAGAGGCGTGTTCTGGAATTTTTCAAATACAGTTTAGTTTAATTCAGGAAACAAACTATGGCTAGGAGTCAGTAAGATATAGATGTATCAATATAACAGTCCTGCCCTTAAGAAGATTCAGGTAAGTGAGCTAGGGGTGGAAAGCAGTAAGCATGTTTACCACACATTAGGAGAACTGCAATAAAAAGCACAAAACGATGAAGTAGTACAGAGGAAAACAGTGAGTTAGGGATGTTTCTCAAAAGAAGTTAATGCCTGAGCTGGTTTTGAAGGAGGTTTAAATAAAAGAACTTGCTAAACAGATGGGTGGGAGTAGGAGACATTTAAAGCAAGGAGGGGCGGAATGGCTAGCAGTAGCCAGGTATAACATAGCATAGCGGTTTTTCTGTTTTTTTTTTTTTTTTAAGGAACCAGAAGTATTTAACTATTGAGCATCAAGTACAAAAGGAAAGTTAGTTGAAAATAAGACTGGGAAAAATAATTACATGTGTTACCAGGAAAAGCTGTGTTATGCTAAGAAGATTGGACTTGCCTGGAGGTAATGAGGAGCCACTAAAAATGGTCAGTAGGGACATAACAGGGTCCATAGCCTCTGGGACCAGAAGGAGAGAGACCTTTGACAAGGTTACACAGTAACAGTCAGACTGATAAATTAAAGGGTCATGAATTGGAAGCATTGTATAGAATCCAAAAATATTTAAGAGATAAAGACAGAAGGGATTGATGATTTCTCATACATATAAGGAAGATTGAAAAGGCAATGCTATCTTTCAGATTTATGATTTGGGTGATTGGATGCATAATGATGGCAACAACCAAAGTAAGGAATGGAGGACAAAGCTCAGGTTTGGAGGGCATGGATAACAGCTTCAATTTTGAATTCTTGGCATTAAGGTGTTCATTTACATTCACAAGCAGATATCTAAAATATGTATCTAATATATATCTCCACATATATATATATGGAGAAAGAGAGAGAGAGAGAGGGCTTGCAAAATCTAGTAGATTTAAGAGATGAATATAAGTGTTAAAAAATTTAACAGGGCTTCCCTGGTGGCACAGTTGTTGAGAGTCCGCCTGCCGATGCAGGGGACGCGGGTTCGTGCCCCGGTCCGGGAGGATCCCACATGCCGCGGAGCGGCTGGGTCCGTGAGCCAGGGCCACTGAGCCTGCGCGTCCAGAGCCTGTGCTCCGCAACGGGAGAGGCCACAGCAGTGAGAGGCCCGCGTACAGAAAAAAAAAAAAAAAAAAAAAAAAAAAATTTAACAAAAAGTGAAGTAGACAAGATAGCAGTGTTCTACCTGTGCTTTCTTAGCTTCTATATTTGTCTACTTGGTATCCATTAATTAATTACAGGTCCAAGCTAATAGCTAAAGATGTTTACATCTCCTGTATTCTATAGCCCATATTCTGCACCACTTCCTTAGCTAACTCACACACCAAAGCAGTATTTCCCTTGCCCTAAATCAACCCAGGGCCACATATAGACAACTAGGGACAAAGACCCCGATGCCCAAAAGCCCATCAGAATTACTGAAACTAACCAATCCTAAGCTGTTTAGCCCATGAATAACCCCAGTAAAACTCTGATCTCCTCACTCCTGCCTCTCCCCCCTTGCAAATTCTGGTGCCTACCTATGTGGCCCTGCCCCTTTCTATTTGGAAATGTAAGTAATAAACTCTTCCTTCAGAGGCAGTTGTCTCCATGTTTGTCATCTAACTTATTAAAACAAATCCCATGTATAAATCTTGAAACAAGCAGTCCATGAGGAGGTGAGAAGCAAGCATGGGTCAAAAATAGAAGCCTGGGAAATAGGGGGCATCAGAGCATCAGGGAATAGAATTAATAAGAGAAGTACCAGGAGAGCTAGGCCTTATTAGCATCATCATTTTCAAATAAAGATAGTTGTTAACCACATCAGTTACAATAAGGACTGAAAAGGTATCCACTGACTTGTAAAATGAAGTTATTGCTAATGACATTAACAAAGTGTTTCATGGGTATGGTAGAATCCCAAGCCAAGTTAGAGAATATTTATGGATTTCAGTTTTCCCTGGTGATCTTTTCTTTCCTCAGATTCCTCAGATAAAACTCATCGAAAGCTATGGTTTCTGATCTTTAAGAACATAACTCTAAGCATATAATTTGTACTCTTGAGAATACTTAGGTAAGTGCACTATATATAATACGTGCTCTCTCTATACTTAGAAACAGAATTTATCAACTACAGTGTGATGGTTAGAGAAAGAAAAAAAAAATATATATATATATGTGAACTGAATCATAGACATAAAAAAAGCTTTGGGGGGAAGAAGAATTGAGTGAATGAGTAAGTTATCGCAAAACATGAAGTCAAATTCAACAGACTTATTGAAATTACACAAATTTACAGGTCTGGACAATATTTACCAATGTAATTATACTTCCTAATTTTAGAGGGGGAAAATGAAATGTGAAAAATTCAACTTGTCTAAGGACCCACTACCTTGTGCTCTGGTTATTTGCACAATGCTTTCCCTTCACTACATGGCACATGACCTTCAAATCATTTTCTATTAAGTCTTTTATCTAGTTTGCTCCCCTTCATGAAAAATGCCTGACATTACCTTGTAATTGTATGATATGATAGATTAGTTCTTAATATTCCATTTGGCAATAGATTCTTCTTTTCTTCAAGATGAAAAACAGTCTCCTCTTTTTTTTTTTTAATGACCACGGCATTGTCCTGCTTATTTGATTGTGGTTAGAGTGGTGTGGATGATGAGGTAATGACATATATAGAATATTTTTTGAAGATAGTGGTGATGGTGAGGTGGTTGAAAAATTTTAGAAGGGGTAGGACTACACTGATAATTGACCTCAGTGTTTCCCACAAAACACAGATACACCCACAGACAAAAAGGAATAATGGATATTGTTCTAAATCTTGTAAGTTAAATAAGACAAAAAATGTTAGTAATATTTATTTCAGAGATTTTACATTTTTAAAACCGTACACAATAGAAAACCAATCTAAGATAATTATTGCAAATTGTCCATTTTTTGATAAGCAAATACCAGAACAAAAAAGCTTCTGGAAATAAATTTTACTGACCTTATCTCTTTTCTTCCTTTCTCGAAAACCTGTCCCCATTTCAACGTTCTATTTTTCTGTTCCTTTCCTATTTTCTTCCACATAGTGGAAGTAGATAGTTATTGATTACAGTTGCCCCAAACACTCTGAGCAGCAGAGTTAAACCAGGCTCAGAGAAAAAAATATTGTTCACCCAATGGAAACAAATTACTTTCAGGCCTGATTTTAATCAGACAATTGTTTCTAGAACCCTTGTAATGAGGCCATCAGAAGGGTTCTGAAACCATGACAAGGTTGAACAAATGTTTTGCTATGGGATGTGTTTCTTCATCAAGCATAAAAGAAAAGAGAAAGGAGGGAGGAGGGAGAGAGAGAGAGAGAGAAAGAAGGAAGGAAAGGAGGGAGGGAGAGAGGGAGGGAGGGAGGGAGGAAGGGAGGGAGGGAAGGAGGGAGGAAAAGACAGAGAGAAGAAGGGAGAAAGAAAGAAAGGAGGGTAGAACTAGCATTATTGATTTGATTTGATAAGTGTGTTGTAAAACAACTGTTCAGGAAGCTGTATCATTTTCATCTATCTTGGGTGTTGTAAATTTTTTTAATTTAAATTTTTAGAAAACTTTTTATTTTGAACTAAATTGACACTTACAGAAGAGTTGCAAAAATAGTAGTTTTACTCAACCAGCTTCCACTAATGCTAACATATTACATAACGATAGTACAATGATCAGAACCAGGAACTTAACATTGGTACAATACTATTACAAAACTACAATAACTACTGTATTTGAATCTCACCAATCTTTCTTCCAATGTTCTTTTTTCTGTTTCAAGGTCCTATCCACTATCTTATCTTGTGATTAGTTATTTCACCTTAGTTTCATGCCATCCATAGAATTCTTCAATTTTGCCTTGTCTTTCATGACCTTGATACATTTAAACACTATTGATCAGTTATTTTTCAAATGGTCCTTAATTTGGGGTTAAGCTAATTTAAACTAATTTGAACATATTGCCTAATGCATGGTTGAAATATGCAGTATCCTTTTCCCTTTTTCCTAATTTGGATTTGTTCAATGTTTTCTAATCACTGGGCTGAGGTTACACATCTTTGACAAGAATATCACAGAAATGATGTTGTGTCCTTATCAGTGCATCCTATCATGGGGTTCATGATGTTCAGGTGTGTCATTACTGGTGGCAGTGATTTTGATTACTTGTTTAAGGTGGTTTCTACTGATTTTCCCATTGTAAAGTTACTGTCCTACACTTTGTACTTAATAAGTAACTTGAGGAAGATCCTTTGAAACTATATAAATTCTGTTTCTCCTCAAACTTTTACCCACAGAATCTAGCACTCTTAGTGGACCTTCTCTGCAACAATTACTATTGTGGTGTTTGCCTAATTGTTTGGGTTTCCTCTTTGCTTCTATATTTATTAATTGGAATTCTACTATAAGTAAGAACTATCCCTTCTCTCCTACTTATTTATTTTTTATAATAATAAATAATTTTTTACTTATTTTAAATTTAGTCTATGGATTAAGTTCTAACACTACTATACTTTATTTTGTTACTCATATTATTCCAGATTTGTCTTTTGGGAGCTCCTACAGGTTGGCTCCTTTTCCTTAAAGAAGCCCTCAACTTGTTTTGTATGTCCTTACTTTCTGATACCATCAGATGTCCTACATGCATCTTGTATATCACCTGCCTTAGGCTTGCAGTCAATCATTTCTCCAGAGAATCCTAGTTCCTTTATTGGGAGAATAGTACTTAGAAACCTAGACCTCAATACTACTGCAGTGTCAATGTCTTAGGCCCTCACAGCAGACAGAGCTGGGAAATACTTACCTGCATGCTAACTGTATTAGTTTCTGAGGGTTGCAGCAACAAATTACCCCAAATCTGGTGACGTAAAATAACAGAGATTAATTCTCTCGTAGTTCTGAAAGCCAGGTGTCTGAAATATTGAACCTATTTTGTATTCTTGGCATAAGTAACACTGGGTCATAGTGTATTATTATCATTAATGTGGTATTGAGTGTGTTTGCTAATATTTTCTTTAGAATTACTGAATTAATATTTGATTCTGTTTGCTAACATTTTCTTTAGAGTGTGTGGATTAATATTAAGGAGTAATATCAGTTTGTAGTTTTGTCTTTGTACTGTTTTTATCTGGTTTGGGTATCAGATTTATTCTTGTCGCAAAAGAAATTTTTTTAATTGGATAATTTTCCCTTTTTTTCCCCCCAGTGCTCTGGAATAATTTATAGAGTATTGGGAATATCTTTTTTTTTTTGGAAGAATTTGGTAGAATTTCGCTGTGAAACCATCTTGTCTCTTTTTTTTACAGGGTATTTTCTTAACAACCTTTTGTCTTTTTACTTATTTGCTGTGAATTTTCTGTGTCTTATATTGAGAGTGGTGTATTACAATCTTCTATTAGCAAGACAGACAAAGGGGAGGTGACCGAGGTACCTTAGATACAAAGTTTCATGGAGCACCAAAAAATTTAGTAATCAAGATAAATAATATTTAATGCAATATTTTAAAAAATCAAATCAGCAAACTGAAGCCTATGGGACAGACTTCTGTTTTTATGAATAAAGTTTTATTGGAATCTGGGCCAGGATTATGGTGATGTGAGTGACTCAGGGTTGTAAAAGTAAAGAGTTAGGTCTTGTCTTTATTTAGCATTTCATATTTAGTCATCATAGATTTTAAAAATTCATTTTGATTATATTAGTGTAGATCTTGTAGACGTTTACTGAACTCTACTACACTCTCATGTGCTTCACCCTAGTCTAGCTAGGTCTTCTAATCTCTCTACATCTCCTGAAATTTTTGCTTCATAAAGGTGGTAACTGTTTTATTCAATTTTTGAATAAAAAATTTTTTCCCTTTAAGACTCTTGTACGTTGAAATCCCTTCTGCAGTTTTTGCTCTGATCTTCCCAGTTACTTTTTTCCCCAAGATTTAGACTGCATTTATTTTTTCTGGTGATCACACCAGGTCACACCCAGGCCCCATAACTAGTATTTCTGCTCTGATCCCCTTGGGTTTTTTCTCAATCTGTTCTGCTGGCCATACAGAGGGCAAAGATATGGAACTTGTCTTTCTTTTCCTCTTTTTACATGTAATTATTTTGCTGTTTCCACTTTCTATGTCTTCAAATAATTTTGAGAGTGTAGTTTTGTTTTGAATTTTCATATACGTGAAATTATTTCATATTGTTGGGAAGGAGATTTGGGGAAGTTGTTTATTATACATCCAGTATGGCCTGAAGCTACCTGGATTATATTTAAAATCGTTTATATTCATAATCCCTTATAATGGAATATGTTCCCAAGTGATATACAAACTAATCAACAACTTCAAAAAAATATCAAGAATTGTTAACCTGAAACAGCTAAAGCTAACTGAAAAATGTAGCTAAGATCCTGGTGTCTGAAACTGTGCAGTACAGGTACCATTTCCCTATAACAGAATAATGAAGAGACATGCAGATTGATGTTTGATTTTCTGGTTAGGGCATGGGTTTTGAAGGTGAATATAACTCTGTTTGAATTGCCAGGTGCAAAATCCCGAACAAGTTTCCTAACTATCCCAAGTTTCATTTTTTTCCTCTATAAAATCTCCAGGTTGTTGGGAGAAGTAATCAAATCATGTATTAAAAGTACCTAGCAAGAATGCCTGGCATAGGGGGTGTTCAAAAATGTTCTATAATTTACCATTTTCTTTTTCCTTCCCTGCAGTTTCATTGCTATACTACATTATCTGGAGTATTCCTTTTTTTCACATTTCTGTGTTGGAAATATGGTCTTTCCCCACTTTTGACACAAATTTCTCATCACTTTCCCAGTCTCCCTAATATTAAGGCACCAATCTTACTGTATTCTGAGATCTGTAATTCTCAATGCATAGAATGAACTTTAGTTCTCATTGTGTGGTTTTTATTGCATAAAAATTATATACAAATATCCAATCTTCAGCTCAGACTATTAATACTGAAACCAGTTAGGCACAGGTTGGGATTTGTGATATTTAAAATCCTGTCCCTTTCCTCCTGTCATCTATGTGCTTCATTACTGGATTATCAAGGAAATCCAGAACCCTCTATCGCTGCAGTTCTGCTCTGCTTCTGCTCTAGCTGAGCTTACACCCTTTCTTAGGCAAATCAGTATTCTTTTTCTGGTTCTTCTTTATATTCTGTTCCAGTTAGTCAACTCAGTTCTACTCAGTGCAACTCAAGTCAATTCAAATCAATTCAGTTAAGTTTCAGACATTTCAGTTCACACTTACAGAGCTATAGACTGTGCTTGTCACAGAGGAAATAAAGTTGGTAAAGGAGCTAAAAGTCTATTAGACCAGCGACAGATACACAAAACGATGTTGTCACACTAGTGGTCACACCTGGTGCAATAGGATGACAGAAGGAGAGTGGTGAATTCTACCTGGGTTTTGGAGCTGCGTCAGAGACAAGGTGCATTTAAAGTGGGTCCTTGTAATGTGAGTGGGATTTTACCAAAAATAAAATGATTGGTAGCCATTATTTACAGAGATGACCTCAGGTTACATACCAGTCAGTGTTTTTTAAACGAAGCCCTTGAAGGCTTAGATTTTCCCTGAGGACTTCAGAGGCTACCAAAAAAGACTTTGCCTAAAGGGAAAGAGAGATAAAAAAAAGAGTTTGAAGACTGAACATAGCTGATACAGGCCAACTATTTTACATTAAAAAAAAATCTACTGACTCCTAAGTTTCAAAGACTTAGCTGATCTTTACCCTAATGAAAGAGTCTCCTGTTTCTAAAATCTCACAGTTATTTAATGTATTCATGCTTTATTTTCTTCTTTATCACCTTTATTATTTGTCTTTATATCTGAGACCTGGTCTAATTTCGTCTTTTACTTATTGCTTAGTTCATGTTATGCCCTTCATTTTAATCATTCTGGCTTCCCCACTGTCCAACGACTATTTGCTTACCTCATATATATGAGCACTTTCAATTATATAGACTAATTGGATTGGGAAAGCATTGTTGGTATTAAAAATGGATATGAATGAGATGGGTTATTATGGAAATTCTGGCCTAGAGCAGCTTATAAAGCTTGACATTCTTCGTCGTTTATAACAAAACTTTCCCATGCCTTTTTCTTTTCTTTTCTTTTCTTTTCCTTAGTCTCTTTAAAAAAATCATGGCTTTGTGGACACTTTAGAGGAAGAACAACCTGAATTTCATCATTTTATTTTCCAGCTGAAAGTGAAGGCAAAGGTGACCTTAGAAGCTTCTAGCTGAAAATGAAAGAGCCTTTGTCAGCCTACTTTCCTGAATGATTGGGTAGATCTTCCCTATCCCAAACAATCGGACTTTAAGTGACTGAGTAATGAAGTTGTGTTGTGTTAAGGCATGGAGATTTAATGGCTTATTTATACAGCAGCCAGCATTACAAACCACTAGATACTAGATAGTACAAACATATACCTCTCTGGGGTTTTTTTAAAGCTATTTTTTCTTTTAAAGTCCATTAAAAAAAGCCTTTAAGCATTTCTGGGAAAACTATGTTGCTAAAGAGACTTAAACAAACAAACATATATAACTTTGAATGGGGATGCTAATTTTTTTTTTTTTTTGCAACCACGCTGCCCGGCATATGAGATCCTAGTTCCCTGACCAAGGATCAAACCCGTGCCCCTGCAGTGGAAGCGTGGAGTCCTAACCACTGGATATCAAGGGAATTCCCCTAGGGATGCTATTTGTTTGCTTGTTTGTTTGTCTTATTGGGAATTATCAATCATTCCTAGACTGGTCTAGGAATAGGCTTTTCATAAAAAAATACAAAACGTTTTTTAAAGTGCAGACTGCTACTCCTGGCATTATGGACTGTACAAATAAGCAGAAAGGCCATCCTGTGAAATAGAAGTTTATTCATAATAATCATAATATGAATAAACTATGACATATATATTTTTTAAAATTAAGAGGAAAACAATAATACCTTATATTTATCCATACATTTATTTCCAGTGCTCTTCATTCATTCCAGGAGATCTGTTATCAGCTTGAAGAGTTCCCTTTATCACATCTTGCTCTGCAGATCTATTGGCAATAAATTATCCTAGTTTTAATGTATAAAAATGTCTTTGTTTTATCTTAATATTTGAAGTTTTTTTCTGGGTATAGAATTCTGGATTGTCAGGGTTTTTTCTTTTTTTCTTTGTCTTTCTGCTCTTCAAAGATGTCTGGTCTTCAGTGTTTCAATAAAGAAGCCTGTGATTATTTACATCACTGGTCACCTGTTATTATGTGTTTCTGGCAACTTTAATATCTTCCTTTTGATTTGGTTGTAGCAGTTTGCAGATAATATATCTAAATGTCATTTTCATTTTATTTGTTTTGTTTGTAATTTGGTGGGCATCTTAAATCTGTAAATCTATGTCTCTCCCCAAATTTGGAAGTTTTTGGCCATTATTACTTTAAATATTTTACTGCCCCTTTCTCTTCTTTCTTCTTGGGATTCCATTCACTCAGACATTAGTTGTTTTGCTATTCTTCTACAGGTCCTAAGATTTTATTCTTTTTAAAAAATATTTTCCAACTTCCTTTCCAATATAGATGCCTTTTGTTTCTTTTTCTTGCCTTATTGAACTGGCTAGAACCTTCAGTACAATGTTGAATAGAAGTGGATACTCCTGTCTTTTTCCTGATGTTGGGGGAAAATTAGATCTTTTGTCATTAAATAACATATAAGCTGTAGGCTTTTCATAGATGTCCTTTTTTCATATTGAGGATATTCCTTTCTATTCCAAGTTTTCTAAAAATCAGAATTGATGTTGGCTTTTGTCAAATCGTTTTTGCATCTATTTCAGCGATATACATTTTCTCTTCTTTAGTTGGTTAATATGGTGAATTACAGTGACCTTAATTTTTTCATAGATGTTTCATTCTACATGAGAGAACCAGACACAAAAAACACAACACATAACAAATTATACAATATGTCAGAAGGTTAGAAAACCTATGGAAAAAAGAAAACAATATTGAGGGTGGTTAAAATTGACTAAGAGCGTTGTCCTTGGGATAGGGGCTCAATTTTCAACAGGGTGTTCAGTTTAGACATCATTGAAAGATGACTTCAAGGAGGTACAAGAATTAGAGATTTAGGCCTGCATATTCCTGGGGAAAGATATTTCCAGGAAGATGGAAGAACCAATGCAAAAATTCTAAAATGACACATAACATGAGTGTTTGAGAAAGAGCAAGGAGGCCAGTATGGCTGGAGAGTAAGGGAGGAACCAGAGACGTAGGAGAGGGGTCAGAGGGTGAATGAGGAGGGTCCTTTTAGAGAATAGAATATGTATTTTCTCCATGAATAATATTCTAACTGGTTCTACTATACTCATTTTTCAGATAGACCCTTGAAGGATATAATCATCTTCTATAGAGCTGGCTTTACAACTCAGACCTAAAATGGGAGGAAAATGGATATGCATTGCACAAAACTGAAAAATGCTGAAAAATGCCATATTTCTCTATTGATATTAACCACAATCTATTTATAATTTTACCACTCAGCCGTCTCCTCTCATTTTTACTATCCCTTCTGACTGAACCATAACCTTCATGTGGCACTATGTTTTGGCTTCCTAGGGTAAATAAATTTCTACAGTTTAAAAAATTTTTATTTTAGTTATTTATTTTTTTAACACCTTTATTGGAGTATAATTGCTTTACAATGGTGTGTTAGTTTCTGCTTTATAACAAACTGAATCACCTATACATGTACATATATCCCCATATCTCCTCTCTCTTGCATCTCCCTCCCACCTTCCCTATCACACCCCTCTAGGTGGAAACAAGGCACTGAACTGATCTCCCTGTGCTGCGTGGCTGCTTCCCACTAGTTATCTAATTTACATTTGGTAGTGAATATATGTCCATACTACTCTCTCACTTCATCCCAGCTTACTCTTCCCCCTCCCCAGGTCCTCAAGTCCATTCTCTACGTTTGCATCTTTATTCCTGTCCTGCCCCTAGGTTCTTCAGAACCTTTTTTTTTTTTTCTTAGATTCCATATATATGTGTTAGCATAAGGTATTTGTGTTTCTCTTTCTGACTTACTTCACTCTGTATGACAGTCTCTAGGTCTATCCACGTCACTACAAATAACTCAATTTCGTTTCTTTTTATGGCTGAGTAATATTCCATTGTATGTATGTGCCACATCTTCTGTATCCATTCATCTGTCAGTGAACACTTAGGTTGCTTCTATGTCCTGACTATTGTAAACAGAGCTGCAGTGAACATTGTAGTACATGACCCTTTTTGAATTATGGTTTTCTCAGGGTATATGCCCAGTACTGGGATTGCTGGGTCGTATGGTAGTTCTATTTTTAGTTTTTTAAGGAACCTCATTGTTCTCCATAGTGGCTGTATCAATTTACATTCCCACCAACAGTGCAAGAGGATTCCCTTTTCTCCACACCCTCTCCAGCATTTATTGTTTGTAGATTTTTGATGATGGCCATTCTGACTGATGTGAGGTGATACCTCATTGTAGTTTTGATTTGCATTTCTCTAATGATTAGTGATGTTCAGCATGCTTTCATGTGTTTGTTGGCAATCTGTATATCTTCTTTAGAGAAATGTCTATTTAGGTCATCTGCCCATTTTTGGATTGGGTTGTT
>NC_041231.1:89980790-89982843 GCF_002837175.3 Physeter macrocephalus
AAAGCTTTTAAGTTTCATTAGGTCCCATTTGTTTATATTTGTTTTTATTTCCATTTCTCTAGGAGGTGGGTCAAAAAGGATCTTGCTGTGATTTATGTCATAGAATGTTCTGCCTACGTTTTCCTCTAAGAGTTATAGTGTGTGGCCTTACATTTAGGTCTTTAATCCATTTTGAGTTTATTTTTTTGTATGGTGTTAGGGAGTGTTCTAATATCATTCTTTTTTGTGTAGCTGTCCAGTTTTCCCAGCACCACTTATTGAAGAGGCTGTCTTTTCTCCATTGTATATTCTTGCCTCCTTTATCAAAGATAAGGTGACCATATGTGCGTGGGTTTATCTCTGGGCTTTCTCTCCTGTTCCATTGATCTATATTTCTGTTTTTGTGCAGTACCATACTGTCTTGATTAGTGTAGCTTTGTAGTGTAGTCTGAAGCCCAGAAGCCTGATTCCTCCAGCTCTGTTTTTCTTTCTCAAGATCTCTTTGGCTCTTCAGGATCTTTTGTGTTTCTATACAAATTGTGAAATTTTTTGTTCTAGTTCTGTGGAAAATGCCATTGGTAGTTTGATAGGGATTGCATTGAATCTGTAGATTGCTTTGGGTAGTATAGTCATTTTCACAATGTTGATTCTTCCAATCCAAGAACATGGTATTTCTCTCCATCTGTTTGTATCATCTTTAATTTCTTTCATCAGTGTCTTATAATTTTCTGCATACAGGTCTTTTGTCTCCTTTAGAGTATAGGATGCCAGAGATTTCTTGTGCATTAATTTTGTATCCTGCTATTTACCAAATCCATTGATTAGCTCTAGAAGTTTTCTGGTAACATCTTTAGGATTCTCTATGTCTAGTATCATGTCATCTGCCAACAGTGACAGTTTTACTTCTTCTTTCTGATTTGGATTCCTTTTATTTCTTGTTCTACTCTGATTGCTGTGGCTAAAACTTCCAAAACTATGTTGAATAATTGTGGTTAGTGTGGGCAACCTTGTCTTCTTCCTGATCTTAGTGGAAATGGTTTCATTTTTTCACCATTGAGAACAATGATGGCTGTGGGTTTTTCATATATGGCCTTAATTATATTGAGGTAGGTTACCTCTGTGCACACTTTCTGGAGGGTTTTTATCCTAAATGGGTGTTGAATTTTGTAGAAAGCTTTTTCTGCATCTATTGAGATGGTCAAATGGTTTTTCTCCTTCAATTTGTTAATATGGTGTGTTACATTGATTTATTTGCATATATTCAGGAATCCTTGCATTCCTGGGAAAAACCCCACTTGATCGTGGTGATGATCCTTTTAATGTGTTGTTGGATTCTGTTTGCTAGTACTTTGTTGAGGAATTTTACATCTATGTTCATCAGTGATATTGGCCTGTAGTTTTCTTTCTTTGTGACATCTTTGTCTGGTTTTGGTACCAGGGTGATGGTGGCCTCGTAGAATGAGTTTGGGAGTGTTCCTCCCTCTTCTATATCTTGGAAGAATTTGAGAAGGGTAGGTGTTAGCTCTTTGAATGTTTGATAGAATTTGCCTGTGAAGCCATCTGGTCCTGGACTTTTGTTTGTTGGAAGATTTTTAATCACAGTTTCAATTTCAGTGCTTGTGATTCATCTGTTTATATTTTCTATTTCTTCCTGGTTCAGTCTTGGTAGATTGTGCTTTTCTAAGAATTTGTCCATTAATGTATCATTTAAAGCTTGTATTTCCTTACTTATTTTCTTTTTGGATGATCTGTCCATTGATGAAAGTGGGGTGTTAAGGTCCCCTACTATGATTGTGTTACTGTCGATTCCCTGTTTTGTGGCTGTTAGCATTTGCCTTATGTATTGAAGTGCTCCTATATTGGGTGCATAAATACAATTGTTATATCTTCTTCTTGGATTGATCCCTTGATCATTATGTAGTGTCCTTGTTTGTCTCATGTAATAGTCTTTATTTTAAAGTCTATTTTTTCTGATATGAGAATTGCTACTGCAGCTTACTTTTCATTTCCATTTGCATGGAATATCTTTTTCCATCCCCTCACTTTCAGTCTGTATGTGTCCCTAGGTCTCAGG
>NC_041231.1:89982953-89996029 GCF_002837175.3 Physeter macrocephalus
GGTCTTTGTTTTTGTATCCATTCAACCAGTCTATGTCTTTTGGTTGGAGCATTTAATCCATTTACATTTAAGGTAGTTATCGATATGTATGTTCCTATTACCATTTTCTTAAATGTTTGGGGTTTGTTATATTAGGTCTTTTCCATTCTTGTGTTTCCTGCCTAGAGAAGTTCTTTTGGCATTTGTTGTAAAGCCAGTTTGGTGGTGCTGAATTCTCTTAGCTTTTGCTTGTCTGTAAATATTTTAATTTCTCCATTGAATCTGAATAAGATTCTTGCTGGGTAATCTTGGTTGTAGGTTTTTCCTTTTCATCACTTTAAATATGTCCTGCCACTCCCTTTTGGCTTGCAGAGTTTCTGCTGAAAGATCAGCTCTTAACCTTATGGGGATTGCCTTATATGTTATTTGTTGTTTTTCCCTTGCTGCTTTCAATATTTTTCTTTGTATTTAATTTTTGATAGTTTGATTAATATGTGTCTTGGCATGTTTCTCTTTGGATTTACCCTGTATGGGACTCTGTGTTCTTCCTGGAATTGACTGACTGTTTCCTTTCCCATATTAGGGAAGTTTTCAACTATAATCTCCTCAAATATTTTCTCAGTCCCTTTCTTTTTCTCTTCTTCTTCTGGGACCCCTATAATTCGAATGTTGGTGCATTTAATGTTATCCCAGACGTCTCTGAGACTGTCCTCAAATCTTTTCATTCTTTTTTCTTTATTTTGCTCTGCAGTAGTTATTTCCACTATTTTATCTTCCAGGTCACTTATCCATTCTTCTGCCTCAGTTATTCTGCTATTGATTCCTTCTAGAGAATTTTTAATTTCATTTATTGTGTTGTTCTTCATTGTTTGTTTGCTCTTTGGTTCTTCTAGGTCCTTGTTAAACGTTTTTTGTATTTTTTCCACTCTATTTCCAAGATTTTGGATCATCTTTACTATCATCACTCTGAATTCTTTTTCAGGTAGACTGCCTATTTCCTCTTCATTTATTTGGTCTGGTGGGCTTTTACCTTGCTGCTTCATCAGCCTTATATGTTATTTGTTGCTTTTACCTTGCTGCTTCATCAGCTGTGTGTTTCTCTGTGTTCTCATTTTGCTTAACTTACTGTGTTTGGGGTCTCCTTTTTGCAGGCTGCAGTTCGTAGTTCCTGTTATTTATGGTGTCTCCTCCCAGTGGGTAATGTTGGTTCAGTGGGTTGTGTAGGCTTCCTGGTGGAGGGGACTTGTGCTTGTGTTTTGGCGGATGAAGCTGGATCTTGTCTTTCTGGTGAGCAGGACAGCATCCTATGGTGTGTTTCTGCGGTGTCTGTGGCCTTATTATGATTTGAGACAGCCTCTCTGCTAATGTGTGGTGTTGTGTTCCTGTCCTGCTAGTTGTTTAGCATAAGGTGTCGAGCACTGTAGCTTGCTGGTCATTGAGTGGATCTGGGTCTTAGCATTGAAATGGAGATATCTGGGAGAACTCTCACTGATTGATATTACATGAGGCCAGGAGGTCTCTGTTGGACCAATGTCCTGAACTCAGCTCTCCCACCTCAGAGGCTCAGGCCTGACATCCGGGCAGAGTACCAAGACCCTGTCAGCCACACGGCCTGGTATGTGGGGAGTTCCTTGCCTTTTGGGAAGTCTGAGGTCTTTTGCCAGCATTCAGTAGGTGTTCTGTAGGAGTTGTTCCACATGTAGATGTATTTCTGATGTATTTGTGGGGCGGAAGATGATCTCCAAGTCTTACTCCTCCACCATCTTGAAGGTCCCTTCCAAATTTCCTCATTTGAAAGAAAAAAGACATCAAGTTTGCCCAGATTCTGCTCAAATAGATTGTACATTTTTTTTGTTTGTTTTATGGGATGAAATGGCAGTGTTGGTACTTGGATGAATGCATTAATAATTTCTTTTGAGGAATCACATGAACATTTTTGAAGCAATAAATTGTATTTTCTGAAAGAATGTAAAGATTTTGTCACTGACCTTATAAAATTAAATGACACATTTAAAAATAATTTTCTGGTTCACCTGAGCATTGTCTTTCTAGTGTTTTCTCTTTTATATGATTTAGACCTTTTTCAGAGTTTTTGTTCATTGCCAAAAAAGTTGCTAAACAGAACAATCTTTGTGGTGCTTAAATTATGGCCACGTGACAAAGAAAGCTGTTTAACTTCTTACTTCTGAGAACAGCATGTCCTTTTTAGTTTATTCTTCTATATACCCGCTTCCATTCTGGAAGTGTCTTATAATGCCATGGAGGAGAGATAACCATGACAGCAAAACCAAAAATAAACACATGGAAAAACAAGCAAAGTTTTTCTGGTTTCTTAAATATTCCTTGCTTAAGGCAAGGTCTTCCACAGGTGGTCTTCCAAACCAACAGCTTAAGCAGACACATTGAAACAAGACACTTCTGTAACACCTCAAGGAGAACATTTGAGCTTACATGCTGTTTGTCTTACCCTGCTTACATCTCCAATAGCACTAGTTTGCCCACTTTATGCTTTGTACAGGGAAATTCTGCCTTTGGAAAGAATTTTTTTTAATGGATTGAACTAATGTAAGAAATAGTATATCCACAAGCATTAATGTTTATCACTAAACCACCCCTACATAGCCTAATCCTCTTTCCCCATAATACTAGAAACCATGACATGTTGAGGCTAGAGGAAAGTGAGCAAGTGAAAATAGCATTCACTCACCTGAATTCATACTTATAATAATAGTGATAATGGCAACCACAATTAAAAAAGCATGAGTAGGTTCTGTGTGATTAAACTTTGTGAAAAATTGACACACTGTTATAACAGTAATAATTAATTACTACTAATTAAGTCTTATAAAAAATTTTTGAAATTTTGCAAACCTCTCCAAATTGAAAATCCAGTAAGTATCAGGAAGTTCCAAATCTTTGGATCGAGTGAATTTTAAACTGTGTTTTGTACTATTGCATCATCAGGTCAGCACACTAGTAGGCAACTCAAAATAGAGACCATCTTTGTAAGTATTAGTCTTATATGATGTGAGGGATAAAGGATGTGAGGTTCTCAGGAATGTCTACTTTGCATAGCATCCTAGACCCTGGTTATGCTATCTCACCTTTCCTTGAAACAATGCTAAAAGGTTGGTGCTACTCTTGTTTTCATCTTGTGAATAAGGACTCTGAAATTCAGAGTGAATAAAGAAGTTGTAAATAATCACTCAGCCATTGTGTGTTGACATCAGGACATGAACCAAGGTGTTTTGACTAAATCCTGTGCTCTTTCTATTGTGTCAAGACAACTTAAAAATTGGGCACCTTTTTAGCCCCCACTGGAAATGACTATTGTCTCCTCCTCTTCTGTTTTGTCTGAATTTCCTGACTCCAATATTCACTATTGAATTCCAATCATATGTTAGTCATAAATGTCAGAGTTCCAGGAGGGGAGCTGGCTACAGACAATGGACATATCTTGATTGTCTACATTGGTATACTGCTGTTTGAAGAATCTTATTTTAGGACTTCTGCATCTTTTAATATCCAGACAAAATGCTTTGGGACCAGAACAAAATACTTTGGGATGTATTTAGAGTTTGTCACTGAGCCTTTTTCCACAGACTATCCTATCACAAGGAACCTGTGGTACCAGTGTAGGTGCTAATTTCCAGCAGGAAATGGAAAGGTAGAGATGTGTTGCTAGGGTGGAACTTGGAGGTGGTTTTCAAATATGCTCCAGATCTTCAGAAGTGTCTTTTCAGCTCAGCACAGCGCCCCACCCTCTAAGTATTCCATTTCACCTGAATCAAATGAATTTCTTATTTATCTGTTCTATATGACAAGCTTCCAGTAAGATTTATTTTTATAAAGTCTCTGGTTTAAGTTTGTAAACCATGAGGATTAAGGAATGGGTTGAGGGATCATTCAAGAGTTCCTGGTATCTTCCTGATTTGGCTTTTCCTTTTGCCCATGATAGATCTATGTTCTAACACTAGATTCCTCCTTATCTCTTTAGTTCATCCTCTAATTTCTAGGGAGGTAAGAAAATAGAGAAATGATTTGCCAAAGTGAGGGCTTTTAATCCAAAGGCATATAACTACTTTTCAAAGGGTGATCATCAAGCACTGAAAGCAATTTGATTCTCAGAATTTTATAAGTATCTGGCTTAGATAATGAGGGGTAGTTTTGCCCTTTTAAAGTACACTATTGCTTTGAAACAATTATGGATAACTTTTAAAAGCATGATTCTCCAGCATTCAAGTATATGATGAAGAGAAACATAATTTGTCAACACCCTGCAGGTATTTCACTGCCCAACACAGTAATGGAGGTAATGACTCCAGAGTTGTTGTGTGAGACTTCTAGTCTATTAACATCCTACAATAGTCACCCTGAGTAAAGACAGAATCTGGCCTTTTGTATTTTTTCCCAAATAATGCCAAGGGTCACAGGGTAAGGTGCAAAATTTGTATGGTAGCTCCGGTACTCTTTGAGTCTGTGTTTGGGGGGGCGTTCTCTATACTCTTCTTTATCCACCATATCAGCTTTCTGAGCGTCATCTTCAAGTTTATTTCATTCAGAAGTGATGTAAGCCATTCTGATTTAACCTTAGAGAGGTTGTCTTCTCTCCCCCCATCCCCACCCTCTTTGCATCCCAAGTCCTTTCTAGTTCCTGGCTGCAAGCTTGACATGCTTCATTTGATATCGATGATAGCAATTTCTCTTATAAGGTTTTTCTACCCTCTTTCTCAAAGCTAGCTTAATGCCAAATGTCGGTTAGGAAGAAATATGCTTCCTTGTCAATAGCTAATTCTTTTTCTTAAATGACATTACTTTCATGGATACACATTTGCAAGCATATTTAGCATTTTATGCTTTCATTTGTGTAAAACTACATTCTGTCTTTCTTAACTCATTTTCTCTGTGAACATATACATGGTGCCAGAAATTATATTTAAACTACTTGCTTATTGAAGTAGTTACTGCAATTTTCATGCTTTCAGTGTGAAGGCATTTTAGATGTGATGTATTTAAGGGTTTAAATGTAGCAACAACACACTTTTTCCCCACCCCCACTCCTAGTAGCTGTCTCAAAATTTGAAAACCACCTTCCTTCTTATGTAGAAGGACAAAGAGGCAGGGTCACCTGCCTGCTCCTTGTGCTTAGATTGAGGGGGGATAATTCATGTCTTTTCCTTTTTTTTTTTTCCTTGAAGATAACTACTATTTTCACCACGGAGACCAAAAAAAGGTCTTACTGTACATTTCTATAGTGGAGCTAAAAGAGTTCAGCAGCCTGTCTGAATTGAAAGGTCTAATTAGATTCTCCTTTAACGTAAGATCTTGGCTTCAAGGTACTTAACCACTAAAAGAGAGGGCTTTAAAAGAGGAAGCTATAAAATGTTTATATATAAGCATGTTAAGTATATAACTAGGAAATAAAAATACAATGTATCATATAAACTGGGAATTTTCTAATCCATTCTGAAAACTACCTTTCATGCTTGGGTCCGTTCAGTACATATCCTATTCTCATAAAGGAAATGGTGATAAAAGGAAGTAAGCTGTGGAGGAAAAAGATCCCAGCAAGATCTCTGGGGATTTAAAATAGAAGCAAGCTGTTCTAATATCATTAGTGATACAAAGAGATTCGTGGTTTCTTTCTTACTCCTGCCCCTTCCAGAGGGCAGTATTCCCACATTTTATTGCAGATGAAGGATAGTGAAGGTCGTTTTTCTTTTTGTTTTCTATTTTTTTCCAGACTGGCAAAATAGAAACTCTTCATGAATTTATTATTGTTAAGTAATACTTAGCAACAGATGATTATTCTCTTGTCCATATGAAATTTGGGGCCAAATATTCCTGAAATGTCATCTGCATATTGAGCTTTGCAACTTGAATTATTCAAGGATTCTGTGTTTGTATGCCCTGAAGTCCTAATTCTTTGAGACCCCTTAAGAATTAAGCTCCAGGGAAAAATAAGTTTCTCAGATATGAGCTCCAGAATCTGGAATTCTTTTCTGCCCCAGGATTAATTTTGTAGTGGAAAGGCTTTCAAGAACCCTACAACTCAGCAAATTGGTAAACTTACATGGATTGTTTTTTTGCTTTCTTCTCTTTTTAAAATGTCCCATGCCTTTTTTATTTTTAAATTCTGAAAAGACCAAAAAGTTTTGTGAAAGAAAATGATGGTTTCTGTCCTCTATGGAATTTATCTTTAATAGAGATTAATTTCATTCTTTCTCTTTTGTCAAATAAGAGGAATCTTAAAAAAAACTGCTTTTAAATGGATGCAGAGGTGAACAGGTTTCATTTTATTGATGCCTGTAGCTTTTTTTCCTTAAAAGAATATTTTTCCCTGGGAACTTAAGGAAGGACAATCTGCTAGCATTCAAGAAATATTTATTGAGTGACTACTAGGTACCCAGCACTCAGGAAAGAATAAAATGTAATATCAAACAAATACAGATTGCTACATTGACACATAAGCAATGTGTCACATTAGCAAAAAAAAAAAAAATCTGGATGAGTTGAGCAGGCTAGTGTGAGTCAGGCTAGTATTTTCCAAAAAAACAAATGAGCTGAATCAGGCAATTGGCTATACCTTTTTGTTTGTTTGTTTGTTTTTTTAGTAAAGTTGCAAAAATATTACAGAGTTTCTGTATACCCAGCTGCCAGTTTTCTCTGTTGTTAATAGTTCTATGGTACATTTGTTGCAGCTAATGTACCAGTTTCGCTATATCTTTATAACTAAAACCCATAGTTTATTCCAATATCACTATTTTTTCTTGAATGTCCCTTTTCTATTCCAAGATATCAAATTACCTTTAGTCATCATGTTTCTTAAGCTCCAATAGCCCGTAAAAATTTGTCAGACATACTTTGTTTTTGAACGCCTTGACAGTTCTGGGGATTACTGGTCAGGTGTTTTGTGAAATATCTCAATTTTTTTTTCTTCTGATGTTTCTCTTTTTTTTTTTTTTTTTTTTTTTTTTTTTTGTGGTACGCGGGCCTCCCTGTGCTGCGGCCTCTCCCGTTGCGGAGCACAGGCTCCGGACGCGCAGGCCCAGCGGCCATGGCTCACGGGCCCAGCCGCTCCGCGGCATGTGGGATCCTCCCAGACCGGGGCGCGAACCCGGTTCCCCTGCATCGGCAGGCGGACGCGCAACCACTGCGCCACCAGGGAAGCCCTGATGTTTCTCATTTTTAAACAAGAGAGAAGAAAGATCACAGAGGAAGGCTGTCCTTCTTACAGCATATCAATGATACTTGCTCTCAACATGACTTGTCACTGTTGATATTAACCTTGATCACTTGGCTGAAGTAGTATTTGTCAGGTTCCTCCACTGTAAAGTCCCTTCTTGCCCCCTTTCCGTAATGTATTCTTTGGAAGGAAGTCGCTACCTGGAGTGCATCTGAAGCGGTGGGGAGTTATGTGCCAACACTTTGAGGCATGAGCATTTACCAAAATTATTTGGAATTTTTCTGCATGGGAGGTTTGTTGAAAAGACGATCCTTTCTTCATTGCATTGACTTTGTGCCTTTGTCAAAAATCAGTTGACTATACTTGTGTGGGTCTATCTCTGGGCTCTATATTCTGTTCCATTTACCAATATGTCTTTTATTTTGCCTATACTATGCTATCTTGTTTCTGGTAGCTCTGTAAGTCATGAAATTGGGCAGGCTGAGTCCTCCAACTTTATTCTCTTTCAGAAGAACAAAGGACCTAGAAGAAACTCTTGTAGGTCCTTGAAGCCTTTCTGGTTTATGCTTGTTTTCATCTGAGAACGTATTCTGTATGATTTCTATTGTTTTAAATTTATTAAGTTACATTTTACGGACCAGAATGTGGTCTATCTTGATGAATATGCCATGTGAGCTTGAGAAGAATGTGTATTCTGTTGTTGTTTAGAGTATTTTATAAATGTCAATTAGATCAAGTTGACTGCTAGTGTTATTCAGGTTATCTAGAACCTTACTGATTTTCTGCCTGCTTGATCTTTCAATTACTGACAAAGGGATGTTGAAACCTCCAACTATAACTATGTATCTTTCCGCTATAATCCACTGTTATTATGTTGGAGTCTTGTTGATGTTCTAAAATGTGGAGTGGGGAGGGGCATGCTATAATCTTATTAAGTCTCAACCTTTTCGTGAGCTTGGGTCTCAGAGGTGAAACCTTCACAAGTATTGCTGTTCCTCCTCCAGGAATGTAGCTTTTTATTCCCCCCATTCTCCTACCCCTTTCTCTGACTGCAGTGTCTCTATTTCCTCAACGTCTGGTACCCTGTTGGCATTTTTGTTCTCTGAGTGAGACAGGAAGGCTGGAATTGCAGCAGGATTCCCTTTTCTGAACTGGGGTTAAGGTTGCAAGCTTGCCCTGTGGTGAATCCCTTTCCTCTGGAGACTAGACTTTTGTTAGGGCATAGAATATGTGGATTTTAAGATTACTACGCCTCCCTTCCCCCCGCCTGGGCCATAAGGGGATACTTCTCAGATCCTTACCATGAAACCTCAGTGGAGTTTTTGAAATAAAAGCCCACATAAATTTAGGACCTCCCTAAGACTGCTACCCCCAGGAATGTCTCACTCTCACACTAGTCTGAATTCGATCTCTACCAATTTAACAAAATAGTCATTCAAGTGTTCCTACCAAATAAGGAATCCAGTGGCTTCTGCTCCAGATTAAGCCAAGCTCAGAAGCTGTATCTCTCTTGATGTATCTGTCTCTTTAGATTTTGGGGTGGTGGTTTGTCCTGGAACCACAGTTATCAGATTTGTTCAAGAAAAGTCATTGATTTTCAGTTAGTTCACGTTTTTTCTTGTTGATAGATTGGAAGTGACAATTTACAAGCTCTTTACATGCTGGAGCTTAAACTGAAAGCCCTGCTCCATGTTTTTAATTAGCCATGTAGTTCTGGACTTATTATTTAGCCTCTGACCATCAGTTTCATCATGTCTTTAAAAAAAATAAGATTGGATTATGCACTCTAAATTCCCTTCAAGCAAATACAGTAGGACTACAAAGGATTAATGGACATGAAAACCTAAAGACTGGCCTCAGCAAAACTGGTATTTTAGAGCCCCTGACAGGGTATAGAAATTTAACGGAACATTGGTAAGCTACTGTCAGTATTAAAATGCATTTTCATGACTCCTGAGCATTCTCTTTTTCATACTTTACCTACTGGAGGCCTGAAATCTACTGGTCAAGTCAGAATTCAAAATGGAGGTTAAAAACTTACTCCAATAATTAAAATTTACTAACCACCCATGAATTCACTCTTTATTCCTTACCTTCTCACTATCAACCAATATGGTACATTCAATTAATTAATTAGAAGGTTATGCTACTCTCATGATAAAAATGGTCAAAGTTACTAAAGAAAAATAAAACAAAAAAGCCAAACAAGTTTTTCTTTGCTTATTTGTATGACAGAAGGGTTCAGTGACTTGGCCTAATTACCTAAGATGATCACTCATCCTCACAAGTGTCTAAGATTAGAGGTTAATATCTCTAGGATAATGAAAGAGACACCAAACCAAACAACACCATCATAAACAAAATGCAATATGTTGGTCTCCATGATTGTTTAATTTAATATTATACTGTCAGATCGTTAGGCACGGGGGCTTGGAAAGGTTTGAGTTAGTCATGGACAAGTCGTAATTATATGTTTTGGTTGGCCGTGTACACATAAAAATGACCTCCTCTGTCTCACCATCAGACTCAGAATTTGGGGTGTCCTACATTTATTCTTTGGGACCAAATCATTTAATGCTACTTAGTGATCTCTTCAAACTAAACAGGGCTCAAAAGTAACTTATCTTTTGTTCTGCTCTGATCCTTTCTTCCATCTTATTTCCGGAGACACTTCCACTATTTTGCCCAGCTCAAAACCTTAGAACTATCTTTGACTTTGTATTCTTCGTCACCTTTTATATTAGTCTATCACAAAGCCTGTTACAACTTCTGTCCAAATATCTCTGATTCTCTTTTCTCCATACAGACTTGTCACCACCTTAAAGGCCAAGTACAATGAGTACATGCTAATCCTCTTTCTTCCAATATGAAACAAATAACATTAAACTATATAGCACCAAATCTATGGGGTAACATAAAAATAGCCTTATTTTAGATCACAAAAACTTTGACAGGTTAATCAAAGCTGAAATTTACCTCCTGTTTTTTGTTGTTTTTGTTAAACCCTGCATTGCTGGTGCCCCAAACATATATTTTGCCTTTATGGGCACATAAAACAAATTTGTTAAGAGTGCATAGTTAACAGATGATGAGATAGCAAGATAGTTGGGGACATGGGAGAAGGATGAGGATACTTGCTGTGTAATCGCCTTGATACAGAGGAGACAGGACACTTTTTCCATCCTCTCTCCTTCTAAGTCCTAGGCTGTGAGCAACATTTTTGTTGTTGAAAGAAATATTTTATAAGAATATGCAGAGGTTTGTGAGTCTAACTGAATTCACAAATTAGTGTTTATTTCTATGTTTTAGGTGTTATTACTGTATATTTCTTCCTAGACTAGTTTCAGAACAATGGCACAGCAGAGCCAAAATGACCTACTTTTTTAGGAGGGCTCATTAGCACATTACAAAGTCTCATTTTTAAAATGTCTATGGCATTTTTCCACATTAACCTGATTTGCCATAATAGATTTGTGTTTTATTAAATTGTGAAAATGGCACTTTCTATAATAAGAGATTGGTTAATTTGCTATTTTACTGAAATGGCTAATTGGGAAGATTTTCATATTGAATTAGCATTATCACTCCATAGATTTTAAAACACATAACTGACTCTCCATAATGCTGCTGCGATTGCTTATTTATTCTTTAACTGTTTCTATGGCAAAGTGGACCATCTCTCGAGGTCTGATGATTCCATAGAAAAGGTGATGTCCTTCCTTTATCATCTTGTCCTTTGGTTTCAGGAACAAATTTAGACATTTTTATTTGTACCATTTGGTTCTGATGTTTGGGGCATTTAAATTCTTCTCATTTGTTGAATTCTGTGAAACATTTTGTTGTTATTCCAGTTTAAGGAGATGTTTGAAACCAACTGCTTTAACTGTTACTTTAAATGAGCTTTTCTGAAGGTCGAAAATAAAATCGTCCAGAAACCAGGAAAACTGAAACACAGTAACACTACTTTATACTTAAAAATACATATATATATATATATATATATATATAAAACATAGTATATATAATATAAATGATATATCCTTACTATATACTTTTTAAAAAATTTATTTATTTTATTATTTATTTTTGACTGCATTGGGTCTTTGTTGCTGCATGTGGGCTTTCTCTAGCTGTGGCGAGCAGGGGCTACTCTTTGTTGAGGTGTGCAGCCTTCTCATTGCGGTGGCTTCTTGTTGCGGAGCACGGGCTCTAGGTGTGCGGGCTTCAGTAGTTTCAGCATGTGGGCTCAGTAGTAGCGGCACGTAGGCCCTAGAGCGCATGAGGTTCAGTAGTTGTGGTGCACGGGCTTAGTTGCCCAGCGGCATGTGGGATCTTCCTGGACCAGGGCTCGAACCCATGTCCCCTGCATTGGCAGGCAGATTCTTAACCACTGTGCCACCAGGGAAGCCCTTTACTTTCGTGTTTCCAAAAAAGGGAGTAAATATATAAAGTAATAAACACTAAATAAGAAAAACTGGCAATATTGAAAAGCAGAATGAAGAAAATGGAAATTATACAGTTTTAACAACACAACAACGAAGCAGTTCTTAGGTATTTCAGGTATTTCCCATGCCTAAGATGTTACTATAATTATAATAATAATTCATGCAAGTTGTACTTTCCTCTTGCACTTAGTATTAAATCAAAGGCGTCTTCTCATGATACTGCTTTCTCTTAAATCTCTTTAGAGCCTCAGCAGCCCATTCCAAGGTCATTCCAGTTTAATAACAAGGTAGGTTAAGAAGTGATTACAATACCTACAAATGCAGAACAACACTTGGGAAGTAACAATTGTGAGTGTTCTAATGCTTGAAAGTAGTCTGCATACATTTAAAATAACATGTTTACATAAGTAAGAGTGGAGGGTAAATGAAAGATTAATAACCCTAGGTCAGAGTCGATTAATGGCCAAGCAAATAATTGCTGCTATCGTAGTATTATCTACATATGGAAAATGGTCTTTGTATTATTGACCCGTGCCTTTAATAGAAAATGTTTATAATTATGTTCCTGGTCTTATAAAATTATTAATTTCATACAGATGGTTATTGTTGCTTCCTATAATATGTTACTAAGGATAATATGTTTGCTTAATGACTATGATGCTAGACTGAATTGAATAGACTATTTCAGTATAATCTCAGGTTTCACAGAACCATGTTGTATGAATATGAATGAACTTCAACCAAATTCATGTAATACTTGCTTATTGTAGTGGACATTCCAATATCAGATATTTTGTAAATTTCAAACAGTTTACACAGATTGTTGTTGCTTCTACTTAAACTTTTGTATCTTACATGAGAGATGATTTATTTTTAATACGAAGAAATAAGTTTATACTCAAATTCATATGTTGTTAGGAGGAAGTAGTGACTCAATTAAAATACCACTTTGTCTTACGATTATTTGCTCTGATCTTTTTCACAAGATTTCATTAATCAGACTCACTTCAATAGGGACTTCCCTTGTGGTCCAGTGGTTAAGAATCTGCCTGCCAATGCAGGGGAAATGGGTTCGATCCCCGGTCCAGGACGATCCCCCATGCTGCAGGGCAACTAAGCCCGTGCGCCACAACTACTGAGCCCATGCTCTAGAGCCCATGAGCCGCAACTACTGAACCTGTATGCTGCAACTACTGAAGCCTGCATGCCTAGAGCCTGTGCTCCACAACAAGAGAAGCCACTGCAATGAGAAGCCCGTGCACTGCAACGAAGAGTAGCCCCCGCTCGCTGCAACCAGAGAAAGCCCCCATGCAGCAACGAAGACCCAGAGCAGCCAAAAAAAAAAGAAAAGAATCACTTCAATAAAAATACAGTAGAGGGCTTCCCTGGTGGCGCAGTGGTTGAGAGTCCGCCTGCCGATGCAGGGGACACGGCTTCGTGCCCCGGTCCGGGAAGATCCCACATGC
>NC_041231.1:89996066-90024371 GCF_002837175.3 Physeter macrocephalus
CCCCGCAATGGGAGAGGCCACAACAGTGAGAGGCCCGCGTACCGCATAAAAAAAAAAAAAAATGTACAGTAGAAATATACGGAGTCTGCAGGACATATAAAACTAAAGAAGCAGGTAGGGAAATAATAACACATTCTCTTCAAGAATGTTATTACTCATAAATCAAAACTAAGTATTTGGTACTCCTAATTGTCAGTTCTGAGTTCCTAGAACACTATCATTTCTGCAGTGAAAGTCATGTACTTCTAACTTGGATTAAAAATTTTGTTAATTACTTAAAAAAATTTGTCTCAGTAGACAGAGGGCCACTGAGCTATTCAGATGACCTCAAGTGCATTTTTTCTGTTTAATTTTCAAATAATATTATTGAGATAGATTTGTTTAAGGTTAGTATATATTGTTTGGACATTTAAATATTGACGCATCAGACATGTATCTGAGGTATCGAGATGATTCTAAAGTATTTTGGTGTAATTTTGTTTTCAAGGCTTAATGCAGGTGTTCTGCGTACCTAATTTGGGTGTTTAATAAGTGCTCAATAACTCTAAATCGAGTTTGATGAACTTTATAATATTTCCTTAATAAATATCTCATATAAATCTGATACAATGCCCTGAAAATCTCACAGAATCATCTTTGGATATAAGAGTTCTCATAGGCTGTCTTAACTGACTTTTTAAAGGCAGAGTCCTGTATATTACTTGATGGCTTTCATCTTTTCTGGATCATGGGGGATAAAATGTTACTATGATAAGATAGCATTTCTTGTTTAATTCTCAAGCTCAGTCTGTTTTTTCAGAAACTTATGAAATCAAGCCTGACTTGGGAAGCACTAAGAGTCATTTTCCACAGTAGTTTTATATGAGTATATCTCTACCAATCTATCTACCTATCTACTGTATATATAGAGACATAAATTTTATACATATTTATAAAATATTATTTATTTTAAATGTATTTTTTTCCAAGATTTTCTCTCTCCCTTGCATGAAGTCAATATGATCTTTTTTTCCCAACTATCTCTGGAAAGAGTTCAAAGATGGAAAGGTCTGGAAAGAACTCAGTTGCCTGTGGTCTAACATTGATCAAAACTCACCAATGTCTGGTTCTAAAAATTGTAATAATTGCAAACATACGACCTCAGATGTTGGTTTGTATTGAACTCAGTGGTCAGTTGGCTGTTCCATTGGATGCTTAGCTAAGAAATATAAAGTGTCAGACACATATTTCCTTTGAGGTTTATGGCTGTAACATTGACAAGTATTGACCTTAATGTCAAAGAAAAATAATTATCAAATGAAAATTTTATCGGTGGCCAATATTTACATTATTACAAAATGTTCTATAAAATGTATTACTTTAAGATTGAAGTGTAAGCTTCAGAATAGCTTGCAGTTATGCTTTTGCACCTTAGGACATACTTGTGATTTTTCTATGAAAAACAGTATTATAGGAAATCAGTTGACATTTTTTTTTATTAACTTCCTATGAGGCCAAAATTTTGAAAGAAAATGGATGCATATTATTCATTAGGCTATATTATTTTCAACCTAGGTAAATGTGATAAGATTGGGGCCATAGTCCCTTTATAGGAAAAGAAGGAAAATGATTCCTTCCTTATCGTTTCCTTATCATATTCCTTCCTGAATGAGAGAATCAGGAATTCTCTGATTCCTTATAAAGATCTAGTTGATTTGTCTGTGTTGAGGGGAAAGGAAAGACTGGCTTTTTATTTAAGTTCAATATTCCTGTGGTGCCTAAGAGTCTAGTTCCCAGTATTCCATCTGTCATTATCCATTTTGGTATCAATCAATCTCATTTTGCCCTAAGCAATTGATTAAATTGCCTATGTCATAATTTCATTTGAGTTTAACAGTTTAAGCTATATTGTCACTAGTGTCATTGTCATCCAAATAATTTCACAACTATTTAACTGTATATGGTTCCATGTTTGGGGGTCTAAAATTAAGTAAAGTGATATGGTCTCTGCACTCTAGGAGATTATAATCTTAGGAAAAATTGGTTAAGGCAAGCTTGCAGACCTCCATTTGTGATTTTTTTTCCTGAGACCTAAGTCTCTATCTCCAGATTTGCCTTTTATTGGAAGAGCAGTGTGTGTGTGTGTGTGTGTGTGTGTGTGTGTGTATGTATGCACACATAAAGTCTTGGATCCATATCTTAAGTGGAAATACTTTATTAGTCCACAGACCTGGCATGCTTGATTGACTTAAGAAAAAAAAGATGGTAGAAACATTTTCACAATTTGCAATTCACATCTAACTCTAAACTCAAGACTTTGCCTAGCACACCACTCCTGACCAGGGAGAAGTCGGGAATACAGAAAGACACCTTTTTCCCCAATGTCAACTTTTGGCTTCTGGACCAGCCTGATATTAACTTAATCCAGTTGCTTCTATGTGAGAGGCAACCATGCCTCTTCTTCCACAGCATGGATATATAGATCATGAGGCACTAGTGATTTCTGTAGCCCTGGATCAAACAGAGAAAAGCTAAGAGTGATCTGAGGGGACACAGGATTTCTGCTCCTTATCTCCCTGTCTTCCCAAACACAGCCACCTCCAAACTGTGCGCATTATTAATAGCCGTCATTTTTCTTTCTGAACAGATCGCCTCCATACAGTTTGCACTCGAGGGCACTGGAGAGTGTCCTGCCTATCTCTGTACATTAAATAACCCTATTGTGGTGCTGAGCCTGGCCACGTCTCTCCCTTTCTCTGTGGCAGGTGTATTTATCATTTTCCCCACTCTGACATTTGTAACTCCAGCTGCCAGACCAGGCCTGGCACCTTTCTCTCTGTAGATTAGTTTGCATTCTACAGGATTAAAAAGGTTTAGAGAGCCACCGGGAGTTGGCAGGAAGAGCCTGAGTTGTTTAGAAATGTCAGAAAAGTGTCAAGACTGCCAGTTTTCTGGGGGCTCCAACGGGGAGGAGGAACAGAAGCATTTCTCAGTCAGATTCTAGCGGACAAAACACCACGAGAAAGAGGCAACAAGGATCCCTAAGATAATAAGAAATTCTTGTATTTCTTATATTCTGAGAAGAGCAGAAAGAGATAGAGGGAGGAGAATGGTGGTAGAGGCGAAGAGCTCAGCTTTTCCACCAGGCAATTGAAAACTGACAAATCAGACAGCCCCATGCATCACACGCCAGGGTCACTATTCAGTGTTAGTCAACCTTGTGGGCAGAAGGCACGGGAGAGAAGACGAAGCAGGAGATGGAATGCTCTGCAAGCACACATGTGACTCACGCATTTAGCAGCATCTCACTTTCCCATTTCACTTTCTGCTTATATTTGGATTTCTTTGATTATTTGTGGAGGAGGGAGCTTTTATCTTTGATGTGTTTCCTTGGAGAGAGGAGACATTCCCCAGGGCTCAGACAGAAGCCTTGATCTCCCGAAGACTCTGTGCAGGTGACACAGGAAGCGTCTGAGTGATATTTTTTAATGTTGGATCTATTGTATGCACAACCTCAACTGCTGGGAACAAAGAGGAATTGTTGTATCTGAAAACCCTTAAAGCTGGATTAAGCATGAAAAACGAATCAGAGAGTGTTATTACCACTTGGTATATGCGGACATATTGGCTACTCCATCCTGCCAATGTTTTGTGCCTTAACAGATGTATTCTGACGAACCTTTGAAAGGGTGCAGCACAAAAGGGCCTGAGGCCTGAGAAACCTGTCAAAGAACTTCCTTGGGTTTGGCTGAATTTAGAGTGAAACACTCAAGTCATTTGGCAGATCTCCGCAGAAGTGATTTCCACCGTGCCGTGTGCCAGCTTATGTCACACTTTGGGACCTTGTTAGGTAGAGAAGGAAGATGAGCAAGGTTTTTGGCTTTTTCTTCATGGAATGAAGTATGGGAACAGTCTTAAATTAGCAAGCAGAAAGAAGAGATTTAGTCAACCTCTTGGGCTTTTTTCCTCGTTTGAATTATGGGTTGGTTGATTTATTTGTAGTATGGGCAGTGGTTGGCCCAGATGATTTTTAAGGTTCCTTCTAACATAAAATCCTATAATTCACTGATTGAATTCACATCCCTGGCCTTAACAGCTGGACTAGGCTAGTGAACTCCCCCCTGACACAGCTGTTCTCTGTGCCTAGGTCCTGTTGAAAGGTGTCATCAAGGAAGAGGTAAAATTATCTTCTCTGCTGTGATTCGTTCTTAACCACACATTGAGAATTCAGGGGCCAGTGTCAGGGACATCTAAATATCCCAGTCAATAAGAAACTTCCTTTTGGTTAAAGTGTTCTTTTCAAGTGTAGCAAAATTTAATCACTTCTTACGGAAAGCAGATTTCTAAGGGGATGCAGGCATGTCTTCTATCTGAGAGAAAGAACTGGATCTTGTCCTCTCAGGATAAATCCCGACTCCTATTAAGTTCTTTATCTCCTTACATGTATGAAACCTCATCCACCAATGTACCTTCATTCTCTTCTTCTGCACTGGATGTCTCCCCTTGGTCTCCCTTGGCTACGCCTTTACCCAGGTAGCTCTACCCAGATCTTTCCATCTTATATTGTTCTTTTCATTTATGCATCAACATGTTAGGAACAAAACATGGGACAGGACAGCAAAGGTCCTTGCTCTCGTGCAACTTAATTTCTAATATGCCATGCGGGTGGAGAAGGGATTCCAGGGTGAGAATGATAAATGATAAGCATGTTCATAAACAAGAAACTTTAATATAATAAGGTCTTTAAAGACAATAAAATTAGGTGATAGGATAGAGAGTGAATGAGAGGTGGGAGGGAGACTACTTGACATCATGAGGAAGGTGTTTCTGAGGAAATGGGGTTTGAACAGAAACTAGAAATTACAGGAAAGATCCTGTCTCATAAAGATGCATGCATGGGGCTTCCCTGGTGGCGCAGTGGTTGCGCGTCCGCCTGCCGATGCAGGGGAACCGGGTTCGCGCCCCGGTCTGGGAGGATCCCACATGCCGCGGAGCGGAAGATGCATGAATGTAAAAGCACTTAAGGCAAAGGGAGTAGGAAGTGCCAGACCCATAAGGCCAGCAGGAGGTTGGCTCTGAGAAGAGAAAGGAGGCCAGTGTGGCTGTGTTGCAATGAGTAATAGGGGGTGTGGTAGGAGACAAAAACACAGATAGGCATGGCTTTGTCATGAGTGACTGAGGGCTTGGCAAGCTGTGGTTAGGATTTGCAGGATACCCTTGGGGGATTTTAATCAGGAGGTAACATAATCTGATTTATATTTTAAAAAATCATCCTTGCTGTCGTGTGGTGAATAGATTGTAGAGAAGCAAGAGTAAGAGCCATAGGTTGGTTAGGAGGCTACTTCAGTAGATCAGGTGAGACATGACAGTGGGCTGGACCTGGACCGTGACAGTGGCATGGAGATGGACAGAGAGAGACAGATCAAGACACGATTTTAAGATTAAATCAACAGTTTGAGATGATAGATCGAACCTGTCAGATAAAGGAAGAGAGAGTGCTGAGAACCCCTTCCAGATCTCTGGCTTGAGTACTTGAATACGTAGGGGTGACAATGACTGAGATGGGGAGAGCTGGGAGAGAAACAGGGCTGAGTGATAATGAAGGATTTGTCTTTGGCCATTTTCTTTATGTTGCATCCATTGCAAATAAATATTATGGTTTCTATCTGGGGGCAGGGGAAACACCTCACCTTTCCTGTTTCCCTGTGGAGGGACTTCCAATCAGGCTGATACTGTCATCTTCTCTCTGTTCTTCACTCATACGTCCCCTGGGGGAGATGTGATGTCAGGTAACTGGTGTTCTTGAATGTATAAAACACTGGAGGGTTGTTTTGGGGTTTGTTTTTGTTTTTTGATAAATACAGAGCTTTCTGATACTTACCCAAATCTACTGATCCACTCTTGAATAGCACGGAGCACTATATGTATCGAGATAATGCTTTTTTATTTTACATCATGACATTTCTTGAAGAACGCAGAGCTCAGCACAAACAATGGTTCTGATACCATCAATAAGAAGGATATTGAAATGCACTGCTGCTTGAAAATTGAAACTGGCAGCATTTTTTAATATGCTTCTAAATGATAGTGACCCAGTGACTTGCTATCAATATCACATTATTGCTATTACCAAACACTTTCAATTACAGAGTACCATCTGGATCTCACAATCAACTTTTCAGATAAGCAGGATGTGCATTTTAAATTCACACTTGTACAGATGAAGTAACTGAGGCTCAGAAGGAAGAAGTGGCCCAAAGTCACAATATTAGTGGATGGTTCAGTGAGAACTTGAACATGTGTGTCTTACACAAACACTCTTTCAGTGCATTGTGCAGCAGATTTACAAACCTGTGATTGGTAGTATCACAGACTAAATTAATCAGACCAGGGAAAATCAGTGCCGGTTTTTACACATACACACACACACACACACACACACAGGATACACAGGCAATTTACGGGACCAAAAAAGGACAACATTTTTCTTCTAGTTTTTAAATTTTGCTACATTTAATATTTATGTTAATATTTGTTTCTCGGTGAAATGTCAAAACAGAGGCAGCAGCTAAATGAAATCAAATGCTGCTACTGCCTATTTTACAGAATTTCCCATTTTTTATCTAGAACCTTGGCATTAACTAGAGCTAGCCAAATGTCATATATAATGGGGGAAAAAAAAACAAACCTTTTCAGAAATATCTTATCTCACCCATTTCTTTTTTCATTTTTGTTTTTGTCCATGTCCCAAACTCTTTTAAATATCAAATTTGTATGTGTGTGTGTGTGTGTGGGGGGGGTGATTTCCAGTGGGAAACAATTTGGGATTGAAGGTTTTCTGTCTCGTGTAAAATCAGGATAGAAGCCAGTGGAATGGGAACTTTGGGGATATAGGAATGATGTGGTTAGTATTTCTGGCCATCTTGAGTCAGCCTTCACAAGTCCTCTGTGAGTCCCTGCCTAGTGCCCTTGGCTCATCTTGTCCCAGCCTCCTGGAATGTCTTTTTCCAGGTTACTGGGGTAGTCTTGGACTGTATTTTATGCATCAGATACCAGATTCAATCTAGGGCTGCTGCAACGAAGTTCTACAAAATGAGTGGCTTAAACAACACAACTTTATTGTCCACAGTTCTGCGGGCTAGAAGTTTGAGATCAGGATAGCAGCAGTGTTGGTTCCTTCTGAGGGCTGCGAGGGAAAAATCTGGTCCAAGCCTCTCTCCTTGTCTAGTAGATGGCTGTCTTCTCCCTCTGTCTTAACATCATCTTCCCTTTGTACCTTCTCAAAGGAATGCCTTGGTCTCTGCCGCCTCGGTGTTTTCCAATGCTATTACATGTATTCTCTATCCCTACAACTTTTGTGAGAGCTGGGAGATGGTTTGTTTTCTTCATTCCTTCATGCCCCAATCTAGAAGAGTGCTGCCCACGTAGAGGAATTCAAAGGAATTGAATTAGTGAGTATCCACAGTGGAACTCTTACGTAGGGTCTTTGAAAGCACACGTGGAATCTCTTTGGTGTTATTGCAGCTCCTAAATATTGAATTGGGCATCCTAACACTTGAAAGCCTCTCATCAGCTAAGAGCTCTCAAGTATTATTTGCTTAAGTATATATGTATAGATTCAAAGGTAGACCTCACAAGAATATACGAGTTTTGTAGCAAAGGTTGGGACTCTAGCCTGGTTTATTTTATTTCATACTCTTGTCTCTAATTCTGATTTACTTCCAGTCAGAGCATTGATTTACTTTTTTTGGTCTCTTCTCACTTTGTTCTTCATAAGCCCTTTGTTGGTTTTCTAAAAGTTATTGCCACTGAATTAGATTTTAATGGAATTAATATATCAGTATGTTATTTAGGGTTTTAGTCTGTGATTAATCCTAGAAAAGCTGGGTGAGTGCCTTACCAGAGGGCTGTGTATTCTCCAGGTTGTGGCATTATTCATGTCAGATGCAAAAGGACAAATACAGAGCGGCAGGAAAAAATGAGGCAGGGAAACAGGGAATCTGGGCTATGGTGCTAGAAGACAAGGGGTAGATTTTTTTCAGGGGAGCTCAGTTTTCAACTTGAGGGTCTCTGATGAAACAGGTAGATTTTAACCCTGTGGTAACTAGGATTATGATGTTATTTATTTCTGATCTATGTTTAATGATGAATTAACAGATTTTATAATCTGTTTATAATCAACTATATATTATGTTTAATCTAAGCAAGGGGCAGATCATTAAGTTATCATCCAAGACACACCATTTATTTGTGCCTCTCTCTACTTGCCGGATGAAAAGGAGCTTAACCTTTATACCACTCCTATAAAAAATATGTAGGGCAGTTAAATCTGCTCCCTGATTTTTATAAATGCTGTCGGATATACATTAAACTCGCTCTGCAGTATCTCTGTGTCCCCTTTCACTAGGTAACTCCGCCTCTCTCTATTGCTTTCCTGTTTCACAGGCAGAGAACACCAACAGGAAATTTACCTGAATTCCCCTCTTAAACACAGGTGGTTACAAAAACTTGAGAATGGTTATCTGGGCAATCCCCTCTACATTTTTCTATCTGAAAGATGGCCTGAGAAGTTGGAGATTCTGCCAGTCTGGGCTATGATGTCAGCATGTCCTCCTGGATACGTTTTATCTACCAAGCACATGGCTGGCAATGTTATTTCCTCCTTCAGCATTTCTGGGTCCAGTGTGGGATAGCAGTGTTTTTTGTTTTGTTTCGTATTGTTTTGTTTTGTTTTTAGTTCAAGATACCTGGAGTTACAGGTCACATTTTTTAACCAGCAAAAATACCCTGCAGTTCTAGGTTACTTTGACATAGGTAATTCCTCTGAGCTTAGATTTTACGCTTACTGTTCTCCAAATTAGCTCTCGTACCCCACAGGTTTCTGCCTTTTGAGCTTTTAGTCTTAAATTTCTAATATAACCAGGGCACTAAAGTCCTTAGCTTATAAGGTCACAAACTGTTGTAGGACGGGGTGGGAGGGGATACGTGTGTATGTTAGTAGGGTTGGGGGGGAGTTATAGTTAGTGAAATAAAGCCTTGAAGAATTGTCCTATGATGAGTAGAAGAAATGGTGCTGAGTATCAGCTACAAAGGCACCAGCTAATACCTGATTGAATCTGTGTCAGAACAGGACAAGATTTTGAAAAGGGAGGAGAATTGTAAAACATTATAGAAGGATAATGTTTGTTCCCTCATCTTTCTGTCTTTTTATGTGTATTCTTGAGCCATGTGAAGCAAAAATAAATAAAAATATTTAACCAGGGTTTCACGTACCATGTCCTATGTTTTTTTGCGGTTAGGTTTAACGTTTGGAATCCTGTACAGCAAGTCTTTACCAATGTCATACATCTGTCAGCAACAAATACCTTATGAATTGCTTATGGGCATGAATGACAAACATTTTCATTTCATATAATCAGAGGGCTTGAAGGGAAACTCAGGTGTCATTAAAACTGTCTGCCTAGCTGTGTGCAAACGTGACCATCCTTACAGAAAGCTGTGGACACATGAGTATCTGGACTGTTTTCAAAGGATGGGGACGTTTCTCCCTTGAATAAATCTTTCCTGCTGTTTAACAACCTTTACAATTGGGACGTGCCTTCTCATAAAGAACTTGCTTTTAAAATTGACCAGAGTTTTTCCATTTTGCTGGAAGAAATAGACTACTTTGTATCGTTTGACCACATACTAATGCTTTTGCAGCAAAGGAATTCATTGTATGGTGACTGCACCACTGGTGTGGGCGATATTTCTTCCATGCAGTGGTCTCGTCCCTCCTCTAACCTCGACAATTTCCGATAGGATTGTCCCACAGATACTCTTCCTGTTCCCTTCTGGGTTACAGTACCTCACACTAGATGGCAGTCACACCCCAGTTTGGGAGTCCATTTTACATCTCCCCCACACACAACCTTTTCTTGTCCAAAATAATATGGAATAAAACATGCAAATAAAATCTGTTCATTTTGTACAGGGTTCATTCAGAAAAGCTGGTATACAATTAGAGCTGGTAAGGAAAAAAATATGTTAAACGATATTGAAAACTCACACATTGGGGGGGTTTTCTGGGGGGTGGGGATCCTCTGGTTTGTTTCTTTGTTTGTTACCGTTTTTCAGATTTAGTTTAATTACAAAAGGAAATTTCTTGGGCTAAAAATCTAAGCTTATGTGAGAAGGTAAAAGTGTATTTCTGAGAAAAGAAAATTCAGCCATGCCAGTTGCTTATGTTTTCTCAAATCCTGTGCTTCTTCCAGCAGATTGGCTATGCTTTTATGCAACATTAACCTGGATTTTCTAGACAGAGACCATCAGATGCAAGCTCAGAGCCCTATGTGAATCGCCCACTAACAGTGAGTAGAATGATTGGAAGGAAAACAAAACCAAAGCAAAAGCTCCTGATACAATAAAGACCCCTTTTCATTGTGCTTGTGTAAATCTGGAGATCTGCTGAGGATTTGGAGAGAGACAAATTCAGTTTCTGTAAAATATTCTTGGTCAGCTAATCCAGAGCCCCAGAATACCCTACTAAGTGGAAACCATCTGAGAGAAATTGTGCGAGAAATGGCCCTACTCTGATTCCACTAATTCATTTTGCATATAAAGTAGTAGAAAGGTAAAATGTTTTTTATCAAAACAGACTTGGCAAACATTTAACTTGATGTTACAGGAATGTTATTTTTTCCCTCTCACAGTTCCCTAGGCTGTGGGATTCATAGGCACTATGCTCTCGTTTTTAAAAAAACATGTAATCACCTTTTAAAGGTTACTACAGAGAAAACTGAGGCAGCATCCTAAAGAGCAGCTTGAATTCACGAGCAAATATGGAGAATGTTACTCAGCCTGCATGTGAAAATGCTTAATGCATTATTTATAGATGTTGTTTTACCACGGAGATCAAGGTCATGCATTGGACTCCCAGGCAATGGGTTAAGTCTTGAGAGGCCATTCTGATAATCCTGGCTGACAGTTTCTTGGATAGAGTTGGTGAACTTTGAGTAGATGTATTTTCCAACTTGGAAGGAACAGTGAAAACTTTTTTTTTTTTTTAATTAGCTAGCTACTCATTTATCCAACTTGATCACAACTCATTAATTTTGATCAGAAACAGTGCGTGGGGTTGGGGGGTGTTGCTATGTTCACACTTTCTCTCCCTAAATTCTATGAATCATTCTACTAAGAGAAATACGCAATTAACCTTGCCTTCTGCCCTTTGCCAAAGTTGTTTCCATATATTCCAGTGTCCAGAGTAAAGCAGACTCAATGATAGTGTGAATTATAAGAAAATACTGGAATCCTAGGGCATTTACCTTAAAATTTCCAATGGAAAATTACTTCTAAATATTTCTAAATGCCTATATATATATATATATATATATATATATATATGTAAAATATTGCAGAATTCCGTACCTTTAAGTGGTTACCTATACTGGGCCATTTTGTTATATGTGAGTCCCTTGGATTCTCCTGTATTATACAAAAGATGTAGACCTGCTTGTTCAAGTAATCTTGAGACATGATATTGAGGTGCTGACCTCTTCTAGCATTAAACAGGAAGTGGCATATGGTGGGAAGATTAGGGGGAGTGAGGCACCCCAGTGTAGGCAATAAGGGGGTAACATTGTCTGCAGAAAATTTAAAAACAATAGGAAACCTTACTAAAAATAGATCTGTTTTTATTATCATCATGCACCAGCAATTCTAAACAATGTCAGTAATAAAATAACCCTATGTGCCAAGCAGATCCTTCCTTCTCCCTGTCTCCCCTAGAAGGATGCTGAAAAAGGGAAAATTCTTGATGCCATCATATAAGCACAATGTAAAACAAAACAAAACAAAAGCAAAAAAGTTCTCTCATTCTTCCTTTTAATAATCTTTCCCTGTTCTAGTCTCCTCTATTTCCTTCAATTTTGATTTGAAGTTTTCACATATTATTCTTGTGAAAACGAAGGATTTTGTGGCAATTATTACTTTCCATGAATACTGAACATTTTTAGATTGATCTGGGCTTTCCTTGAAATCTTTACTCCTTTCTATCTTTCCCTGCATCCGGGAGCAGTAGATCAGAAATCAGTCAAACTAACAGAAACCCTTCATTTTAACAAAATACTACAAAGTCAAAACATTCAGGAGGAAGTGTCCCTATTGAATAGGCAATAGAATTCAGGATAATAAAAGGTGGCAAAGGGCCTCTGTGAGAGGACAACTGACAAGAACTTATCACCAAAGCCCATAGGAATCAGGATGGTACTAAGCAAGCATCTCAGGACATCTCTGTTTTGAGTAAACACCTCTACATCGAGATGTTTCCAGACCAATTAAAAAGATCAGCGATTGAATTTATAGTAAAACCAATGTATGAACGGAATGCAGTGTTGCAATCATTTGTGCATCCTGGAAAGGTATGTGGATAAGATCCACTATTAGAAGCACAGATTTTAAAGTTAGAAAATCTAGAGTTTTAGTCCCGGCCCCACTGCTTACAAAATGTATGACATTGCTTAGGTTTCTCTTTAAGACTTGGTTTTCTCACCTCCTAAATTGGTATAAAAATAGTATAATAGGGCTTCCCTGGTGGCGCAGTGGTTGCGCGTCCGCCTGCCGATGCAGGGGAGCCGGGTTCGCGCCCCAGTCTGGGAGGATCCCACATGCCGCGGAGCGGCTGGGCCCGTGAGCCATGGCCGCTGAGCCTGCGCGTCCGGAGCCTGTGCTCCGCAACGGGAGAGGCCACAACAGGGGGAGGCCCACATACCACAAAAAAAAAAAAAAAAAAAAAAATAGTATAATAATAATAATATACTATGGGATCACCATTAGGTTTAAAGAATATGATGTAAGTAAAATGTTCCATTCTCGGCACAGAGAAAACTTTCTATTCTTCTCAGTTATTTGATTCCATATAGAATTTTATATGCATAGTGGGTGATAGAATAATATTTCTCTTTGGCCTAGACTAGCTACCAATACAGTCAGTCATGGGTTTGTAAGGCTTTAAGCAAATTATCACTCCAGCTCCTCATCTTATCCTTCTATATTTACTTACTTTCTCACACATCAGTCCCAATTATTTAGTCCAGCTCTAGTTATTTAGAAGGCATACCAGGCCCTCTCACCAGTGTATAAATAATATTATACTCCTAACATGGGTGGTGAATTTTCACCAGAAAAAGATCAGTATGGCCTAAAGTAAGAGAAGTTCCTATGAGAGGGAAGCACTTTGAGGTCAGTCTCACAGAATAGATTGGGTTTGAAGAGAGGGGAGCAGAAAAATGGTTCTACGCAGGGTTAGAGGAAGAGCATGAACAAAGAAATGGAGGGAGGGAGAGGTTGTGCCCCGAATGAGAAGGGAACCAGCATCCTTGGTGTGGGGAGATGTGTCATGTAAATCAGGTTGGCTAGGGAGGCAGGGCTGATCACACAGACCCATTATTGCTGGACAGAATGCTATTGACTTAAAGCAGGAAGCCACTTGGGATTTGAAATTCATATTTTGGGCTGAGATGCAGTGTGGGAACTGAGGCTAGAGTTGGAGCTAGAAGTTCTGGTTAGGGTTGGCAAATGCAGCTGTGGTTGGGGTTAGGTCTGGGGGCCACTCATGCATAAAAGTGAAAATATATACGTGGATGGATGCATAAATTTCAGAGGATGCAAAGCCCTTGAAGCTAAGCAATGGATTTCTGTTTAAGAGCCTCTCTCTCTCTCTCTCTCTCTCTCTTTATATATGTATATGTATATATATGTATATATGTATGTGTATATATATGTAGTTATGTGTATATGTGTATGGATATATGTATTTATGTGTCTATATAGATATAAACATATGAATACAATATATGTATACATATAGGCAAAGCAGTGACTGATCCTATTATAGCTGTCTATTTTTGTGCTAAACTGAAAGATAAAAAATAACTAACATTTATTAAGTTCAGGCACAGTGCTAAACACTTCATGTAAGTTATCTAATTTAATTTAAATCTAATGGAAATGGAAAAGAGCGATTACAGGTGGGGTGGAAAGGAGACTGGGATCAAGGAAACCAGCTAACTAGCTGTTGCCAAAATCTGCATTTGAATTGATGAAGCTCTGGAGTATGGTAAATAGAAGTAGGAAAGGAAAGGAAGAGGAAAACATGAAAAATATTAGAAAGGGAGACATGATATCACTTTGAAAGAGACCAGGTGGAAGGGTTTTTAGAGAAAAAACATTGGAAGATGTTTGTAAATTTAATAACTTGGGGAGCTACCAGAACAAGAGAGGTAGTGAAATGTTTGTAAACTGCAGTGTAGTTATTAATGTGAGATGTTATTATATTATTTTACCTATCCATGCAGTTCTGCAAAAAGCATACTTGACTTCCTGCTGCACATTATCCTCTGCTGTGTGATCTGCCTTAGATAATATCCTTCCAGCCCTTCTCCGACTTTGTCTTCCTCTTGTTTTCAAGCAAAGGAGAGAGAAAACCCAGCTACAGACTGACTTGCTTCAATGATATCAAACCCCATGACTGTCTCTTTTCCCATCAGGACATGGTTACCCTATTTTAAATCACCATTGAAACAAAATAGACTAGGTTGTAGAAAAAGTGATGTCCTCAGAAAAACATTTCACTGTATCATTTTTTGAGGCCAACATTGTAATAGGTGGTTTGGTGAAATCACAAATATTAACAAGTCCAAACTGAGATAATGAAATTATGATTTATTTTTGTTCAAATCTTCCATTCTCCCTTCTTGTTATTCCTCAACTGGGATTCTCAGATAGAAACATCATGGCATTGCTACACTTTGCAGAATAAGACTGACGTTTAACTAAAGGAGATAGTACATGTGTAGAGTTCAGGGATGATGTAGGGGTGGGAATGATTTTTCCTAATGTGGTGATTTTTGAGGAAGAAAGTTAACTGTTTAAGTGAGTCAACTATGTGTCAGGTGTCACATGAAAGAATAGTCCTTTGGTACATAAAAGACATCATGGATCCCTTTGGCCTTTTTATCCTAGTTTTTCCTTCACTACAAGTTCAATTCATATTTTAGAACTACCAATAGAAGAGTTTTAGAAAATATGGCTAGGGAAAATTCAAGACCATGTCTTAATTGTTCTCTCACTAGTATCAATTCACATTTGAACAGTTTCATACTACTTGCAGAATTTATGTTCTGTGCAGCAAAGGGGGAAGTTTAAACAATTTGAAATGACTAGATTTATACTGGAAGATAATAAAATCTAGGCATCCAGGTACATAGCATTTTTATTGTAATTTGTTAATGGGTTTATGAAAACTTAAATGTTCTGGAGATTTGGGGATTCTCAAAGTGTTAGGGATTAAGCCAGAGTTTCCTCAATCTAATGAAAATAGGGCGGTCAGGATGAAACTCAAGAAGAAATGAAGAAGGTGATTTGAGCAGAGAATTGAGGGAAATGAGGGATGAGTCATGGGAACATTTGAGGGAAGAAGATGCCAGCCAGAAGGAATCTCCAGAGGAAGGTCCCAAGAAAGGAAATGTGTCTGGATGTTTGAAGAAGGACAAGGAAGCTGACATAGAGTGAGTGATGCTAGAGTAATAAGCAATGAAGTCAAAGGGTGGGAGTGAGATAGTGTGTTGGAGTATGCCATTGTGAGAAATCATAAGGATGTTGGCTTTTATTTTGGAGGACATTTTCTGCTAAAACCCACTGCAAATAGGTTACCAAAATCATGTCATTCACATCCTTAGACTTAGATCTGTAGCAGAGATGATACTTCTTTTCATAAAGAGCTAGATAATAAATATTTTAGGTTCATGGGCCATGTGGTATCTGTGGTAACTCAACTTCACTACTGTAACAAAAAAGCAGCCATAGGCAATGCACATAAAATGAGAGTAAATAAAATTTTATTTACAAAAGCAGGCAAGCAGCCCACAGGCTAGTTTGCTAATCTGTAACCTAGGGGATTAGTCTGATTTCTTTATATTTCTTCCAGAAAAGTTAAGCTAAGGGGAAATGTAGAAGAAACTAACATCGATTGACTATTGTGTACCAGAATGTGTCCTAGGCTTTATATATACACACAGTTATCCATTCCCATTCCTATTATTAGAGACTTGTCCAAGACAGTTTTATCTCTCAGGAAAATAACTTCAATATCCTCGTCCCTAATTCTGCTTTGCTTGTACACTTCCTCAATTCATTCTGCCAGAATGGTTTTTAAAAACATAGTCATGCCAAATTTTTTTTCTACTAATGTTGAACATACAAGATCACTGTGGCAGACTGAATTGAGGAGGTGTACAGGCAAAGCAAATCAAGGACAAGGTTATTAAAGTGATTTTCATGCCAAATGTTTAAAGAAAGAATAACACTGATTGTATACAATCTCTTCCAGAAGACAGAAGAGAAGGGGTCAGCACCTAGTTCATGGTATAAGATCCGCATTACTCTGATATCAAAACCAGACGAAGACAGTAAACGTAGGTAAACTACAGAACAATACCCCACATTAGCACAGACACAGAAATTATTAACAAAATATTAACAAATTGAATTTAATAATATGTAAAAAGAATAATACACTAATATCAAGTGGAACTTACTTCAAGAACACAAGGATGTATCAATATTTTAAAAATCATACAAAGCAACCTACAAATTAAGATTCAAAAGGAGCAAAAGCACTTGATCATATCAATTGATGCAGAAAGAGCATTTTACAGAACCTAACACCCATTCATTATACAATCTCTCAGTAAACTTGGAATGGAAGAAAACATCTTCAACCCAATAAAAAGCATCTACAAAAACCCTACAGCTAACATCACACTTAATGTTTGAAGAATGAATGCTTTCTTCCTTAGATAGGGAACAAGTTAAGGATGTCTATTCCCCCCACTCGTATTGATCATAAAACTGGAATCCTAGCCAATACAATAAGGCAATAATATAAAATAAAATGTATGTTGATCAGAAAGAAAAATTTTTCTGTCACTATTTGAAGACGACAATCATATTTCCATATTCTAGCAATGCACTGTTATAAACTGATATTAAAATATTATTCAGAATAGCTTTCAAGAAAGTGAAATACTTAGGTATAAATCTAACAAAATATGTATAGGATCTGTATAGTAAAAACTATACAACAATGATGAAGAAAATCAAAGACCTAAATAAATTGAGAGAAGTAATATAGTCAGGGGCTGAAAGACTCAACGTGATACAAATGATAATACATCTCAAGTGGATCTAGGTTTAATGCAATTGTTAACACAATCCCAACGGGATTTTTTGAAGATATACATAAACTGATTCTAAAATGAAGATGGAAAGGCAAAGGAACTAGGATAGCTAAAGCAATTTTGGAAAAGGAGAATAATGTTGGAGAAATCAGAAAACACAATGTTAAGACATTTATGGCTACGGTAACCAAAACTGTGGTACTAGCAGAGGGATAGACAGGTAGATCAATGGAACGGAACAAATTAATACAAGTAGCTACAGCTGATTTTCAACAAGGAAGGACCGATCTTCACCCAGTCTTCCTTATGACAGTGAATCGAATCTTCGTCCTTTAAGTTGATCACAGTATAAGAGCCTGATATTAAGTTCTTGATGATCAAGGCACCCATTCCAAAAGATATCCATCTTGAATAAACATATTGCCATCTGTATGACACAGCTACTAATAAAACAACCAGATAAGGAACTAGGCTGCCTCCACCCATGAAGTTCTCCTTTCAGAAAATGCTGGGTGTCCTAAATAACTGACTGCTCAAGTGACCCTGCCTCCACTCTCCCACACCCTAATTCCTTCTCGTCTGCTTCAAATTAGCCAATAATGAATGACTTTGAGAAACCCCAGACTTCCCAGCCTCACACCCTAATTAAGGCAGAGCTTCAGGTTCACAATCTCTCTCTCTGCCCATGAGATCACTGTATGACCCTTGAGCATGTCTGTACCCTCCAGAACCTGTGAGTAATAAAGATTGTTCCTCAAAGTTCCCTGAAGAATTTTTGCAGAAGTGCTTCTTGTGATCATAACAACAATATTGACCCCAATAGGGGAAATGTCTGAGGGGACTCACTATGAGTAATATGGGCCCAGGCGTTCCTAGCTGAGAGCATTACCATCCATAGGCTGAGACTGACATACTATTGGTCAAGCCCCAAACTAGAGTCATCCTTGATTTTGCTCTTTCTCTCGCACCTTTGCCTAATTTGTTAGAAAACCCTGTCAAAGCATATCCAGGATCTATTTCTCACGTCCTTTGCTGTTAGAACCACAGTCTGGAGCATCATCACCTCTTATCTAAACTGTTGTCCTAGAAACTGGCCTCAATACTTCTACACTTTCCCACTATAGTCTCTAATCCATACAGTTGCCAAAGGAGTTATTTTGACAGTTAAGACATTGTATCAATCCTTGACTCAAAGTCTTCAAATGGCTTTTCATCTCACTAAGAGTATAAACCCAAATCATCATCATGGGGTTAAAAAATCCTGCACAATCTGATCTGGACTCCACTCTCACTCTGCTCTCAAATCCTCTCTCTCTATCTCTTTCTCTTACTGACTCTTCTCCAGTCCCACTGCATTTCTCGATGATTCTTGAACATGCCAATTATATTCTAGCCTCATAGTTTTTGCACTTGCTGTTTCTGGTGCTAGAAACTGTCTTTTCCCAGAGCTCAAAAAAAAATTATTCCCTTAACTTCCTTCAGGTCTCTGCTAATATGGTATCGTAGTAGAGAGACCTTTCCTAACCACCTTATGTAAAAAAAACAACCTGCCCATCCCTGGCATTCCTAACTTCTCCTACCTGCTTTATCTTTTCCTTTCTTCTTGATATATACAACCTACAAATGAATTTTATTTTTTCTCCTTTATTAAATTATTCCATAAGTAGAACTTAACTTTCATGATGGCAGAGATTTTGTCTGTTTTGTTTGTTTATTGCTATATCTCCAAAATCTAGTATAGTTCCTGCCATACCATTGGTACTCAATACTTAAATGTTTAATGAATAAATTGCATAGCCTTGATGTAATTCAGAATCTATAAATATCCTCGATAAACAATGAAGCTCTGCTTTCTGTGAATATGTTTTGAAAGTACTTTTAATAAACAATTTAGGTTGCATAAAGTATTGCTATTATTGTTCCTTTCATGTCTTTAACACAAGCCAATATTTTTTGTCCATTCCTCCAAAGTTCTTTCTGGAGTAAATTCTTTATGAAACTCTGTAATTCATTGTTCATCATTTTATCTTCTATGATTTACCATTATTACACTTAGAGACTAGATTCCATGCTCAATAGGCCATCTATTTCTTTCTTAGTCTTTTTTCAAAAATTATGAAATGCTACTTCTGGTTGTGTGCTGGTTTTTGCCATGTGTTCCAACTAGCCAGTTTTAATACAAGTGTACATAATTCAAGGAGAAATCAATGTTTTGGATTTTTTTCCCATTTAAATATCTTTATTATAGCTTTGACAAGATCACGTAGATCTTGACAAGATCATGCATTTCCATTTTAAGAAGAAGTTGCCAAATATTTACTCCAAATACCTCTTTCCTTTTTAATAAATTCAAAGACAAATATAAAACTTAAGGTCATAATTGACAATTGTTATAAAGAACTTGTGTCTGGAATCTTATAAACAGACTGGATAGTCTTTGACTTTTTATATGGCAGATCAAAATAAGCAAAGGGCTCAGACTACCTAAATAAGTTTATATAATATAAGATCCATGATATGATTCTTCTCTTCATAATGATAGAGTACTACAGTAAACAAAATAAGACAAAACAAAAAATAAACGTGTTAGCTTCATGATACCTAATTCTGTAGGAAATTACTATCAGCAAAAATGCTTCTTCAGCAAAGAAACATAGTGTTTACCCTTAAGTTGTCTACAGTCTAGGTCATAGGAGAAGCCAAACCCACAGCTCCCACCGCTTGACAACAGATGAAAGAGAGACAAATTATTACTGAGTTTTGGGTTCCAAAGCCTCTTAAGGACATTGGGAACTCGCAGGGAATCCAGAGAAGAGCCACAGAGATGATTAGAGCATGTAAAATGGGACCTTTGAGGATAGATTAAAAGAATTGGGATTATTTAGTTTGGAAACAAGTTTATTTAAAAAGTGGTTTCATAATAGCTTTATGTTAGCTAATTGATGGTGGTGACTAACTATTTTCCAGCATGAGAAGAAATGGACAAAATATGCTACCTGAGAGATTTGGGTTAAACCTACAGTAAGGTGGAGATTTCAAAGACTAAAGATAGAATGGATGGTCAAAGTATGATACAATGTTTTCTTTTTGGTTTATTTAATTTTTTAAAATAGAGAAGAGATTCATATAGCTAATGTGCAGAGAGTGAAAATAAGGCATTTTCTTTAAGGCTCAAACACTGGATGACTTCTCAAAACATCTTACAGGTATGTGACCCTTGGACCTTAAGCAGCATTTGCCGAGTTTTACGATAGGTTTAGTGACAATTTTGAACAGAACATCCTGCACCTTACCCTCTCATCTTTAATTTTTACATGACACTAATTATCTGTACAGAGTGAAATTTTAAGTGCTTGGTACTTTGTATCCACTTACAATGAGGCACACCAAACTATCACAGAGGAATGCACTGTTCGTTTTCCTTAGGAAGTATTTCACAGTTCATTGGTAGATAATGTACAGTCTTCTGGCACATGAAACCAGATAGGCAATAACAATTACTTCCTCACGGATAACAATTTACCCTACATTTAGTATCTCCAAAAAGTTTTTTAGAGAAAAAAAACTGAAGTAATCAGGCTGAATTTCACTTTTTTACTTCTTACTCATCAAAATAAAAGGAATAGTTAATGCAATGATTATGAAAATAAATTTTTCCAATCCAAAGGCAATATTTCAATTGAAAAGCTCATAAAAAGGGATACTGTGACACAACTCATCTGTCTCGAAGCTTGAATAATGTTTGATTTGTTCCAAACCAAATTTTAAATAGCCTAATAAGCAAACCCAAATTTATTTTAAAACCCAACGCTCATTGTTTGCCATTTCAGTGGGTTTTCTTCTTGGCAACTAAGAGCCAGAAGTCTTAATAAAGTTGGGAACTTACTTAAATTCAGTGATGAAGAAATTGGGCCAATGCTTAGGAAAACTGTTTGCCACGAAATGTTGGAACAATCGCGTATTAAGTATTGTTCCATTTAAGATGTGGAATTAAACTTCTGTGGAGCAAAACTGCCGTATACACCTTATCATTGGAGTATGCTTTGTACAGTTTTAAATGGAATTAGGGGTTTCTCATTAATGAAACAAATAAATCTGAATTTATTTCCTGAAAAGACAAGATATGGATTACAGTAAGTGTTTTAAAACACTTTTATATACTTACCTACATTACAGTATTTCAGAGTAATAGGAAAATTGGCCATCAAACGTATCTTCATTAATTTCACACTGTGAGCATATAAATAAATAGCTAAGCTCAGGGCAAACTTTCTAAGTCTTTCAACCCCATCCATTTACCTATTCTTTTAGCTTCATTTACTGTGATGTTGGAACCATTTATTTGACCACCTTTATGGTACATGAATCAGTGCATGTTAGAGATAAAATTGTTTTTCACTGCATGAAATTGCTTACAATTAGGCTGGAAGAGAATTTTTAAAAAGAGAGAAGAAAATGAAGCACCCTCACTCTACTGTTACCTGCTTCATATTCTTATATATTTCATATATCTTATTCTTTGATGTAAAGAAAAAGGTCACTCAGTATTAGGAGAATGAAATTGTCATGGTGGTGATGGGATAGATGATACTCTGAGATGGAAAGTTTAACTGACTTCTATACTTCTGTTTACAACCTTCTTTTCTGTAGCTTCTGGTTGCCAAATTGCAAAAAGTGTATTTCTGAGAAAATCGGGAGTTTTCTTCAACAATACAGATCAATACTGGAGACGTGATACATTCCGGATGGACACCTACAATGAAAATAACCCATTTAAAGACATTTTACTCTACATTAGTTGGAATACAAAATAAAAAGGCCATCTTGGTAAAATTATAATCAGCAGCTTTTTACCTCTGAAGTTTTCAGAGATATGCTCTCCCACTAAGGCTCTATTTAGGCAGAAATTAAATTTCCACCCTTATCAGCTGTGCAGGCTTCCATGGATTCATGCCCACAGAGCTTAATCCACACAGCAGTGTTTTGTCATCCACAAATCTCTTCTATTCTAATCTTTGGGTGTGTTTAGAAATATGAATGTGGCATTTTCATAGGCCTGGCTGCAAATTGGAGGCATACCATGCAGCAGAAAATATGAGCTCATGGAGAGGGGGAAAAGAGCTTAGGTATTTTATTCTAAATTGACAAATAGGATGTTTCTGATCTCAAAGGAATTCTTTGGCTCACTACTGAATTACTATTTTTAAAAATGTATAACTGAGACCCAAATTCAGATCTCTTAGCAAATAGAACTTCAGTATACTTTCTACTATTCACAGTAAGAATTAGCACCACTGAATTAAATGTAATGCAAAATGAATTAAATTAAAAAAGCCCCTATCCTTGGGAAACTTATGATGAAGGACATTGATTCAGAAAGAAACACAGAGGATAGGATGTCACTTGTTAGGTAGATACTCAAGGGAGAGAGCAAGTTGCAGTAATGTGTTTAGACTGAAAGGTTCCTGAGAAATTACCAAATATTCTTTTGATAGGATTTGATTTGGAAGTAATTCAGGTGATCCCTAGATGTACAAGAATAGGAATTTAATGCACAGAGGAGAGTGGGGCATTGCAGGATTATGGTGGAAACAGAAAGGAAGCTTGGAAGATGTACATCAAGGACTGGAAAATGAGTAAGGGGAAGAGAATGGATGTGCACATAAAAGACAAAAGTATCCAGTCTTCTTCACTCTCTCTCTTAAAATAATGCTCATATTATGTATTTAACAAATGTTCAAAGGAGAAGTACAAGGTGGTCATAGACATGTGCTAAAATGTTTAGGAGCAAGTCCTGATGGGAAGGTTAGAAGTAAAACTTTCATGCTTTCATTAAAATCACTTGGGTGCAAAAGTACCTTTTAACCATCATCATCTCCTGGCTGTTTTTGATTTCTCAATACACTTGGCATTAGCACATTACAATATCATGAATCTTTTCAGAAGAGTAGGGTTTGTAGGCATCCAAGGAAGTGTATGTGAGATACACACACACACACACACACACACACACACACACACACAGAGATTCTAAGAGATCCTTCTAAGTCTATATCACCTTCAACCTCTATTTTTAATTTTTTTTGGAGTAACTATGTTACTTATTTTATTGTATATGAATTGAGTTATGATGATGTAAAAATATATTTATAAGGATGGTGTGAGTACAGTTGTATGTAAAAATCTTGAAAATAATTTATTTGGGAATATGGTGGTTATAAAATATCAGGTCTTTTCAAATGCATTTATTTTATTCTATTTTTTAAAATTGCTTGTTATATTATATTAAATTCTTTAGGTAAGTTTGTAAAACCATTTATAATGAAATAAGTGCATTTTAGTGGTTGTTGATGGGTGATAATGATCTAATAAGCTTTGTCTATTTCATACTTTTTCTATCTATTTAATATCATTTATAACCATTCATTATAGAAATTCAGAAAGAGTAATGAACCATTAAGGTAACCTGTCCCTTTCTGCTTTCTCTATACCCAATACATGTATTTTGTTCATTCTTGGTTTCAATAACTTTAGTGTTGGTTCATTTGTCATATTATGTGGGAAAGTAGTCCACACACTGTTGGTTCTCAATATCTAGATAATTTATTTTCTAATAACATTAGAAATTAGCCCTTAATATTTATAACAAAATATGTTGGTTGAAGTTTGTACAAAATATTCTCAATGGAAATAAATGTATAGTACATTTTGGATTTATATTTCTGAGCACCTACGAAATACATGGCAATATGCTTTAAATTATTTCATTAAAACATGATATCTCATTGAGAGTTAGATCCTTAAAGCTCAATTTTATTAGGATATATTTGTTTTGTTACTCAGAGTATCATATCTCCTATCAATCACCTGGTGAGGTAAAAGTATAAAACATTACTTCAGGGACCGTCCATCATTCTGCCTTCTAAAGCTCTCATTACATGCGTAGTACATTTGGATGGAGATATTGGCTTCTTGTTTTCACATGAGGTTCTATGTATTTATTTGTATTTGTCCTATCTTTGACATCAAACATTAATCACTACAAGGGTCACCCTCTCGTGTTAAATAGCACAATTAGGGAAAATTTTCTTTTTCATACAAATGTAACTCACCTTAATACATTCTAAATGGAAACAAGCACACTGAACCAAAATAGATTTGGGACATTCCAGATGATTTATTGACTTACATGATGTTTTGCATTCTTTTTGGAAAGCAATTGTACTGTAGGGTTAAAAAGTTCTGCATCTACAGCAAGAGTCCCTAGGTCCCAATTCCATTCATGTGTCCTTTAGAAGTCTAATGTGTCAAAGTTTCCTTATCTGTAAAGTGGAGCAAAAAATTATTGTAGATCATAGAGTTTTTATAAGTGTTAAATGAGATAGTGCATGTAGAACACAGAGTATCTAGCTCATAGTTGGCATTCAATAATTTTTTAAATAATAAAATAATACATTGCTGGTAATAGGCTTAGAGCTGTGCCATGCAGACCCCCTTCAAGGAAGGACTTGTGGCCCCACTGCACTTGGCTGGCAGTGTCTGCTGATACTGCTTCAGATGCAGAGAAATACCTCCTTGAAGCTCACATCTTTGGGGGTGATATTGTCTTGCTTAGATGCATGGATTGACCAAGGACATGGAAAGGGTTGCAGAGCACTTTAAGGCATGTGAGTTTTCTACATTGTGATAAAGTCATATTGAGCCAAGTGCTATGACATAGATTGCTATAAAATTATATAATATCATTTATCAACTATATAATCATCATTGTAAAATTAATTATGAAAAGAGGGGGAAAACCCCATGTTATTCATGGTCTTTGTTGATTATATTTTACATTTTTCAAGTCTTTTGTGAATCAAAGTCACTTTTTTTTGATTAATATTTGAAAAAATACTTTTATACACTTTGATGAACAGAGCTGAAAATAATTTCTAGGTTTCCTGCCACTGATTTGCATTGGCAATTTTCAGTTGTTGTTCTAGACATGGCTTTTTAAATTGCTTTTAGATTGAATGACAGTATCAAAAAAGAGGCTAAGAATCAAGGGCCAAAATATTTGTGGTTCAATCTCAATCATGTGACCAATTTGTGTCTCCTTTTTTCCTAGCCCTTGCATTCTAGAAGAGAATGTGTAAAAAGACTTTTCTAAATCTCTAGATCAATTTGTAATATGAATGAAGAGAAATGATTGTTAGCTACAAGCCTTCATTCATACATTTAAGTATACTGTGTGCTTTGTTATAAGTGAATTTTGTTCTATTTTCTTTGAACATCCATATCTATCAAGGTGATGTTCATAGAAAATAGAGTTGTATCATATCTAGATTTTATGAATATTGTTTCAACAGAACTAATGCCTATGGATTCTGTTCATTTTTTGGAGTGCATTCTCACTCTTTAGTCCTTTTTACATTTAAAATGTAAACTAAGAAATATCACAGTAATTCAGTTACCATGGGTAAAATTTGTGCATCTGAAGAAGAATGAGCTTATTGGTAGCTTAAGAGACAAAACTGATCCAGGTTTTAATCACATAAGTCATTTCTCAGATGTGAAAACATATTTTCGAGACACTTGAACATCTTCCAGTTTCAAAGAGAAGCTGTGTGGGCAATGAGACATCTTGCCCATTAAATGTCATTTATCTCACTGTCCTTAAAAACTTTAACTCTGACCAAGATAGCAACATAGGTCATTCTTGATTTTGCTACCTCTCAAAGAGGAACAACTAAAACTATTCAAGAACAAGATACCACTGAGAGAATCCTAGAATGTTAGGGTGAGGCTGAAGCACCCTCCCCCCATGCAGAGCAGAGACCAAGACAGACTGCATTAGAGGGTAAGAGAAGCAACTACATGTTGACCACATTGCATCTCCCCAAGAGCAGCTCAGCACCCCATGGAGAGCTCTGTTAAAACTCCTCTTCCTCCTGTGGGAAAAGATAGCCTAGTGGGGACAACCAGCTCCCTCCACCAACATTGTGGGTTGCTTTGTGGGAGCCCCTACTCTGACCTGACCCTGTGGGGATTTCAGGGACATTCTTAGGGCTCAATCACTGGGAATCTGACTGTGACAGAGAAGGAGGCAGGAGTTTACAACAACCAGCATACAGATCTTGAGAGACTGACTTCATACGTGCAGGGCCTAAGTAGTAATCCCAGCCAGTGGCTTTGCTCACCTACAGAACCAAGTTCGTGGTGCACTTTGACCAAGGAACTCAGGGATTCTCAAAGAAGGGGTTTTGCCAACCCTAGAGCCTGGTTTGCCCACACCCAGACAAAAAGCTGAGTCATAGCCCTGACTGCTGTGGAAAGTGTCTCCCAGACACATCTGACCAGAGGTGTTGGCAGAGCACATGGAAGCTGTGTAGTCCAGCAATGCTTGAGCCAAGAGGTAGGCAGGCAGGGTTGATCGCCTCCAGAGCAAAGCTAGTAACTGGAGTGGAGGGTTCTCATGCTACTCCAGGCAGAGGAATTAATTCATAGAACAGGCTGAGGATAGTGCCTGGCCTCTCCTAAACAGAGAGCCTGTTCAGAAAATTGAGAGTTACCTGGAGCGACCCCTCCCCTTCCTGCCTGGGCAAGGGAATCTAAGATAAAGCCAAACCTTCTGTGGCTCCCAGTCCCATCTGACCAAAAGGGCTGGCAAGAACACCTGGAAGCTGTGTTGCCCAGTGGCACTTGAGCTAAGAGAAGGTCAGGCAGAGCCAAGAGTTTTCAGAGCAAAGCCAGTGGACCTCTTTGGCCAGGGAATTTGGTGCGCAGGTTGGCTTGAGTTAACACAACAAACAAAGAGCTTTACAGGCTTTAGAGCTGCTTCTCACACTGCACCCAGGCAAGGAAATTAGTTTCCAGCTCTATTTATTACTGAATGTAGCCTTCAGCCTGCCTGACCAAGGAACCTAAAGAGCACAGAGGAAGCTGTATAACCCATTCGACAGCTCTGCTTACAATGACACTTGAATAGAAAGCACAGCCTTTGGCTTTACTCATCTGCAGAGCAAAACCAGGGAGTCCACCGCACATTCTTGCCTAATTCAAGGCCTCAAACAATGAGCCGTATAGGCCTCGGGTCTTGTCCTGCTGTCCTATCAGGAAGGGAAGCTAATTCATAGGTCCATTTACTAGTTAATCTAGGTCATCTAATAAGCCTGACCAGAGAATCCAGGCAAGCATGGGGCCCATCCTACAGCCTCACTTGGATAGGGAACAAAGCCAGCAGTCTTATCCAACAGTTCTAAGTCAGGTGCACACACCCCCATTCCCATACTCAAAGCTCAAACAGTTGCCTCACCCAAAATTAGACTATAATAGTAGGCCCCACCTGCCCAAGGATATTACACTCAAGCACACCCAGAAACCCAACTGAGCTGACTGGTAAAGATCTGTCTCTGCCAAAGCAAACCGGTAAAATTTGGAAGAGGAACCATGTTACTCAAATGTGCAGATACCAACTTGAGGAAACAAAGATTAAAAAAAACAAAAACGAAAAAACAATATGACACCACCAAAGGAAACTAATAAAGCCCTAATAAATGATCTTAAAGAAATGGAAATCTATGAATTGTCACTCAAATAATTCAAAATAATTCTCTTAAAGAAGTTTAATGAACTACAAGAACACACAGACAACTAAATGAAATTAAGAAAATAATGCATGAAGAAAATGAGAAATATGACAAAGCAATAGAAACCATCAAAAAAATTCAGAAATCCTAGAGTTAGAAAATACAATAACTGAACTGAAGAATTTAGTAGCAAGTTTCAAAAGCAGACTCAACCAAGCGAAGGGAGAATTGGTGACCTGGAGGATAGAACATTAAAATTATACAGTCAAAGGAACAATAACCACAAAAGGAGTGAAGAAAGTCTGTGAGACTTATGGAATACACTTAATAGAAACAATATTTGCATTATGGGAATTCCAGAAAGAGACGAAAGAAAGAAGGAAGGAAAGAAAGAAAGGAAGAAAAAAAGAAAGAAAGAAAGGGAGAAAAGAAAGAAGGAAGGAAGAAAGAAGGAAAGGGAAAGGAAGGAAGGAAGAAGGAAGGAAAGAAAGAAAGAAAGAATGAAAGAAAGAAAGAAAGAAAGAGAAAGAAAGAAA
>NC_041231.1:90024762-90025514 GCF_002837175.3 Physeter macrocephalus
GAAAGAAAGAGAAAGAAAGAAAAGGAAGAAAGCAAGAAAGAAAGAAAGAAAAAAGGAAGGAAGGAAGAAAGAAGGAAAGGATAGGAGAGAGAGAGGAAAGGAGAGAGAGAGAGAGGAAGGGAGGAAGGGAGGGAGGGAGGAAGGGAAGAAGGAAGGAAGGAAGAGACAAAGTATATTTAAAGCAATGGCTAAAAACTTTCCAAACCTGGGAGAAAAAATGAACATCCAGATCCATGAGGCCCAAAGGACCCCAAGTATGGTGAACCCAAATAGGGCTATATGGAAACACAGTATAATGAAATTGTCATAAGACAAACACAAAGAAAGAATTTTAAAAGCATCAAGAGAAAAGAGAGAAGTTACATACATGGGAACTCCCTAAGATTACTGACGGATTTCTCAACACAAACATTTCAGGTCATTAGAAAATGGGATAACACATTTAAAATATTGAAGGGAAAACACTGTTGACCAAGAATACTATACCTGGGTAAGCTGTTCTTCATAAATAAAGGAGAGATAAAAACTTTCCTAAACAATCAAAAACTGAGGGAGGTCTTCCCCGGTGGCGCAGTGGTTGAGAGTCCACCTGCCGATGCAGGGGATACGGTTTGTGCCCCGGTCCGGGAAGATCCCACATGCCACAGAGCGGCTAGGCCCATGAGCCATGGCCACTGAGCCTGCGCGTCCGGAGCCTGTGCTCCGCAACGGGAGAGGCCACAACAGTGGGAGGCCCACGTACCGCAAAAAAA
>NC_041231.1:90026513-90083187 GCF_002837175.3 Physeter macrocephalus
AGGCCCATGAGCCATGGCCACTGAGCCTGCGCGTCCGGAGCCTGTGCTCCGCAACGGGAGAGGCCACAACAGTGGGAGGCCCACGTACCGCAAAAAAAAAAAAAAAAAAAAAGCTGAGGGAGTTCATTACTGTAGAGCTGCCTTATAGGAAATGCTAAAGGCAGTTCTTTGAGTTGAAGTGAAAACATGTTAATTAACATCATAAAAACATAAAAAGGTAATGTAAAACTCACTGGTAATGGTAAATATATATTCAAAGTTAGGTTCTGTAATTCAGCAATGGTGGTACACTAAACTCTAGTTTAAAAATTTTTTTAAATTAAGTTGTGAAAATAACCATAACTATAATAAACTATTACTAGTTCCACAATATAAAAATATGAAAATTGTAACAGCAATAACCTAAAATTTCAGGGACAGGAGAAAAAATATGCAAAGTTTAGAAATTCTATTGAAATCATTATCAGCGTAAAGTAGGGTGCTATGATTTTAAGATTTTTTAATGTTAGCCTCAAGCCTCATGGTAACCACAAGGGAAAGACCTGCCACAATTAAAAATAAAATGATAAAGCAGTCAAAGCTGACACCAAAAAGACAGAAAACACGGAAAAAAACAGCAAGATAAGAAACAAGGAACAATGTATCTATAAAGCAGCAGTAAAACAATGAACAGAATGGCAAAAATAAGTCCTTACATATTAATGATTACTTTAAACAAAAATGGATTAAATTCTCTAATCATAAGACCTAGAATGGCTGAATGGATAAAAAAACAAGATCCAATGATACACTGCCTACAAGAGACTTGCTTTAGCCTTAGAGATGCACATAGGGATGAAAAAAAGACATTTCCAAACAAATGGTAACCAAAAACAAAACAAAAACAACCCCCCCTCCAAGAGTAGCTACACTCTGTCTCTCAGACAAAAGAGAATTTAAACTAAAAATGGTTTAGAGATAAAGAAGGTCATTACATAATGATAAAGGGGTCCAAAGGAGATGAAAACACTAACTCAAAAAGATATCTACACCCCCATTTTATAGCAGCATTATTTACAGTTGCCAAGCATGGGCAAAACCTAAGTGTCCTTTTATGGATGAATGGATAAAGAAGTTGTGAAATATATATACAATGGAATATTATTCAGCCATAAAAATGAGGAAATCCTACCATTTGCAAAAACATGGATGGACCTTGAAGGCATTGTGCTAAATGAAATAAGTCAGGAAGAGAAAGAAAAATACTGTATGATTTCACTTATGTGTAGAATCTAAAATAACCAAACCAAAAAAAAAAAAAAAATAGCCTCACAGAAAAAGTAATTAGACTTGTGGTTACCAGAGGTGAAGGATGTGGGGAGGAGGAGTTGGAGGAAGGTGGACAAAAGGTATAAACTTCCAGTTATAAGATAACTAAGTACTGGAAATGTAACGTACAACATGATGACTATACCTAACACTGTTGAATTCTCATCACAAGAACTTTTCTTCTCTTTTTTCTTCTTTTTTTGTTTCTTTTTATTGTTTCTCTATTAGATGATGGATGTTATTTGAACCTATTGTAGTGATCATTTCACAATATATGTAAATCTAACAATTGTACTGTATGCCTTAAACTTATACAGGGATGTATGTCAATTATTTCTCAATAAAATTGGAAAAGAATTACCCTTACCTTCTTTTGTTCACCTGTTAGTTTGACAGGGAACTGCAGGATGCTTTTGTGTGTGCGTTGTGCCCCCGCCATCTGCCTTGTCTCAAACTTAATGTGGCTAACTAAATGAAAAGGAAAATGTTATTCTGTCACTATGCTCTGCCCAGACCACTGGCAATGAAGAAAAAAATAATTTTTTAAAATTCAATTTAGGGAAGATTGGGATATTAATGTCTTGAGTTATCGTTGTCATATTCATTGGATTTTTATATTCAATTTTTATTTCCTGCCATTTATTTATTTATTTATCCTGCCCTTTGTTTCATTTATGATCTAATCAATTCGTTTTTTTAATTTCTAAATTTAAAGCATTACTCATCTGAATGGGTAACTCTGAAACTTCTGTATGTTAGAAGTGAAATACAGTAAATTCATATGCTAGACCTACTAGTACCATTTAGCTTAAAACTCCAGGAATATGAATAAATTGGTAGAATTTCTATTTATTGTCAGAGTATTCTTTGAGATAGATTCCTTTCTTTGTGATGAGTGGGAACCATAAATTAAGAATATTCATAAATAATCAATGATTTAAAAAATTTTTGCCTTGGGAATTCCCTGGTGGTCCAGTGGTTAGGCCTCTGCGCTTTCACTGCCGAGGACCCAGGTTCGATCCCTGCTTGGGGAACCAAGACCCCACAAGATGTGCGATGGAGCCAAAAAAAAAAAAAATTTTTTTTACCTCAAAAGTATTTTAGGGCTTCCCTGGTGGCGCAGTGGTTGAGAGTCCGCCTGCCGATGCAGGGGACACGGGTTCAAAAAAAAAAAAAAAAAAAAAAAAGTGTTTTAAAATTACAAACTACAAGTAGATTTGAAGAACGGCTAGTTTGCAAGCTGTTTGGATTTTTCGCGTGTCGGGGGGTGTGGGGATGTGGGTGTGGGTGTGCGCACACCTCTGGGGGGTGTGGAGGGTGGGAAAGAAAGATGAGTCAGTTGCTCAAGCCAAAAAATAAATAAGCATGCTCTTCCCTTCTGCATGGAGGGTTAAGTTTGGGAACAATGAAAATCTGTCACAACCAGGAAAACTAAGTAATTGCTTTAACCTGCTAAAGATCCCTTCTTACTCCTTAATCTATTTAAAGCAAGAAGCTTCATTTCCACCTACTACAATATTCTTACAGGTGCAAATGGCAACAGACATCATGAAGGCCCCTGGCAGTGTTTTCTAGGAAGCTAGGGAAGAAAAAGTTTGCTGAAATGAATCTGTGAATCCAAATATATCATCTAATATCTGTTATAATTTATTTTTCTGAAGAAAGCTATAACTCATATATAATTCATTTGTGAAACACAGCATTGATTTTGTCCCTGACAAAACAAATATATCCCATAGGTAACCCACACACTTTGTGAACTTATTTCAGCAGATACTAATACTTTTGTGACTTTGCATGATGACGATTTCTGCTTTTCAATTTGTTATTATTTTTCTTTGAAAATAACATAACTCAGGCTATTTTTCTATATTTAAGTAGACATAACCTTCACAAATAGATCTCTAGGCTGGGAGTGGGAATAAAATGCTTAATTGGTGGTAGTTACCTATGAAACTTAGGATATTGAACATAATTTTTATTAATACTTTCACAAAGAAAAAATGTATGATTGTACTCACAATTCTGTAGCAATAGTCCTAAACTCCAGTTAGCATTACAATTACCTAGAGAGCTTATGACTATTTTAGTCATATGCTCTTCACTATTTTCAAAAGATCTTAGATATTCCCCATTAAAAAATAAAGTGTTTGGGCTTCCCTGGTGGCGCAGTGGTTGGGAGTCCTCCTGCCGATGCAGGGGCCACGGGTTCGTGCCCCGGTCCGGGAAGATCCCACATGGCCGCGGAGCGGCTGGGCCCGTGGGCCGTGGCCGCTGGGCCTGCGCGTCCGGAGCCTGTGCTCCGCGGCGGGAGAGGCCACAGCGGAGAGAGGCCCGCGTAACACATAAAAAAATAAAGTGTTTTATGTTTCAGAATAGAAGCAGTGTGAACAATTACTATATTTCACAAGTATGGAAACTTACTTAGGAACCCACTGTCTGTGGTGTTTGTAGACTCAGCTAGATACACTCATTTATTCATTTGAAAAACATTCATTGACTGTGCTGCATGCTATACAGGACCCAAAATTGTTTAAAAATAAATCAGTCTTTTCTTCAATGAGTAAACAAACTGGAAGTAGAAGAAAATAATGCGAACAAAACGTTATATTCCTATGCATTAAAAACTGTCATAGGAGTACTTCAGGAAAAGCAATAGATTAGAGAGGCATCCTGTGAACCTCTCCTCTGAGCCCCAGATTTTTATAGATATATACAGCTGCTAATGTGACATCTCCATCTGATGTCTAATAGACATCTCACTCTTAACATGTAGAAAACTCAGCCCCTAATATTTTTCAAAACTACTCCTTCTCTAGTCTTCCTCAATTCAGTAAATATCAACTTCACCCAGTACAAAATATATGAAGTCATGTCAAGCTTCTTTCTTTCTCTCATATACCCCATCAATCCTGGCAAATCTTGTGGGCTCTACCTTATCCATTGCTGCAATTTTATTCCAACTTTCCATCATCTTTCACTTGAATGATTGCAATAGTCTCCTAACTAGTCTCCCATTTCCACCATTAATCCCCTTTATGTGTTTTCAGTACAGCAGCCAGGGTGAAGCTGTTAAAATGAAAGCCTTTTTAAAAATTGTTTTTAATTTTTTAAATTTTTTATTTTTTGGCTGCATTGGGTCTAAGTTGCTGCGTGCAGGCTTTCTCTAGTTGCGGCGAGCGGGGGCTACTCTTCGTTGCGGTGCGTGGGCTTCTCATTGCGGTGGCTTCTCTTGTTGCGGATCATGGGCTCTAGGCACATGGGCTTCAGTAGTTGCAGCACGTGGGCTCCGTGGTAGTGGCATGCAGGCCCTAGAGCACATGGACTTCAGTAGTTGTGACGTGTGGCGTGTGGGCTCAGTAGTTGTGATGCACAGGCTCAGTAGTTGTGGCTTGTGGGCTCTAGAGCGCAGGCTCAGTAGTTGTGGCGCATGGGCTTAGTTGCTCCACTGCATGTGGGATCTTCCCGGACCAGGGATTGAACCTGTGTCCCCTGCATTGGCAGGCGGATTCTCAACCACTGTGCCACCAGGGAAGCCCAAAATGAGAATCTTTTGATGTCACTACTCAAGTTGAAAGTCTCCAGTGGCTTCCCATTTGTCTCTGAGTAAAAAGCAAACAATGATACACGAGGACCTACAAAATGTAGTTGTCCCTTTCTTCTTTGACCTCAAATCTTAATATTTTCCTTCTTGATCATTTGAGTGCACACTCACTTACCTCCTTTCTGCTTCTCAAACTTTAAGTTGTGTTCCTGACTCAGGGGGAATGCTCTTCTGGTTAGCAGACATTTGATCCTGTCCCAAATATCCATGGTTCATGCCAAAAAACATTTGGTCCTATCCAAAATGTCCATGAGCATATTTGGTCCATGACAGATAGTTTTGGACAAGATCAAATATCAAAGACCTTTTGGCATGGGTCAAATGTCTTATGAACATTTTGGACAGGACCAAATGTCCTGCAAGTCTTCCTCCAAATTATCTGTAGGGCCTTCTTTCCTTCAAATCTATGTTAACTGTCACCTCTTGGGAAGTGTTGCCTTAGATGTCCTTTCTGTATTAGTTAGGGTAAGCTAGCTACTGTAATACGTAGACTTTGTGGCGCATGGGCTTAGTTGCTCCACTGCATGTGGGATCTTCCCGGACCAGGGATTGAACCTGTGTCCCCTGCATTGGCAGGCGGATTCTCAACCACTGTGCCACCAGGGAAGCCCAAAATGAGAATCTTTTGATGTCACTACTCAAGTTGAAAGTCTCCAGTGGCTTCCCATTTGTCTCTGAGTAAAAAGCAAACAATGATACACGAGGACCTACAAAATGTAGTTGTCCCTTTCTTCTTTGACCTCAAATCTTAATATTTTCCTTCTTGATCATTTGAGTGCACACTCACTTACCTCCTTTCTGCTTCTCAAACTTTAAGTTGTGTTCCTGACTCAGGGGGAATGCTCTTCTGGTTAGCAGACATTTGATCCTGTCCCAAATATCCATGGTTCATGCCAAAAAACATTTGGTCCTATCCAAAATGTCCATGAGCATATTTGGTCCATGACAGATAGTTTTGGACAAGATCAAATATCAAAGACCTTTTGGCATGGGTCAAATGTCTTATGAACATTTTGGACAGGACCAAATGTCCTGCAAGTCTTCCTCCAAATTATCTGTAGGGCCTTCTTTCCTTCAAATCTATGTTAACTGTCACCTCTTGGGAAGTGTTGCCTTAGATGTCCTTTCTGTATTAGTTAGGGTAAGCTAGCTACTGTAATACGTAGACTTAAACATGTATCCTGACTCAAATATAGTAGACATTTATTTCTCACAATCGTCCAAGGCAGGTGATCTTGGTGGGAAGAATTCTTGGTTGATGGAGTACTTTTCTCTATGTGATGATTCATTCTATCTCATGGGTCAGCCATCCACTAGGGCCAGGGCCTGCCTGGTGGCCAAATGTGGCCCACAAATGTAATTTCTATTTTAGTACGGCCTCCTTGTAAAAATTTTTGTTTGTTTGTTTTACATTTTAAGGAGTTGTGAGAAAAAAAGAAGAATATGCAAATGTACCTGGCTTATAAAACCTAAAATATTCAACATTTAGCCCTTTACATAAAAAAATAAAATGTGCTAATCCCTAGTCAAGAGTCTAAACCGTAGATTAGAGCCAGATTAAATGTAATCATCTAAAAGTTCCAAAGTCGCATATATTTTTTTGACTAACCTTTTACAAATGAAAAGAAAAAAATCCTAGTCTGTGAGCCATACAAAAGGAGGTGGAGGGATGGATTTGGCCCAAAGCCATAGTTTGCTGTTGCCTCTTCCTGGCCGTTCACTCACTATGGAGATGAAGTTATTTTCTACACTTCAATCTCAACAGACATATTGGTGTTTCTTTTATTAGCAAGTATAAAAACTATCTAATACCCACAACTTATGTTAAAAGAATGGGGTTTGTTAGTTAAGGGGAAGAGGAGAAAGATATTTATTCTCCAGTTTTTCTGTCGCTCTGACTGCTGTGCTATCCAGCTGTAGACCAGTGATTCATGGGACCCAAGAATTGTAGTATTCGAAGATCCCAGGAAGCCCTTGGTGATTTTTACTTGATATAAAGTTTTGCTTTAGTGGCCTGCAGGGGTAGCTATAGGGAAAATAATTATTGTGCAAGTCAGGACAATGAACTCAATTAAAAGGGGACTTTCCCCCGTATGTCCTGATAAAGCTTAAGGTGTAAAGCACCTGTCACTTTAAATACATCTCTTTACTGTAGTGTCTGTATTCATGCCAGCAACATTCACTGTGAGTTGTAACACTTCCCTACATGTATGACTAGGATGATAAACATAACCCTGTGCGAATAGAATTTATTTACTTTGTGTTGAATTTCAGGCACACTAGCACACGGTGAAGATATAAAATTGTAACAAGCCAAACCAGTGCCTGTCATTGTTTTGAAAATAGGAGAAACGAAATTTTCCTGAGTGTTGGAGAAACAAATGATGGGGTGGGAAAAAAAGGATGTGGAAATTGCACTTGCCAAAATGAAAGTCATGAGGTGAAAGTTCCCTTTGTTCTCATGTAAATTGAGTTAATATCAGGTGATGTTTAACTTAACCATGAGGACATTGGAAAATAACTGGTCAAGTAGTATTAGGTCAATTCATACCAGGCCACATTTCCATTTTACTGTCTTATACAAGATGGAGACTGTTGGAATATCTGGGATTATAATTTAGTTAAACCAGCACAGGAAGCATGTTTCCAGTTCAATTCAACACATATTTGTTGAGGGCCTTCTGTGTGACAGGCATGTTGCCAGTGAATATGAATTTAATAAATATATTACAACCCCTGCAATTAAGAACAGGTATGAGAGAATAGATAGATGTATAGATGGGTGAATAAAAAGACTACTAGATAGATGGTACATGATAGATATAGATAGATAGATAGATGACAGATAGATAGATAGATCGTCTGTGTGATAACATTTTGCATCATGAATGCTCCATAAAGACTTCCTTCACCTAATCCTACAGCTGGGTTAATGTAAAACACTTCAACATATAAAATAAAAGATTAAAAGTACTCAGTAATATTTTTCCATAGATGATACAGATATTTGTTTTTAACACTACTCCATATTTTTACAGCTACTTTGTAAATTTCAAGACTATCTCGCTTTTGGTACTACATACATTCACCCACTTACCTTTCCTGACAGTGTTTCAGTCAGCAGAAGTGCTCCCACATTTGTGAAATAAAGGCAGTTTGCCCACAGTAGATTCCAATAATATCAGAATAGGCTCATGAAATGTAATAAAAAACACATTTTGTATTAGTGCTTCATAGGACATATATATCTTCAGTTCATTTATTAAAGTAATTAGAGTGTGATATTTTTCCTATCTCTGCCTTTGGCCATTGGGTTTTTAAAATTCTTTGGGCGATCATGTATTTGCACAGATTTAACATCTGAAAAGTATCTTTTAACCAATTTTTGGCTATTCACAGTACAATAATTAGCATATGCATGAAAATACATGGTTTGAACATCCATTTGTTAAAAAAGTGGCAAATATGTATCTTTTGTTTACTTGAAATGTCAAGGGGTTCTTGCAATGTATATCTTATTATAAATGTTTTAATTTATATTACAGGTGCATTTTATTATACAATATTAGAATACTTAGAAATGAATTCATTATGCAATACCACATGACTTGAATTAGCAGAATCCTTCTAGTAGCTTGTATAAATGTTTTCTTCCAGCTGTGTGTTTTACTGTGGCAGGATCTGATGTGAGAATATATTTCACAATTATCAGTGAATTCAAAAGGGAAATGTGAGTCACGTTACAGTGCAAAAATAAATATAAAAGAAAAATTTAAAAAACCTTGTTTTATTCCATCCTTTTGATAAGTATATGCCTAAACTACCCAATGAGGTGATTTCCTTTTGGCTATTGTTATTTTATTTTCTTCTGCACAGGCTTCAGTAAGTCTTCAATGCAGTTTTCCAGTATATCAGAAACCTGTCCGTCTGAGAGGCTACAGGGTTTATGTGTGTGTGTGTGTGTGTGTGTGTGTGTGTGTGTGTGTGTGTGTGTGTGTGTGTGTGTGTGTTTCTAATTACTTTCTTGAATAGACTGCTGAAAGTTTCTCAGGACTTGAGGTTTAAAGGATGAGAAGAAACAAAAGAATGTAAACATCTTGACATGGGAGAGGGAAGCTTGAATGCTTATGTACCTAGAAAGGAAAGAGCAGTTATTTATAGCAGGAGAAGTCAGTAGCATGACCCTAAATAATATACCCCCAGAAATCCATGCATAGAAATTTGTGTTTAATCTTCAGGACAATTAGTGACCATAACAGTGTCTTGCATAAAGGTTGAAAGGGCAGACAGCTCTGCAGCATCTTCACTATTTCTTATGAGCCAGATAGGAAAAGGAGAATTGAATAAGGGAATTGGGAGGAAAATGTGAAGTTTCTGTTTTGCTATAAAAATTTTTGGATACTAGCAAGACTATGCATTAACACATACATTGTGGAGCATGGAAAATGGTGTTCCTGATAGAGGAGAAAACTGGGAAAATGAGTGGACCATGCTGAAGTCTCTCTACTACAATGTTACCAGTGTTGTCAGAAGTCATATCAAGCAGATTCCAGAAGCCATTTTTGTATAGGGATATAGGTCCCCAGTTTTTACAAATGAAGCCATAATATTAGTTGTGAGTCTAATTAGTGCTACCGGAAAAGGTAAGCTTGGGATGTTGTGTTAACACACAGAAAGACGTCTTAGCAGGTGAGGTTGTCAATGAGGGTTTCCAGGAAGAGGCAAAGCCAGAACTCAGTAACAAAGAAAAAACTGGAGGTGGGGGAGGGGGGGAATAGGGGAAGAGGAAGGGGGAGGGGCATGCAGGAGGCAGTACGATGTCTCAAAGAGAGGAAGTTTCAGCCTGGACCATCTCACTTAGATCTGTCCTGAATCCTTTCACAATGGAGGAACGAAGAGAGAAAGAATGGAAAGGGTGGAGGGAGAGAGAAGGGAAAGAAGAAAGTTAAATCAAAGTAATAAGCAAATGCTTAGCAGACTTTATTAGTTCTTTTCCACAGAATGAATGGTATATTGAATATTTTAAGACAAAAAGATTAACACTTTCAGGACACCATTACTTTGAAATATATATTTTTTAATGTCAGAATGTTCAGCATTTCCCAGTCACCAATATGCATGCCTGATGCTGAATTTACCCATCAGGAGATACAGATAACAAAATTATTTTCATGCCTTCAAGGAGGCGTGAAAGAAACTAGTGATTCCTCTAGTTTCATGAGGAATCACTACTTTAACTGGATGTTCAAAAAAATTTCCTCTTCTTAAAATCATTACTAACACAATCCTCCTTTCCAGTCCCCTGCCGCAGTGGCAACTCCTTATGGAATGCTGCAACAGAATTTGGCAGAAAAGAACCAGAATATTTTCAAACCACCAGTGATTGTTCTAGACTTCCCTCAGCCACTGCAGATGGCAGCCCAAAGAGTCTGAGAAACATAAGCCTTTGACAGTGTGGTTCTTAGATGATGGTGCTTACAAAGCCTATGGATAATTTACAGAAATCCCCTTAGGATTTCTGTGGCAAAATCACAGTCTCTCTATTCCAATTCGTTCAGGTCAGCAAAAACATCAAAAAGCCCCTGTGATGAAGCTTCTCTAGGCACTGTTGTCCCAGAGGGGGTCGGGTGGCTTTCCTAAGACAGATGGAGTCCACTTTCAGCTCCTGAGATAAGGGTTTTGAATTGTAAACGTAAAAGAAGACTTTTTTTTTTTAACTGGAAGGGATAGTACAGATTATCTAATACAAACTCCTAATTTTGTAAGAAAAGAAATAGAGACTTAGAACTTTAAATGATTTCCTTAATATCATACAGTTCATGACAGAGTTTAGATTATAACCTACATCTTCTGACATTGGAAAGAATGCTCTTTCTTACCATGCCATACTTCCTCAAGTTATTTAGTGCAGATTTGGGGAAAAGAAAAGAAACCTAATAAGTTTTAGAATTTATTTCTTTGGTTATGAGACGAGTTTGAGTAAAATAGTAATTGTGAATAAAATTTGATTCAACTATTTTTAAAGAGGTACTTTATTTGTAACAAGGAAAAAAAGAACCTTTCTCTAGTCAATTGAACAAGAATATTATGTGAACAGAAATGCAAATTGGAGCATCATTCAGTCATCTCTCTCTCCCTATTCTCTGAAAAAGCTTTTGTTTCTAAGTAGAAATTAGCTAGAGAAAGGAGCCACTTTGCCTGAAACATAGGGCTCCCATGTTATCAGACTTGCTGTGCTGCCTTCCTCTCTCCTCCTTTTCGAATCTGGAAGGTATAATTGTATTTTCCTACTGGCATCACATTCTTAATTATGCAGTTTTCCCTTTATTCTGAGAAGCTGAAGGATAGTCTCAGAAAAAGGCGAAGAGGGAGAAAGGGTGAAAGATGAAGAAAGCAAGAGAAAAAAAAAAACAAGAAAAATTTACTACCTTTTGCAAACTGCTAATCATGGTAAAAAAAAAAAAAAGCACAGAGGGCACAGGAGAAAGTAATAAATTATGATGAAGCACAGAGAAATAAAAATATGCCAGACTATACTGTGTCTGGGGTATAGAAGGAAAAAGCTAAAGCAAGTAGACTGGAAAGAGTCATGGAAATGAAACTCAGGCAGGCATCTTAGCAAGTCCCAAAGGAGAAGGAAAAAAATGGATCTGGTCGTTTCAAGCTGAATGTATTGGAGAAGCCAATATCAAATACAAAGTGCTTGTGGTCATTTTTAGCATCTCCCTCTGATTTCCTTCTACAATTCAGGAGCAGTCTTTAGTGTCCCAACCATTCCGTCTCTTCCTCCTCTCCCCACAATCTTCTGCAGTAGTTTCATCACAATTTGAGTCCCTGAAGATCTTGTTTTCCAAATGGACACTTCAGTGGCCACCCTGATTAGTACAAAGGACTGCAATACCAGCCCCTAAACTTATAGGTAGCGGCATTTTGGTGACTTTTATTTCCACATTTAATCTCAGGTTCACACATAAAGCCTATAGCTACAATCTCAGGAATAGATCAATGTCAAAGATAGCAAAGGAGGTCAAACTGAGTGCAGAGAGCTTGAGGCAACTGGAAATCATATCAAAGTAGCAGGTCATCGTAATTCCACTTCATGAGTACTTTACAAAGTGGGGACCGATGGTCCCCAAACCATTTAAAGCTTTCATTGCTGTCAAACATTAGCACCTTGAGGGCTCTCCAAGGTTGGTAGAGTTTTCGGTTCATCTGTTGTTCTGTCCAGATAAGAGAAGTTGAGTTTGTAATAGAGACTTTGGTGCACCGATATGGCCATTCATGATGTCAGAGTCATGTCTGTAACTTTGGTGAAATAAGTGCCTGCCTCTCGGTTGCAGAAGAAGACACAGCTGTGCAGATGGAGTAAGCATTCAGTGCACCTCCATAAGTTTGAAAGTGCAACTACGTTAACGGCCTAATGGTGCAAAAAAAGAAAAAATGGAAAGAGAAAAGGAATAAATGAAAAATGAAGGTAACGAGAAAGGCAGGAGGTATGAAAAAGGTAGGAGGACTAAGGCGGCAGAAAAAAGTGAGGAAGTGATCTAGAGAAGAACTAAATAAGAGGATAGAAACAGTGGGTTTTCTATGGAAGTCGTTGAACCTATGGCCGATTCAACTATAATGACACTGAGTTGTGGAATTCAAGTTTTTAACAGTAAAGTTAGTTTTACAGTTACTCATGGAAATAGATGTGATTATTGGAAAAGATGTGGCTATGCAATTAATATTAACGGTCCATTTTGGTTTTTAGGACAAGCAATTTGAGCTTCAGCATGTAAGGAAAATCCAGAGCTATTTTCTATATGTAAAAATATGACATGGGAGAATACAGAACAAGGAGGTGGGGATGGCCAAGTGGGGAAAAATACATGTACTCATGTGCAGAAAGGACTTTATAGATGTAACAATACCAAAAAGTGTTTGGTAACTATCGATGTTTCTAACTTAGATGTGGTATGTTATAATAGTGAAATGGATTATTATGGGACCTCTGTTTACAAAAGGATTATCCTATACTCCAGATGACTGACCTCTATGGTCCTAAATCTATTTTTGAGTTAATGCTGGGATTCTACTAAAAATGAAATACAAGATTCACACAATGCATGCCTTAAATATGACACTTTCCCTAAACATCACACCGACACGCAAACACACGCAAAATGCACTACAAACACACGCAAAATTCACTACTTAATAAAGCAGTGCCCTTAATCACCTCTCTCTCTCTTTATTTTTGAGATTCAGCGTTCAATTATCTAATCTTCAATGGTATGGGAAATGCTTCCATAATACTTTTAGTGAATGAGCAGAATATAACACTCCATAGTTTTTACAATTCTGTGGAAATTAAGCATAGAGAAACACTGGAAGCAGATATAGAATGCATAATGTTCACATTCCCTGTCTGGTAGGCAATGGATTAGAGGTGATTTTCATTTTTTCTTAATGCTTCTATGCATTTTGCAAATTTTCTACAATTTGGAAATTACTTTTATAATATATCATTATTTAATGAGAATATATTGCTGGTGTTGTTATCCTTATCCAAGTGGAAAGGAAAGTGAAACCTCCATTTCATGCCACAGTGACTACTTCTTAGGGCTCTTTGACCTTAGTGCTCAGTGTGGGTTCTCAATTTTTATTTTATTTTCTTTTTGCCCAGCCCAAGATTTTATCCTAGAGGTGAATCAACAATGCCTCCAAGACGGATCAGTTCTCTCTAGCAGCCTTCAAGAAGGTTAGGCTTCAGTACTAATTTCACTTACAAAATGTGTACAGATTCAGACACAGACTATTCTCTTAAAGCTACCATTCTACTATACTTTTAAAAATAAACCAACCCCATTTTAAGCGTACCAACATGCTGGACCAAATTAAAAATCCATAGTCACAATAATTTAATTATATACATTACTACCTAAAAAACAAAAATGAGTCTCACACCCTTGTTGATCTAAAAATTGAAAATGGAAAACTTTGGTTCAGCTGTTTGGCTGAATTTTATTGATAAAATGATTTTTTAAATGTACCTGATATCTAGTCCATATGAGCATTGCTTCATTGAGGAAGCTGTCATCTTTTAAAGTATCTATAATATTCATTAAGGTGAAAGGGAAAAGAAGAGAGAGAAAAATCTTTAAGCCTCTAAGCGTTCAAACAATTATTTTACATTGCAATATTATTTATTAATTTAGGATTAATCAATAGGCCTGTAAATTGGTAAAACCAAGTAATATACATCTATTTCTTTCTTTTTTCTAAGTTAGTCAGGGGAGAATGTTGCAAGACATCCTCTATTGTGGTGAAAGATTCATCCTCCCTCTATCCTCACATATGCAGCAGTGTCTTTTTGTTAAATTTTCCCCTTTAGGGAAGCTCTCAAATTTCATTTCATCTGGATTTCATACATATAATATTTGAGAGAGTAAGGAGAAGGTGCATCTCCTGTAATTTTCCTTTAAGATATCCTTGGCTAAAAGCCCTGTGTTAAGTTATAGAATCAGAATCCCTGTATCTCAGACTCTGTATCACTCCTGAGAAAAATGTCTACTCCCGCGATGAGCCACACCTTCATCTGTTTCAGCGCCAAAGGTTGAGAAAGATATGATTATAAAATCATGGTAGGAATTGAGATATATAGCTAAGGAGAGGAATATGCTAACCTCCTGTATTCATATTACAGTCCCTCACCTCCGTTGCCCACTAAAGGCAGGTGGTCCATGTAGCCACCAACAAAGTCTCTGTGTGTCAGCTTTCCTCAAAGGATGGTTCACAGAAGAGTGACTATTCTATGATTTGGTTTTTAAAGCTAATGTTGCGTCAGATGACATGATGTTGACAAACAGGAATCACTGGCAAAGTCATTATATAAAAACATCCTATTCTCTACATTTTTCTATAACTACTGCTACAGTTATATTAATAACTGGTAAAGGAGGATAAAAGGAGTGAACTCTTTTTAACCAGAGATTCATGAGATAAGTGTTTTTCTAAAGCGTCTACAAGCAATGAGTTAAAAGCAATGAAAGTGACGTGCCAAGAGGTGATGTTCTCTTTTTGATGTAAAGTCCTTCTCGTCCCTGAACTGGCCCATTGTTTCGCTACCCTGGGGAAGAAGAATCACCAGGCAAGCTTGAAAATGAATTGCTCTGCCAGGCTGCTGTGTCAGATGATCTAGACATTATGCATGTCTTTCCATCTTAAGGAAACGTGAAAAGATCATTCTCTAGCATAAGGGAGACATTTGGGTCAGTAAGTTCCTGTCTGGGCATTCTAACCCCAGATTTCATAAGCCTTTCTTCAGAAACCAAGGGGATGGCATGCTTCAGTAGTGGTGGAGGGTATTCAGGACCGGGGCCTTGTGTTGTTGTATCTGCTCTGATATCAGTCCTCACTTCAAACCTGTCCTTAGGAAGTTTTCCTCCAGAATACAAGCAAACTTATTTCATGTGGATGGGAGTTCCCCAGGTCCTCAGACTCAATGTGAATTCCAACATTGTAAGAGGGCAGGTGGGGAGTGACACTTTATCCTGCCAGCAGACTATTACTGAATAACACACATTATCACACATGAATGTCTGTGTGTGGATGTGGTTTGTGTGTGGATGTGTGTCCACGCCCATGTGTACACATGCATGGCTATCCCCACCTACTCTGGAGTGGTTCCAATAAAATATAAAAATGTAAATGTTGCCACCTTTGTTTTCACACATTTCTTTTCATAAATATGAAGTCCAGCATATAGAAAGAAGCATAGAAATAACTCGTTGTTATACTGGGAGAAGTGGACAGAAGAATGTGGGTATCCAAATGTACTTTTGTAATTATAAGAAAATAAATAGAAATAGAAATAAATAACTCCTCCTCATAACGTCAAGGGGACACGAGTTGAAGAGTGTGAGTCTTCAAATGAACTCTTGTAATTATTTGTCCTCCGTAAATGATTATTTGAGCGCGTATTTGTCTTTTATGTTGAAAAGGGATCCTTTGCTAAGTCAAATAGTTTGGGGAAGAGATTACAAACTTTTGCAGGTTTTTGGCTCATTTTCTTTTTAAGTTCATGATTTAGTACCTGTGAAAGTAGGATGCTGCTATCCTAGCAGTTTCCAAGATTGATTTCTTCAAGTTCATCCTTGCCAGCCTCATTTGACATGTACAAACACAATCAATATAGTTATACCACAGGTAATCACTCATTAGAAGGACTCCATCCATTCCAAGTGGTACGTGAATCAATTTATCATTTCATTTTCGTGCACGTCAGAATGGTGTGTTTACCTCGCAGTGACATCATTTGAATAGACAAGGTTAATACCAACTTAATTTTACTTTAATGGTAACTTAACTGAAATCCTTTGATGAACATGGAGACCTGAATAGTCTGCTGAGGAAATTCAATCAAAATTTGTCTCCTAACAGAACTGTGCTCTTGATGGATGGTCGTTCATACTATTTTATTTGGTCCCCTCCCTTTTATGTAGTCGAGCAGGAAACTAACACCCACGGGGCCTGAGGCATGTTGATGAAACTGACATTCACCACCGAACTGCCATTTTCTTTTGGGCCAAGACTGTTGCAAGAAATGTCAGTTTTATCACCGAGGACTTTAATGTCCTATCTTTGCATAATATTACCGTGGAAAAAGAGCATGTGCATTGTTGTTCCTGTTGTCTCTTGACTTACTTCTTCTCTGTGAAACTCCTTTCATTACTCAAGCAGGAGCCTTCGTATTGTTAGCTAGAAGGCCTTCACTGGCTACACCAGGGAGAACAAGTCACCCCTCTATGGCCCCATAGTACTTTCTCTGGATACCTCCCAAAACACACGTCACATTGTGTTAGAATTATCTGTTCAGGCGCCTGTATCCCCGACCAGATCCTGGTCCTCCTATTCCACAGTGGCTGAGCTATAGTCATATCTCTTGCAGGCACATACAAAGCTTAGTGTGCACACAAAAAACACCCTATTGATATTAAAACACATTCATAATTTAATACTGTACATGTTTTATCCTGTGGTGAAAATGCATTTTTTCTCTTCTATTATTTTTCTTGTATCCGTATGGTCTGCTCATCAATGACAGCATTTGTTTTCAGGATCTGGGTCATGGGTCATCATTTGTGAAACCCTTTATCTTTTAAAAAGTGCATTCACAATAAATTAGCTCACTTAGAGCTAACATCAACCTGCAAAGACAGAAACTGTGATCCCAATTAGGAAAAAGCCAGAGAATTATGACAGAGTATGTAATAGTATATAGTTTACTTATGTACTGTGTTTCTCATTTACCCCTCCAATTCCATGCGATTGAAAATTTCTGTTTTCATTCGTTGCTAATTCCTTAACACCCAGACAATCCCTGGGCATAGTAGATGCTCAGTCAATATTTGTTGAATATGTTAATATATACATGGATGAACAAATATTACTATACTTTCATTAAAGCAAATCTCAGTCAGGCCGCCAGTGCTTCCTTCATTAATTTTCCCTGCTTTCTCTCACAGTGGTTGTTCTAAACCTCAACCATTCTGATCAGACCTTCTCTCCTCCTCACCTCCCTTCATCTGACAACCTGGAAACACCTTGGCAGAGGACAGAGGCCTTTAGGCAAGAGCTCTCTCACCTTCTTGCCTTTACACATCAAGAGAGCCCTGTGACTTCATCTTCAGTCTCTCCCCCACCCTCTTCAAGGCTGATTCTTCCAACTACACTCTATTTCATTCCTATCCAGCTTCTCCTGGACTATTTCTCATATTCTGTCTCCCCATCTTAATCTATTACCTTTCTTCTGGCTCAGTTCTCAAATGCTGAACATGATGAAGTCACGCTTACTGTCTAAATTGTATTTCTCCTCCTGGTATCAGCCTCCCTCTCCCCCTCCACAGACAAGATTCTCCTACCTTTATGCTTGCTCTCTCCACAAGTTTAAATCTCATATGTCTCCCATCATTTTATCTGGTTTCTATCCTCACCAATGCTGCTAAATCGATGATCTATGGTCTCTTAATTGCTAAAACCAATGGACACTTTTGAATTCTTATTTAGTTTTCTTAAGTCTTGGAATTTTTTTTTTTACCTTTTCCTGGATTTTTGAACATGTTTTCTTTCATGATTCTCCTCTCTCTGTCTCTACCTCTGTTTTTCTGGCCATTATTCCATTATTCTTCCCCTTTTATATGTCCTTTAAAATGATAGTGCTTACTCATGTTTGTCCTTGATTCTCTATTGCTTTTTTTATAAAGCAGTTAATTCAGCCATTATTCATCTTTTTCCCTTTTTCATGAGCTACATATAATTCGTTATTAATTCCTCTCAAATTATACTACTAAATAATTTTGATTTCTTACTTTTTCCCTCCATCCGGACTCCTGCTACTTTCATGCAAGCCTCTATCATCTCTTGTCTAGACTATTGCAAAGGTTAGTTGAAGGGTATCCCTAGATCTGGTCATTTTTGCCATCGATCTACCCTTCATATTGCTGCTGTAATTTTATTACTGATAAAAAAAAAACCTTACTATAATATACCCCTGTTTTAATCTTTCAGTGCCTTTTTATCACCACAGAATAAATATTAAATTCCTTGGCCTGCCGTAATAAATTAAGATCTAGCATGTTCCCATTGCTTCATCACTTAGGAGTCATGGCTATTGCTTCCCTCACCCTCATTTCCTACTGTCTCAGTTACACCTGTTCCAAGCATACTAAATCATTTGAAGACCCCTACTCATCTCATGTCTTCATCCCTTTAAAAGCATTTTTAGTTAGTCTAGAAATCTCTTTACTTTCCAATCCCTCTTTCATCTGATAAGCTATTCTTCGCTTTTAAGACTCAATTATCAACAACTCTGTTATCTTTCCCTGACTCTGACCAAGCATAACTGATGACTTCGTTCCTTGAATATCTACTGTGATTTGTGTATCACCTTAAACTTCTTAAACCAATGACCGTAATTTTTCATCTTCATATTTCTAGTGTCTTACAAAGAACACATAGTAATTGATCAGTAAATTTTATCTGAATAAATTTAAAATAATTTATATTATACTGTCAATGATGCCTTATTATTTATTTTCATGTATGATTACTCATTAGTAATTAGTATTAATTAGTAATTAGTAGATTAGTTTGACCTACTTGACCTGCTCTTCTTGTGTTACAAAAATCTTTCTAAAAAATGTTTGATTGTGATAAGAACAGTTAACATGAGACCTACCTCTCAGATTTGTAAGTGTATAATACAGTTTTAAAATATATAGGTATGACATTGTACAGCAGACTGCTAGAATTTATTCATCTGCAGAACTGAAATTTTATACCCATCAATTAGCAACTCCTCATTTCCCCCTCCTCTCAGCTCCTGGAAACACAATGCTCTTCTTTGCTTCCATGAGTTTGATTATTTTAGATTCCTCATATTAGTAGAATCATGCAGTATTTGTCCTTTGGTGACTGGCTTATTTCATTTAGCATAATGTCCTCCAGGTTCATCCATGTTGCGGCATATTGCAGGATTTTCTTTTTTATGAAATCAGGATCTCACATAAGTACTAGCATTTCCATGTTGATCCCAGCACTATTTACAATAGTCAAAATGTGAAAACAACCTTAATGTCCATCAGCAGATGAATGGACACAAAATGTGGTATATACATACTATGGAATATTATTTAGCCTTAAAAAAGAAGGGGATCCTGCAACATAAAAATCTTGTAAGAGGAAACACCATGAAAATTATGTAGTTGAATATGTAAAATTATGTTTTGAGGCATATAATAACTTGCTATTTTTTCAGACAAAATTGAGCTCTTTAAAATTATAAATAAACCAATGAAATTGAGATGAATAAAGTCAAAAAGAACCAGCAACACACAGATTCATTTTTCAATAAAGTTCAGAAGGACATAAAAGATAGAGCAAAAGGGAAATTGGTAAACATCTTTCTGTTTGAGTTAATCTCATAGTGTTTGAAAAATGGCTGTGGGTATTTTGGAAAACACCCTGCAGCCTACTTTACCCATCCTTGGTTTGATTTATTGTAATGTACACCTGAAAACTGGAACCCAGCAGGTCTGTGATCCTTCATATTCTTGTTATATGAAATTAAACTTCTGTAAAGCTCTAAACGAAGAGTTCTTAATACCCCAGCATTACCTGTATATATTACAAAACAATAATTCTGCAAATAAACCCCTAAGACTTCCAGAAGAGTGCAAGTATATTTAAATAAATTATAGAGCACAGTCAAAATTCACCTGGCTTATATTCTATTCATGACTTAAATGGTGAGAGAAACCTTGATATCAACTATACTCTTTTTCCTCACATAATGATAATATCATTCTCATATTTTACCTAAAGCTTCAACTTCAGTATTGGAAGAAAAGAGCAAAACAACACATACTCCCTTATGTATTGCTGGAACAATGCTACCACACAAGTATGGTGTACTTTTCTTGATAAGAGAGCATTAGGAGCTTATTGTGTCCTCTTCAAAATGACAGGAAGATGGGGCCATATTCCTACATTTTCTACTTATTCATTATGTGCCCTCTGTCACCTCATACACATTGCAACGAGGTAAAACCTGTTTCTAATATTTCAAGGCCTCGAGTTGCAGGTGGGGTAGGGAGCAAATGTATCTGTTGGGAATGTGATAGGACTACCAAAAATATATGCAAGCAGCTACACAAACTGTGAAACTTAAGTTCATTCTGTTACATTGTAAAAATATAACTTTTTCATGAAGATGAAAAAAGAAAAACTATGAGAAATATGGCATATAACTCAGCTAATCCCATCACCTCAATTTTGAATCTCTCTCTCTTGTCCCCTTGAGATTATTTATTAGTAATCTAATAAATAATTGTTTAGCACACAATTTTAGTAGTATTAAATTTTAGTGGTTCAGAACACACGACTTACAGTGAAAGAATCATGGGCTTGAGTTCTAGTCCACACTTGCTTTTGTGGGATTGTGGACAATTTACAATCTGAACTCAAAGTCTCTTTAAGCTGGAAATGCATGTAATAAAAAAACCGTCCTCATAAATATTGATATTTCATATGGTAGTGAATGTAAAGCGCTTAGTACATTGCAAAACACATGGTAAATGTAACGTAAGCTCTAGATTACATATTATTACCAGAGAGATTCAGTTGTTAAGATAATTAACACCACCATTCTTTCAAGGCCAAAGTCAAGGCAGAGGTGATTCTGAGTATCACATAACGTATTATATGCAGATGTTCCTTATTACAGCCAAATTTCCATGGTCCATTGGTGAGGGAGTAGCAATACAAATGTATAGAAACTTAAAAGAGTTCTTCAATAGAATATCGAAAAGACTTGAATTTGCAAGGAATCAACATGAGAGGGACACCTGCTGTGGGTTTGCAGAAATAGTGCAGATAAAATTAAGAGGGTCTGGATTTCCTTCTAAGCCTGTGGAGACAGAGCTTGAGATGTACAATTTAGTAACAGTTAATGCTTGGAAATTGGTTACAGACAAAGGGACTCAAAACTACAGGACAATCTGCTCTTAGGAAGTGGGAGAAAGTGAGTAGAAGAGAGCCAGAAAGTTTACTTACTTGAAGACTTTGTATTCAGTTTAGGGAGTTACTCAAATAAATTTAGTGATTGAAGAACTAGAGGCAAAAGAACTCCCTGTGCAGGGGAAGGGACTGGTGGCTTCGGAAAGAGTAATTTCCCTGCAGCCATTCTCCTTCCCCCAAAGGCAGAAAACCAGCAGGCCCAGGGTCCTCTGAAGACTCACTCCCTGCTTCCACATATGCACATTAGTTGTGTTACTGTCTAATAATATCTGTTAGCTTCCTATCTCATAGGGATAGAGGAAGAATTAATTGTATGAATTTTGTCAAGCATGCCAAGATCCCTAGAGATATGCAACATAAATACCTTATGAGTGTTTACATTATTCCTTCAATTTGTTTTGTACCTGGTATGGGAGAGGAAGATAGATGCATTTGTCTAACAAACATTGATATTTCTTTTAAAATAAAATTAGATTTTACTGACTCCATTCTTCAGATTTTGAGAAAAGATAAATCTTTTTAAAAAAGGTTTTTACTTTTTTCATGTCCTCATCAGTGATTTATATGTGATATCCATATTTTTACTGCATATTCCCATAGCTAATATATTTTCATCCTTGGAAAGAGCCATCACAACCATTCTGTCTCACAATTATTTTTTGGTTCACGCACATGTGTTCTCTCCCTACCATCCTATAGTCTCCCATCTCTTTTAAGAATATATAATAATGATATAAATGAACTTATTTACAAAACAGAAATAGACCCACAGACATAGAAAAGAAACTTATGGTTACCAAAGTGGAAAAGGGAGGGAGGGATAAATTAGGAGTTTGGAATTAACACATACACACTACTATATATAAAATAGATAACCAACAAAGACCTACTGTACAACACAGGGAACTATACTCAATAATTTGTGATAACCTATAAGGGAGAAGAATCTGAAAATGAATATATATATATAAATGAATATATTATATATATATGTATATAATATATATGTGTGTACATATAGGTATATAATATATATGTGTGTGTGTGTGTATATATATATATATGTATATATATAAAACTGAATCATTTTGCTGTACACCTGAAACTAACACAACATTGTAAATCAACTATACTTCAATTAAAAAAAAAATAAGGAAACTATCTGAAATAAAAGATTGGAAATACATAAAATAAGCCCTATGAATTACTATTGGTTCTTAGAAAAACCATTAAGTTTTCTTTAGTGAAAGAATATATTTTATGCCCAGCTAATTAAGCCAGTGTAATGCCATTAACCTCAGGTAAACAACGATGGCAGCAAAATATTATAATAAGATGAACAGACGGCTGCCCAGTAGGTCTAGCTCCTCCCTACTGTAAGTACTCCACCCTGGTTCATTTTGAAGGCGCGTGTACACACAGAGGACATGCCTCTGCATATCTCTGTTAAGCTCTTCTATTTATAGGAAGGAGAACTTTCTGTAGCAGTATGCTGTGGATATTTTTCCCCTCAGAGCACCAATGAATTATTTAGTACTTGATTTGTCAAAGAAAAGCTTGGCTACACTACGGTGACAGAGTTATGCTCTAGAAATAGAATATTGTTTAAGAAATTATTGGTGCAAAAAAGGCAACTAAAGCAGAAGGCACAGTTGGTTTTCCAAATATATATACACAGCACTCACATTTATCATAATTCAAGGGCTTTATGGAAAAAATTCTAGCATGTTTTGCCTTTATAAAACTGTCTTTATGTTCTATGTGCATCTGTTGGCTGCATTATCCCCCAATCCTTTTCTCTGTAGCCTGCTGTATTGATTTCTTTAAGGATCTCCTTTTGTCACTTATATTCAAGAAAAGAATGTTTCTTTCACATTATCTCCTATTTCCTAGTACTTCTCAATCACATTTTGAATGGACTTATCTATATTTGTTCAATAACAAGTTTACTTTCTTTAATGTCTTTTTTAAAACTTTATTATTTGTTGTTTTTAAAAGTCATTTCTCCTCTCCCTCCTGTCTTTTTAAAATTGAACAGTTTTCATTGTTCAGCTTCTTTGTGTCCTCAGATCCCAATACAGACAATCCGTGCTTTGCCTGGTTGTGATATGCATGGATTTCAGTTAGTTAGGTTTAGCTAAATAACACCAGTACTTGAATGGCATATTCAAGTATCAACTACCACAGTATATTAACTGTAAGCAATTGCATGAAGTACAAACTTTGCTGATAGCTCTTCAGCCCACAGATCACTTGTATGTAAACAACAGATGAGCATCATTGGTAATGACCGATTGCATCACTTCTTTAAAAGTCTATTGATTGGTCCCTGCACAGCTATTGTTCGGTTCATACACAGACAGCAAAGCATGTAGCTGTGTTTCTTTCTTATCTCTCAGTGCTAAAGCCAAGTGACAAGGTACAAATATTGGTACTTGAAGTTGGAAATTTGCCAACAAAAATGAAGGTTCAGTAAAGAAAAAAACGTGATATTATTGGGAGTGAAATTTGAATCAAACATAAGTGATGTACTTGAAGACACAGATCCGAGGGATGTTGACCTTGCTGCTGTAGACTCTAGACTGTGGATAAGCTGCCTAGACTCTAGATGCACAACAAGAAAATCTTCATGAAGGCAAACTCATTGATATAAATAAGAAAAGTGACTGTGATAAAAAGGGTAAAAATGTCCCAGAGCAAATGACACCAACGTAAAACTTCACAGAAAAGGAACTCAGAGCTATTTCCTGTTGCTGTAAGAGCAAAAAGATAAAATGTTGAAAGCTGATGAAAACATGGAAACGAGTGTGATAATTTGCTAAAGCATAGAAAAGATGCTCACTCCTTACTCCTTACTGTAATTTATACTATGAGAAGAAAGCAAGCACTGTTCAAATGACTCCTTTTTTTTTAACATATTTCAACAATTTAATAATAAATTCTATTACTCCCAGCACAGTAAAGGCAATACAGTGAAGTAAAAAGAAAATATATTAGGAGTCAGGAGCTACAGGTTTGAGTCTTGGTTTTGCCCCTAGTTTGTTACTTTAAGCTAATCATTCAACCTCTCAGGACCTCATCTCATTCCTCTACAAAATGAAGTTTATTTGATTAACTCCTAAAGTAACTTCTATGTAGCTTTGTGTGTCTGCTCTTTCCAAGTTATCAGAGTCAGAGGCCTAGACCAGATCACATATGGTCTAGGTCCACCGCCTGTATTTTGTAAGTAAAGTTTTATTGGCACACACCCACATATGTTACATACTGTCTATGGCTGCTTCACATTACAATGAAACATAACCGCTGAGTGATTGCAACAGAAACTGTATGGTCCACGAAGCCTAACTTGATAAGCTTTTTACAAAGAACTAAAGCACCAGTTTTCAGTGTTTCTAATGTGTGAAATTAAAATGTAGTAAGTAAATATTAGTTTTACTGTTTTTTATTCCTCTAAATACTTATAACTGACATTGAGTTTTTAATGTTTTGACACAATTTTTAGAGGGAATAGAACAATTGTGTTTTTTCCCATTGCTTATCAGGATCACATTGCATGGTTTCAGCTCGTACCGCCATTTATACAGCACCTCACTCTTGTGCAAAGCGAGGGCTGCCTGCACTTAAAACTTTAAAGAATAGAAAAGTTGTAGTTCTGTCAATTTAGTCTCTTAGATCGAGATATTTACAACACTTCCTGTATCTTAGTGTCGCATATACTTAATGGCACACTGGCTGATACAAATCTGAGTATGCCTTGTTTTGAAGCCATTTTGCAAACGTGTTCTTTGTAATTGATGGTCCAAGGAATTCAAATAAAAAAAGTCACCGTCCAGATGTCAAAATCATGATCCTTATGGAGAGTACAGTGTTTCCATTATTTTTTGGTTATTTTTATTGTAACAAATGAATGGTATTTTCCTATGTAGGGTTTTTGTTTGTTTGCTTGTTTTTTTGTTTTTTTTTATTAAAATTAATAAATAAATAAGAATGCCATATGAAGACTACCTCTGCAAAACTTTTCTTTCAATATTGCAATTGGGATCATTATCCTGTTATAAAGCTTCTAGGTATAATGTTTTTTTTTGGAGTTCAGGACCAGGGAAACCGAAACCTTTTTTTTTTTCTATGAACAAGTTTGCACCTGTGTGTCTGTATGAGTTTCCTATTGTTGCTGTAATTAATAACAACAAACTTAGTGGCTTAAAACAACATAAATTATTTGTCTCATGGTTCTGGAAGTTAGAAGTCCTACAACGAAGGTGTCGGCAGGCCTCCATTCCTTCTGAAGAATCGCGGGGAGAATCCGTTTGCCTTTTTTAACCTCTAGAGGCCTCTTTCTAGTCCTTGCATGTATCCCTCTGCATGTCGGAACCAGCAAAAGGGCCTTGAATTCTTATGCTGTCATTGCTTTTATTTTCTGCAGCTGGCGAAGTTTCTCTTCTTCTAAGGACTCATTAGATTGGGCCCATCCAGACTATCCACATCTCAAGATCCTTAATCTTAATGACAACTGCAAAGTCCCTTTTTCCATGTACGGTAACATGTGCTCAGGTTCCAAGAATTAGGGCCTGGGTATCTTTGGGGAACATTATCCTGCCTACCACAGAGTGTGACAATGAGAGTGAGAAAACAGGTTTCTTCTGACTCCTACAAACTTCAGAGCTACAAAATATATACTCAATTGTCATCATTTCAAATTACGCTTTCCCTTCTTGACTTTTTCTCTGCCATTACCCCTTTACTATCTATTTTCTGATTTTATTGTGTTAATGTACCTGTGTACAGGTACACAGGTACCTGTGCTATAACTTAATGTACCTGTGCTATAACTATAGTTGTTTTATTTTTCCCGTCACTAACAAGTAAATTCAACAAAAATAATATATGCAATGCCTACTTAATACTGCAGTCTTTTAATTTACCAAGTAGTGATATGAAAAGACAGAACTAAGAGCATATCCATTTTAACTCACACACAAAATGGAGGATGGACATGATCACAGAATAAGAGGCATTTCTTTCAAAGAAATTAGAATGGCAAACACAATCTTTAGCTATCTCTATCCTGTCATCTCGAGTTTTATTGAAATTAAAATGCAGATTAAAAACGTTGCATCTTGATTTAATATTTGCATAATTTTCTTCTTCATGTGAATACGCTGGCTTGATCTGTATTGAATAACGACACCTGAGGTCCAAACTGAATGACCAAAGTGTTTTGGTGTCTTATATTTATTCTGTTTCACATAGATAAACGGATGAAAATGGAAGCAACACACTACTACGTCACTGAATTTAGAATATTTGTTCTTCAAATAAATATTTAGTTGAGTCTTCCCTAAATTTTCCGGAGAGTTAGGTATTGTGTAGATACTAATATATTAATGTTCGAAAATGGAAATTACAGGTGAGGATATAATTGTATTTCCTTGCAAAATGACTTCACATTTATGACTTAGTAAAGATCCCAGCCTAGTAATTTCCTGTTGGGGTGATTACAAAGGTATTAAAAATGACATTTTTTTCTCCACCATTTATGATCTTCACACCCTCACACTTGTCTTTTTTTGGAGCAGCTGCCTGCCCTCACCTTTCAGAACCTGTTTTTCATGGCCTCTTGTTGAGTAGCAGTAAACCAGGGAACCATGAGGTGGATTCTTGACCCAAGCTAGATCAACTGAATTCTTGCTCCCAGGAATTTAGAATTGGACCATGGAGAGATTGAGTCAGTTAGTTGGTGGCACTAAAGCTGGGAGCTCATGTAGGGATAGGGTTGGATTACTGTTTTCTGTCATGTGTATGAAGTAGCAGAAAAATATAGGCTTCGAAGAAAGAGATGAAGGAAGAGATTCTGAGGAGAGAACCAGCAGTGATAGATCATGTGATCAAAGAGAGAAAGAATCAACTGGGCTTCCTGGGGCCACTGTGGTTTGTTTCTAGTGCCTGGTAAAATCCAGTATATTTTGATCTTGAGTTCCATGTGTCCTTTCTAATAAATTCCTATTTTAGATAGAGCAACAATTTTTTTTTGTCATTTGCAACCCAAAGTCTTTTGAAGACTACTTATTCCATGTGAAATCTCCTATGACCCAAATTATGAAATAAAATATTTTGATGAATATGTTGGAGTCAATTAGGCATGTCTGATGTAACAAATATCTAATGAGTGCCTGTTAGGTGTCATACTCAGAACTGGGTCCTGGAGCTATAAAGATGAATAAGATGCGGTTCCTATCTGGTGAAGTATTGTTTTTCCGCAAGATGAATAAACGCAGATCCTGCTTTGGGTCAGACAAAAGAAACTCCCCTTTACTGATCATTTCTTATACTAAATAAATTTTCAGTATACATTGTGTTTCCATGTTAATAAAGCTTGGATGTACTGCGGCAATTTTTATGATCATTCAGATCTGTCCAATTTTAATTTGACTTTTTATTTAAATAAAATGGAATGGGCATCGTAAAGGAGTGATGGAAATGTGGTGAATTTAATCAGCAGGATCTCTCCTTGAGCATGATTTATAAGAGTTCCATGAAATCCAGTTATACCTAGCTTTGAGAATAAAGAAAGTATATTTCAGGGGAAAGGCCATGTGATGTAATTATGCTGTTTTCTCTGCCTTTGCTTTCTTTTTGAAGTATAGCACACTGGTTAGGAGCTGAAGCTCCCGAGACAGACTTACAGGTTTTGAATTCTGGTCTTACCATTTTCTCACTGAATGGTTTCAGCAAACTTATTACTTGCTCCTGTTTCCTCATTTTTAAAAAGAGGGTATAATAGTATTTACCCATATAGTCATTTTGAAAATTAAATAAGATTTAAAAAATACAGAACTCTTAAAACAGTACCTGGTATATAGTAAGTGTTGAAAACATAATAGATGCCTTTATTACTCTCTTTAAATACAGAAACACACAGCACAGCTGTGCACACACATATACCAACACGTTCAGTCTAAGTAGAAAGAATCATGAGAATCTGATTTCATGATATTCTTTAAGGCCTAAAAGAGGAGACCAAATAAGACGAAAATTACATGTACGTATAGTGATTAACTTATGTCAGTATATTGGAGTTAATTATGGAAGCCATCTCTCAAGAAATGAAAACAAAATTTTTATTCTTTTAAAAAATTAATTTATTTATTTTTGGCTGTGTTGGGTCTTCGTTGCTGCATGCGGGCTTTCTCTAGTTGTGGCAAGTGGGGGCTACTCTTCATTGCGGTGCGTGGGCTTCTCATTGCGGAGGCTTCTCTTGTTGCGGAGCACGGGCTCTAGGCACGCAGGCTTTAGTAGTTCCGGTGTGTGGGCTCAGTGGTTGTGGCTCGTGGTCTCTAGAACGCAGGCTCAGTAGTTGTGGCGCACAGGCTTAAATGCTCCGCGGCATGTGGGATCTTCCCGGACCAGGGCTCGAACCTGTGTCCCCTGCATTGGCAGGCAGATTCTTAACCACTGCGCCACCAGGGAAGCCCTGTATTCTTGTTTTATCCAGCTTTGCATTCAGTAAAAATCAGTTTTATTGTTATTTACTTGAACATTCATTTTCTCTAGTGCAATAATTAATGGCAAAGAAATGTTTCTGGCTTGCCTTTTATTCATCAGAAGAAAAAGATGACTGGACTAGAATGAGTAAATACAGATTTATTTCTAACAATAGTAGTTTAGCTAGAAAAGTTATATGCTAAGTTATTCCTTCCCTGTGAAAGTTATACAAATATAACTGAATTTATTTGATGGATTCGGGTTAAGTGAATGTGATATATATATTTATAAAACACAGTTGTATTATATACATAATTTATATATTTATACACATATATATTCCATATATATGTAATGGAAAATGTACTGAGGAATAAATTTTGCATACAAAGCATGCTGCGAGGTTTAAGCACCTTCTTCACAAAAATTAGAAAATAAGGTCCAGGAAATATACCTCAAAAATCAGAGATAAACAAACTTAAGAGGTGCCTCTAGGTTTATTCAAGGTATTTACTTTATGAGAAAGGTTGGAACATTTCAACTACTAATTATATATGAAAATGATCATCCTTATAATGACCAATAAAAACTTAACCCAGATACAATATTATACTGTTAATATCTTGCATTGTCCAAGGAAATACACCCTAGTGTTATCTTAACTTTCCCTCCTTGTATTAATCACATGTTGATGACCATGACTTAAGGCCTGAAAATATTATGGTAGAAAACCTTGGCAGAGGGAAAGCCAGATCGTACATGCATAGGGTTATTTATCATGCTGTCACTGAACCCTAGGGAAGTGTAGTTCCAGCTAATTTATTACAATGTTGTTTTCATTTTTTACTGGGCGCAGGAAAGACTTACACGGAGGCCATCGCGCTGTGATCTGCACTCCAGCAGTACCAGTGACAACGCTACTTTGCTTGCACATTTTTTATGGCACCTATTTTTTCCTGACTCTGCTCTCTTTCCCATAACATTTAAGAGCAGTCATTAAACTCAATAAAACCCAAGGGCTGTGTGAGTGTGGTGAGGACAGAGAGTGGAAGGTGAGGAGGTTGAAACAAATGAATGCTGCCCCAGAACAATATACATGTTACTTGCAAATATGACTTGTTGGAGCCTCTAATGCCTTATGTAGGGTGACTCAATAAACACGACCTCCAAATGTTTTTGCTCTCCACCAAGATGAAAGAAGAAGGCAGAAAGTGATACTGAACTACTGGAATCGCTAACTCTTTCTTTTTCTAATATAAAAACACATAAAAATGGAACTCAGTGTAATGAAGAGTGATGGGTTGAAAGTCATGAGGCCTAAGGAAGTGAAGAATTTGTTTTAATCATGTGCAAACGTTATATATGAGACTCCCTGTTTCTTTTTCTCTTATACAGTTAGAAAGTAGCTCATTTCAAATATTCATTTAGGATAAATCCTCCTCAAAGAAATGATAAACCAGGAATCGGTTAAGTTGTGGATATTTCCTGAGAATGTGTAATACATATATATATATAAAGACAACAACATCAAAGAGAAATGCATACTGAATATTGAGCTCAGTTGCACAAAGAAAGCAAAGCATGAAAATGTCCTTTATCCCTGAAGTGAGGTATACATGTTATGTCAGTGCTTTCTCAGTTTACTACCCATATACTGATACAGACTTTAGCCAAAGGAGTGAGCATTTGCATGGGAGAGTGATGTTTTTGTTATCAAACACTCATCTTCTAAGAACTTGAAAAAATATTAATAATACATGTTTTGCGAATATAAGATATATTTATACATTTAGAAGTTGCTTTCACATCTGCTATTCTATTTAATCTGTCCAACAATGCCTTGAAACATAAGAAGGTGGCTTATCTTTTAACAGCTAAAGTAACTGAGAACAGAAAAGTTAAATGACCACTTGAAGTTACTACTCAATTTTCTACACTCACAAATAGAACCCAGGTCTAAGATTACTAAATTGTGTATGGTACAGATATTTGTAATAGGAAATTGGATCTGTGCAGACCTTAGTTTCTCTTTTAATATTTCTAAATCAAGTACGTTAGCAGAGACAGAGATCTAAGATGGGGACTCCTAGGAAAAAGCAGAATTCCACCTTGCTAGGGTTATGCTGTCTAATATGGTAACGTGTGGCCACATGTGCCTCTTGAGCACTTAAAATGTGGTTAAGCTAAATTGAGATGTGTTGTAAGGGTAAAATGCACATTAAATATCACAGACCTAGTACAAAAAAAATGTAAAGTATCTTTTTAATAATTTTACATTGATTACATGTAGAAATGATTTATGCTAGAGATATTAACTTAAATAAAACATATTACTAGATTTAATTTTATTTGTTTTGTTTGAACTTTTTAATATGAATATTTGAAAATATAAATTTATATCTGTGGCTCACAATATATTTACATTGTATAAACACTGATGCAGATGATACCCAAATATTTGGAATTTAAGCAAAATTACTTCTAAATAATTTATGGTCAAGAACAAAAATCACAAGAGATATTCAAAACGATTTCAAACGGAATGAATATGAGAATACAACATATCAAAAATTGTAGAATGATAATAAAACAATGCTTTGAAGGAAATTTATAGCTAGAAGTATATTTACTAGCAAAGAGGACAAATGTAAAAACAACTCTCTCAGTTTCTACTTTAAGAAGTGAAAAAGATACCAATTTTAGGAGGAGACAGAAAAACTTCCCAGCTCATTTTTGTGAGGTTTGTATAACTGTGAAACAAAGCCTGATAATGACAATTCAGGCAAAGAAAAGTATTTCAGGCTTTCAGATCAGAAAGTCTCATGATACAGATGCAAAATTCTATAAGAAATAACAGCAAATCAAATCCCCCAATACGGAAAAAAAAGCATAATGTATCATTCCCAGGGGGGTTTGCATCAGAAATGTATGGTTTGTTTAACATTATAAAAATAAATTGATGTAATTCACCATATGAACAGAAGAGAAAAACCCTATGATTATCTCAACTGATGCTTTAAGAAGCCCTTGATAAAATCCAACACCCATTTATAATAAAACCTCTCAGCAAATTACAGAATTAGGTAAACTTCCTTAATAGGAAGGACATTTATGAAAAACCTACAACTAACTTTATAATAGTGAAATATCGGAAGTGCTTTCCCAAGTTTGGTAAAAAGAGTGGATGTTTGCTCTTAGGCTTAAATAATGGAGAGAAATACTATATCCAAGGATCTGTAGACTCAATATTTTCAATATATCCCTTCTCCTCACATTTCTTTACAGAAACATTGCAATCCCAATCAAAATTTCAGTGTGATTTTGGTAGAAATTGACAAGCTGATTCTAAAATCTACATCAAAATGTAAACAACCTAGAATAACTACAATAATTGTTGAAGGAAGGACAAAATTGAGGGCTTTTCATACCTGATTTCAAAACTTATTGCAGGGCTTCCCTGGTGGCACAGTGGCTGAGAGTCTGCCTGCTGATGCAGGGGACATGGGTTCATGCCCCGGTCTGGGAAGATCCCACATGCCGCGGAGTGGCTAGGCCCGTGAGCCATGGCTGCTGAGGCTGCGCGTCCGGAACCTGTGCTCCGCAATGGGAGAGGCCACAACAGTGAGAGGCCCACGTACCACACAAAGAAACAAAAACAAAAACAAAAAACACAACTTATTGCACTGCTGCAGTCATGTGAGAGTGGGACAATGGAGTCAGCATAGACAAAGAGATCAATGTAACAGACCTACAGACCACAGAGAGACCTACAGAACTAAATTATGGCCATAGCACCAATTCAATTTAGTGGGATATCTTTTAACAAAGAGTACTGGGACAACTAGATATTTTTATGAAAGACAAGAACTATGAAGTGTGTATCACTTCATACACTAATTCAAGGAGAATCATAAACCTAACCATAAAAGCTGGAATAATAAAGCTCCTAGAAGGAAACATAGGAGAATATCCTCACAATATTGCAGTAAGTAAATTTTTTTAAAGATGTGAAAAGTACAAAAATGAAAAGGACATGAAAGGAAAATCTATCAGTTGGACTTCATCAAAATCAAAATTCTCTGCTCACCAAAAGAGACTACAGATGAGGAAAATCAGTGTGTGTGTGTTTGCATGTGTATTTGTGTGTGTGTGTGTGTGTGTGTGTGTGTATCCAGAAAATATAGAACACTCCTACAGATCAATAATGAGGAAACAAGTGACTTGTGGTAGGCAGAATAATGAGTCCCCCAAAAGATACCCACTTCCTAATTTCTGGAACCTGTATGTTACTTTGCATGGCAAAATGAATGTGTGATAAAAATTAAGGATTTTGAGATGAGGAGATTATTCTGGATTATCTGGGGCTGCTCAATCTCATCACAAGGGTTCTTAAAATCAGAGAATCTTTTCAGTACTGAGTTCAGAGAGAAAGGGAGATGTGACTTCAAAGAATGGTCAGAGGGACACAACATTCCTGGCTTTGAAGATGGAGGAAGGACCATAAGATAGGGAATGTGAGCAGCCTCTAGAAGCTGGAACAGCAAAGAAAGGGATTCTCCCCTAGAGCCTCCAGAAGGGAACAAAACTCTGCAGTACTTTGATTTTAACCCAATGAGACCTGTGTCAGATTTCTAACCTACAGAGGTTAGAAAGGTAATAATTTGCATTGTTTTAAGTCACTAAGTTTTATGGTATTGATAATTTGTTATAGCAGCAATAGAAAACTAATACGCAATTCAATTAAAAATGGGCAAAGACTTGAACAGATATGACACAAAAGATAAAGGAATAGCCAATTAACACCTACAAAGGTGTTTGACTTTGTTATTCTTTAGGGAAATGCAAACTAAACCCAGAAGGAGATACCATTCTAAGCCCACTAGAATGAGTATTGTTACAAAATGAAACAAAACAGGTAATATACAACATTGATGCCATGGATTAAATATTTGTGTGCCACCAAAATGTGTATATAGAATCCCTGATCCCTAATGTGATGATATTTGGTGTGGAGCCCTTTGGGAGGTAATTAGGTCATGAGGGTGGAGCCTTCATGAACAAGATTAGTGCCCTTATAAGAACAGACAGGGAAGATACATGTCAAGATACAGCAAGAAGGCATCAGTCTGCAAACCAGGAAAAGAGCTCTCACCAGACACTAAATGCTGGCCCCTTGATTTTGGACTTCCTAGCCTCCAGAACTGTGAGAAGTAAATGTTGGTTGTTTAATCCACTCAGTCTATGGTATTTTCCATAGCAGCCTACAGTTAGATAATTGGCAAGAATGTGGAACAACTAGTAGGACTATAAAATGGCATCATCACATGTAGAACTCCTCAAATGTCCACAAAAAGGCTTGTACAAGGATTTGCATAGCAACCTTATTCATTGATTCCTAAAAAGTGGAAAATGCAATGCCATCAATGAGAGAATATACAAACAAATTGTGGAAGAAGAACTACAGTTCTGCAGCCTGTGGAAGGAAAACCACATACACAGAAAGACAAAATGAAAAGGCAGAGGATTTTGTACCAGATGAAGGAACAAGATAAAACCCCAGAAAAAAAAACTAAATGAAGTGGAGATAGGCACCCTTCCAGAAAAGGAATTCAGAATAATGATAGTGAAGATGACCCAGGACCTTGGAAAAAGAATGGAGGCAAAGATCAAGAAGATGCAAGATATGTTTCACAAAGACCTAGAATAATTAAAGAACAAAGATTTGCATTATAGGAGTCCCAGAAGGAGAAGAGGGAGAGAAAGGACCCAAGAAAATATTTGAAGAGATTATAATCAAAAACTTGCAAGATATGTTTCACAAAGACCTAGAATAATTAAAGAACAAACACCTAGAAGAATTAAAGAACAAAGAAACAGACGAATAATACAATAACTGAAATGAAAAATACACTAGAAGGAAGCAATAGCAGAAAATTGACAAAAATTAATGGCAAAGAAAAATTATTGACAGCAACAAGGGAAAAATGACAAATAACATACAAGGGAACTCCCATAAGGTTAACAGCTGATTTCTCAGCAGAAATTCTACAAGCCAGAAGGAAGTGGCACAATATATTTAAAGGGATGAAAGGCAAGAAACTACAACCAAGATTACACTAACCAGCAAGGATCTCATTCAGATTCGATGGAGAAATCAAAAGCTTTACAGACAAGCAAAAGCTAAGAAAATTCAGCACCACCAAACCAGCTCTACAACAAATGCTAAAGGAACTTCTCTAAGTGGGAAACACAGGAAAAGAAAGGACCTACAAAAACAAACCCATAACAATTAAGAAAATGTTGGGCTTCCCTGGTGGCGCAGTGGTTGAGAATCCGCCTGCCGATGCAGGGGACACGGGTTCGTGCCCCGGTCCGGGAAGATCCCACATGCCGTGGAGCGGCTGGGCCCGTGAGCCATGGCCGCTGAGCCTGCGCCTCCGGGGCCTGTGCTCCGCAACGGGAGAGGCCACAACAGCGAGAGGCCCGCGAAAACAAACAAACAAAAAAACAAAAAACAAGTAGGGGAAATTCTCTTTTTCACCCTCCCTTTGCCTCTCCCTCTACTTTTCTATCTCTTTGCATTTGCACGGATTCACGCAAAACATCCTGGAAGGATATGTAAGAAATTAACAACAGTGGTTCCCTGGCGTGCGGAGAATTTCAAGGTTGGGTGGGATAGAACCAGGCAGGTGAGGGACTGGGGTGGCATGGCACGAGATGGAGGATGTCTGCTATAAGTTTATCTTTTTACATTTGTTGGTTTTTGAATCGTGTAAATATATTCCCAGTTAAAAATTAAAGTAAAAAATTAAAAAAACAATGGGGGCGATATGGCGATAGCAGCAAAATTATACACATTTCCCTTTTGACCTAGCAAATCTCATTTCTAAGAATCTATTCCAGAGTTATAGGTGACAGTACGAAAACATGTATGCACAAAACTATTCACTGCAGAAATGTTTGTTGTAGTAAAAGACTAGAAAGCTGGAGGAGCAATACTCATATCAGATAAAATAGACTTTAAAATAAAGAATGTTACAAGAGACAAGGAAGAATACTACATAAGGATCAAGAGATCAATCCAAGAAGATATAACAATTATAAATATGTATGCAGCCAACATAGGAACACCTCAATACATAAGGCAACTGCTAACAGCTATAAAAGACGAAATTGACAATAACACAATAATACTGGGGGATTTTAGCACCTCACTTGCGCCAATGGACAGATCATCCAGACAGAAAATTTATAAGGAAACACAAGCTTTAAATGACACAATAGACCAGATAGATTTAATTGATATTTGTAGGACATTCCATCCAAAAACAGCAGATTACACTTTCTTCTCAAGTGCACATGGAACATTCTCCAGGATAGATCACATCTTGAGTCACAAATCAAGCCTTGGTAAATTTAAGAAAATTGAAATCATATCAAGCATCTTTTCTGACCACAACGCTATGCGATTAGAAATCAATTACAGGGAAAAAAATGTAAAAAACCCAAACACATGGAAGCTAAAAAATACATTACTAAATAACAAAGACATCACTGAAGAAATCAAAGAGGAAATCAAAAAATACCTAGAGACAAATTACAAAGAAAACACAACAATCCAAAACCTATGGGATGCAGCAAAAGTAGTTTTAAGAGGGAAGTTTATAGCAATACAATCCTACCTCAAGAAACAAGAAAAATCTCAAAGAATCTAACCTTACACCTAAAGGAACAAGAGAAAGAAGAAAAAACAAAAGCCAAAGTTAGTAGAAGGAAAGAAATCATAAAGATCAGAGCAGAAATAAATGAAATAGAAACAAAGAAAACAATACCAAAATCAATAAAACTAAAGGTTGTTCTTTGAGAAGATAAACAAAATTGATAAACCTTTAGCCACACTCATCAAGAAAAAAAGAGAGAAGACTCAACTCAATAGAATTAGAAATGAAAAAGAAGAAGTAACAATGGACACTGCAGAAATACAAAAGATTATTAAACACATTAACAGAATCATACACCATGATCAAGTGGGATTTATCCCAGGGATGCAAGGATTCTTCAATATACACAAATCAATCAATGTGATACACCATATTAACAAATTGAAGAATAAAAACCATATGATCAACTCAATAGATGCAGAAAAAGCTTTTGACAAAATTTAACACCAATTTATGATAAAAACTCACCAGAAAATGGGCATAGAGGGAACCTACATCAACGTAATAAAGGCTATATACGAGAAACCCACAGGAAACATCACTCTCAATGGTGAAAAACTGAAAGCATTTCCTCTAAGATCAGGAACAAGACAAAGATGTCCACTCTCGCCACTATTATTCAACATAGTTTTGGAAGTCCTAGCCACGGCAATCAGAGAAGAGCAAGAAATAAAAGAAATACAAATTGGAAAAGAAGAAATAAAGCTGTCACTGTTTGCAGATGACATGATACTATACATAGAGAATCCTAAAGATGCCACCAGAAAACTACTAGAGCTAATCAATAAGTTTGGTAAAGTTGCAGGACACAAAATTAATACACAAAAATCTCTTGCATTCCTATACACTAAGAATGAAAGATCAAAAAGAGAAATTAAGGAAACACTCCCATTCACCGTTGCAAGAAAAAGAATAAAATACCAAGGAATAAACCTACCTCAGGAGGTAAAAGACCTGTACTCAGAAACTATAAGACACTGATGAAAGAAATCAAAGATGACACAAACAGATGGAGAGATATACCATGTTCTTGGATTGGGAGAATTAATATTGTGAAAATGACTATACTACCCAAAGCAATCTACAGATTCACTACAATCCCTATCAAATTACCAGTGGCATTTTTTACAGAAATAGAACAAAAAATCTTAAAATTTGTATGGAGAACCAAAAGACCTTGAATAGCCAAAGCAATCTTGAGAAAGAAAAACAGATCTGGAGGAATCATACTCCCTGACTTCAGACTATACTACAATGCTACAGTAATCAAGACAGTATAGTACTGGCACAAAAACAGAAATATAGATCAATGGAACAGAATAGAAAGCCCAGAGATAAACCCATGCACCTCTGGTCGACTAATCTATGACAAAGGAGGCAAGGATATACAATGTAGAAAAGACAGTCTCTTCAATAAGTGGTGCTGGGAAAACTGGACAGCTACATGTAAAAGAATGAAATTAAACACTCCCTAACACCATACACAAAAATAAACTCAAAATGGATTAGAAACCTAAATGTAAGACCAGACACTATAAAACTCTTAGAGGAAAACATAGGAAGAACACTCTTTGGCCCAAATCACAGCAAGATTTTTTTTGATCCACCTCCTAGAGTAATGGAAACAAAAACAAAAATAAACAAATGGGACCTAATGAAACTTAAAAGCTTTTGTAAAGCAAATGAAACTACAAACAAAATGAAAAGACAACCCTCAGAATGAGAGAAAATATTTGCCAATGAATCAACGGACAAAGGATTAATCTCCAAAATATATAAACAGCTCATGCAGCTCAATATTAAAAAAACAAACAACCCGAGGTTCCTTAAAAAACTAAAAATAGAATTACCGTATGACCCAGCAATCCCACTACTGGGCATATACCCAGAGAAAGCCATAATTCAAAATGACACATGCACCCCAATGTTCATTGCAGCACTATTTACAATAGCCAGGTCATGGAAGCAACCTAAATGCCCATCGAAAGACGAATGGATAAAGCAGAAATGGTACATATATACAATGGGATATTACTCAGCCATAAAAAGGAACAAAATTGGGTCATTTGTAGAGATGTGGAGGGATCTAGAGACTGTCATACAGAGTGAAGTAAGCCAGAAAGAGAAAAACAACTATCGTATATTAATGCATATATGTGGAACCTAGAAAAATGGTACAGATGAATCAGTTTGCAGGGCAGAAATAGAGACACAGGTGTAGAGAACAAACGTATGGACACAAAGGGGGGAAAGTGGTATGGGGATGGTGGTGGGATGAATTGGGAGATTGGGATTGACATACATACACTAATATGTATAAAATAGATAACTAATAAGAACCTGTTGTATAAACAATAAATTTTAAAAAATTCAAAATTCAAAAAAAATACGGAAAAACAAATTGTGGCATATTCCAACAAAAAAATATATTACCCAACCATAAAAAGAAATGTACAACTTATGCACATAAAAACAGGGATGAACTTCAAAAACATGTTGAGTGAAAAATGTCATACATTGGATTATATATTTTTATTACATTTATATTGTTATAAAGCAGTCTAACAAATTTAAGTTAAGCTCTCAATATTATGTGATAGAAATCATAAAATGTTTGCCTTGCGTTTGAGAGAATTGATGAGAAAGAGACTTTAGGAAATTTTCTAGGGTGATGGTAACAATCATTTCTTGTTTAGAATGATGATTTCACTTGTATATAAAACAGTCAACACTCCTTGAACTGAAAACTTAAGGTCTGTGCATTTCATTTTATATCAATTACACTTTAATACTCTAGTCTTGCACGGGGATATTTGGACCGTACACATTGCCTCCGTCCTCTGCTGCTTCCCTCTCACTCCCTTGCCCTGTGGCTTCTCTGATATAAAGGGGGCGGGACACTGTTGGGACTTGCTCTGCTCTCAGCATGTGCAACCCAGGAGTGATTGCCGTTTGCATCATTGTCCACGGAGGGATGGAATTTCATTCTCCAGGCACAGAGATGAGAGATCTGGTCTGTTAGTGTCCTCAGAAGCTTCTGTTGGGATTGGGTGACTAACGCAGAAACTCACCCGTGTGTTGTTTTTTCCTGCTAGCTCTTTTACTTCCCTCTGCATCCTTGCTTTCTTGCAACACACTCCCAAATAAACTAACTGCATACAAGAATTTGACTCCTGCTCTGCTTGGGGAAAAGCCAGGCTAAGATGTCATTGTATTAAATGTATCTCTTATTCCCTGGTAATATATATATATAATATATATAATATATATATTATATATATATAATTTAATATATATATAATTATATATATTATTTATATAATATATAAATATATATATTAAAAATATATATTTTTTCTTAATACTGATTCTTTCTTTAGCTATAGTACTTTCAATAAAGTGATTGCCCTCATAGTAAACATTTATGTAGAATAGCTTGATTAAAACATTTTATGTCTTTCAACATATATAATATTAACAGTTATAATCACTAACAGTTTTTTAAAGGTCAGATTTAATTCGGCATGCTTTATATTTTAGCTTGTTAGAGTAACAGCAGAAATGTTTGTTCTGTCCAATGGCATCCCTTTGATACTGGCAAATATCTCATATGTCACATTATTTTGTTCAGGTCCTGATTCGTTATTATATATACCTTGAGTATTCCTTTCATATTTACATATTAAAGTCAATAATACAGTTTACATCTTCAGATTCCTTAGCTATAATATCTACCAATTTAAAATTCAAGAGTTTTAAAGTTAAAAGCTTCATGGCTAAAATTTACAAGAACACATTCAAATAATATTTAATTCCTTCAGGCCAGGCAGGTATGATGTCAATTTTGTGAAGTAGCTCAGTGTGTTTTCAGTTTTGTCTCTTTGTGAACATTTATTTCCCTAAAGATGTCACTTCCCCATTGAGAACAACTCCCATTCAGCTGGGCTTTATATTTCCTCACTGCTGTGTATTCGAAAGAAGAAAGGTTTTGGAGTCTAAGAAAGAGAAATTGGTTCTCTGCCCCACCACCTGCCGGATATGCATCCGTTGAGTACATCTCAACTATTTTGCACTTTAGTTTCCTCATTGGGGCAGATTGAATTTCGCCCAAATGTCACAGCAATATTTCTGTTCTCTCATGCTCTTCCAGAACTTTGCTACTCCCTATGAAGAGGTGAAGCCTCCTTTCCCCCTCCCCTTCACCTGCTTGAACCCAGGCAGGCTTCTGACTTTTCCATTAAATAGAGCATGTTACAAATACAATACATGACTTGCACAGCTAGATTAGAAAGGGCAATATGACTTCCTCTTGGCTCTCTCTGTTTCTCTTGGAATGTTTGCCCTTGAAATCCAGCCACTATCCTGATAGGAAGCCCAGACTAGTTCACTTAGAGAGGTCAAATGGAGAGGCCCACAGGGAGAGGAACCCAGGCTCCTGGCCCACAGTCAACATTAACAGCCAGACACTGAGTGAATGAGCCTTCAGATGATTTGATGATTTTTTTTTTTTTTTTTTTTTTTTTTTTTAGGTCATGCTCTGCGTTTTGTGGGATCTTAGTTCTCTGACCAGGGATTGAAACTAGGTCACCACAGTGAAAGTGCCCAAGTCTTAACCACTGGACCCCACCAGGGAATTTGCAAGCCTTCCGATGATTCTAATTCCAGTCTTGGGTCTTCCACTGAGGCACACATAATGGAGCAGAGGAGGTTATCTCTGCTGTATCTTGTCTGAACTCCTGAACCACACAATCCATGAGCATAAGAAATGGTTACTTTATGACATTAAATTTGGGGATAGTTTGTTATGCAGCCACCGTAACTGGAAGAGATTTTGGCGCATGGAAGTACCAAGGGGTCTTGCCGTTACAAAATCTAAAAATATGGCCGTGGTTGGGAGCCAAGTGGCATCCCGAAGTTGGGAGGACCTTGGAGAGTCTGCCCTGTCTCTTCCTACTCACAGCCCAGAATAATAACCAAGAACTCACAAGAGTCCTGGCTGTGATCACATCCTGAAGTGCTTCCTGACTCGATGGTATATCGGAAGATGGAAGTTTGGACGTTATGTAATGGTTACTGGGAAAATAGCATTCTCATTGACAGCATTAGTGCTAAGATCCCACTTTTATGTACTTCCCATTCTGCTGGTCCCTGACTTGTCTACTTTTGGTACTGAGTTATAGTCTCAACAAAGACAGGAGAAATGATATTAATGCTCTAAACTAATCTTTATTTTGGAAGAAAATGAACATGATCTTTCGGATGCTTTCACAAATGAAAAGAGATCTCTCCCCATATGTGATGCTACCACATTCCCAATAAATATTTTCAACTCTTTAAAGTCCCTTTTGTTCACTTATCCTTTAAACACATCTACTTCAATCCCAGAGTTTATAGTAAGAAAATAGCTGACAGGGATATAATATAATTTATTAGTTTTACCACTTTCTGCAGCTTTAAATATTTCATTTTTCTTTCTATCTAGGTAGTAACTCATCCTGACTGTTCCATCTTTGCAAGTTGAAGAAGCAGTGGATGCAAAATTCCCACAGACTCTCAGTTCCTGGATCCTAGCCTGGTGAAAAGGTTAGCTGAAAGGGACATTATTATGATGCTAGCAATAACTCAAGTTTGTGAGCACTGTCTCCTTTTTTATGGCCCTCTTTTGTTTTGATTTCTTCCATCCTTTTCCCTGTCCCTGAAGTAAAAACGCAATTGCCAAACTGAGTACAGGTAAAGATAACATGGTTCAAGGAGCACCCAAATGATGCCTCCTGTCTTCCAAATAAACCCAACAACAATAGCCCAGAGAGATTTATCATTGCACTTGGTAAAAACCCCTTTGGCTTATTTACTTACTTATTTATTTATTTATTTATTTATTTATTTATTTATTTATTTATATTATGGCTACCCCACCCCCTCACCCTCTTCTTTACACTTTGCGGCTGCTGGTTCCTGTTTATCATTTATTTAGGGGGTACATTTTCATCCATTCGAGAAAAGTGACACCACATCTGTTTCAAGTGACAGCTTCCAAATAGGCTAGTCTATCCTGATTAAATGCATAAGGAGTTTCTTTTCTTTTTCCTTAAAAAAATAATTATTCATATAGACTAGTGGGGAGGTGGACCTTGGAACATATTAGTCTTTTACTTGTCACAGTTAAAATTTAGTTAAGGTTCAAAGCCTTATTGATTGGGGAGATTCTATATTTCTGAAAACCTTTGCTTAATTGTCTGAAAAGTGAGAGTTACATTTACCAAGGCAATCATTCAGTAAACAAAGGTCACAATGAGCTATTTGGTGGGTTATAATCTTACCCTTAAATAAAACATAAACAGATCATTGGTCAAGCTATGACCAATAATGTGTGAATAAGTCAAGTGAATATTAAAAATTAACAGGGTACAGATTTTGGCAAATATGTATTCTCATTCAAGCAGACTTGAAGAGCATAGTAGTAAAAATGGAGAGCACGGTAGCAATAATTGCTTATGCCTTTAAAAACTAAAATATAAGGACTTCCTCCTCATATGGAATTATATTAATTAGTTAACAATGCTGAGAAAATAGGATTAAAAGACAGTTTTACCTCTGTGCATTTAAAGGTTAAACTTTTGTTTAAAAAATCAAAATTAAAATATTGCAAATATCAGCTGGGGAATGGGTACATCTTTCATGATGTCAGATGGTTCTACCTGGTTAGTCTCCTCTGTATCGGGAACAATAGTAATTTGGACAAAGGCAACACTTTAGGGCCATTGGCCTTCTTGTCTCTCCTTCATGCCTGAGGAGAATTGTGTAATCTGCATCACTGGATATATCAGTGACATTGTTTTTTTGAATTGTTTGCATTTGTTTTTCCACCTTTAATAATTGGCTGTTATAACAGACAGTCCAAGATGTCCATCTCAAGCCACTATCTGAAATGTCTAAAGACTCATAGAGTCATATTCAATTTAAAGACCTGTTTTCAAAAATGAGAAGAGAAGGAGAAAATGAAATTGGAATCAATGACAGTGGTCTTGCTTACACAGCTCCCATCCTGGTGCTGTGTGTGGGGCAGGGTGCACTAAAATGCCCTTGGCAGCCCAGATCTCTGCACAGGCCCTGGTGGTGCTGCAGAATTGGGTGAGAGAAAGAGATCTTCTGGTTCACACTTAGGCTTGGCTGGTATCTCCCAAACATGATCCTGCGGTAGCGTAGCTGAGCCCTCTGTTTGTACCAGCTTCAGACACACCCTGTTATCAAGTCTTCTCCATGAAATTCCAGAGCCTGTTAGAAAACCCAGATGGCTCTGCTCTCCTCACAGTGAGTTCTTCTCCGGGACCTTTATTGTTCTTTCCTGCCCCCAGATTTCAGTCATGACCACCCCAACCCAGTCACCAAATCTCAGAGTCAGTTTTAAAGCTTCCTTCCCAGAAGGTCCCCGAATCCAAAGAAAAACTACCTTGTGCCTGCTGAGAGCTATGCCACCTAAGGACAATTAGGAATGGTGACATTGGCTAAGCTACAGAAAAGTGATGCCTTACAGATTTACATTAATTAAAAAAGATCATTCAGCAGGTTTAGAATGAGTCAAAAAAGAATTGCACACAAATGACCTTTTATCTATCATGCTAAACGGAGAAGCTCTGGCAGGATTTTGAAAGCTCACCTTACCAGGAGACCTATTTTATTGGCCTAGTAAAGTTTTTGTTACATCATTTCATTTTACTGTCAAGAGCCCAAATATGTGATATAGACAGATGTTCCTCTTCTAATAGACTCCAACCTCACAAATTAAAAAAAAAAACAATATATGAGATAGCGTATACAACTACAAATATAGTAAATACAGTGTGAACCAAGTATAAAAGTAAATAATTAGAAAAAGAAAATGGAAAAAAGTACATTAAATGTTAGTAGCAACCACTTAGATGTGAGATAATGCATTAATCCTCTTTATTATTATTCTCAGAAATGAATGTGTTTTATTTTTAAATTAGAAAAATAATAATTTGGAAATCAACACACAAAAGTGTAATTGTGGTTTTTCTTTATTGTGGTGTTTTTGAAAGCAGAAGTAATATAAATCTCAAAAATAAGAAATTACATGGTCTAAAATATAGAACCATAAGGTTTGTTACATTGCTCCCTGGTGTTAGTTTTTTAGGAGCCTATCTCTGCAAATAGATGAAAATTTTTATTTTAATGAGAAAAAAAGGTAGTTGCCCTTCACATAGTTCTTCTCAAATATTCTTAGCTTGTATTTACCCTCAGATATGAATATGTCACCCATTAATTTATGTCAAACTTCTTAAATTTATATTTTCAGCCTATAAGTCTTTAGATGGAAATGTGTTCTCAGTTTTTTACTTGCAACTATGTGAAATTTTACAGACCCTAAAATTACCTCATTTGCTGTGTCGTGAATGTTTTTAGTATTCTTGGCTCTGGTATCCTCCATAATGTTTTGTGTTGCTCTTATAATGTCACTTCGTCTTTGACTTTCCAAACTCATAGGTCTCACTTTCATTTTTCAGTGTAATTTCCTATCGCTCAAATTCCTTCATAATTTTACTTGCCTTCTCTAGGACTGTTAAACCTCCCTAGTAGGAGTGCTGACCAGACCTGTGTAAGAAGTGTTTGTCCACTGTGTCTCTCATTTTTTCAAATTTGGGTAAGAGAGTGCATCTGGTATTATTTCTAATGCCTCTCTTAAAAATGCCTCAGTGAAAAAATTCAAGTTGATTGTTTCCCAGACGCTTCCTGTTCCATGAGAATCTACAAACCAAAGTGGCGGCCCATAATGCATTGCCTCGGTAGGTAGGCGGGTGGGGTGATCCAGGGCAGCTGCAGTGGCTCTGGGAGCTGGGGACTGAGTGCAGGTAATAGAGGCACCATTGTTCCTCAGAGCCGCTTCAAGTGTCTTCTGTCATTCCCTTGGCGTTGTCAGTCCATTTGCAGAGTGACATTGGTGTTAGAGCATGGCATTTAATTAAAAAATTGATCCTATATAGAAGCTTCATCTTCATGGACAAGATTAGAGAATACAAATCCAAGCAATAGGCATCTGGAGGATCTGTTGACATTGGCCCGGAGTATCAGCCAGAGGTGGAGAGGGAGCTTTTTTAAGCTTAAGCAAGTGTACAGTAAGGGAGACATGCCTACATTTCCTAACTTCGTATTTGAAGAAGACCCCAATTTTGAAATCGTGGAAAAACCTCAGTATTGAAGATATAATGTAGTTAATCTGTTAATTTGTCCAAGATAAGTTGTACAACTAATCAGAAGTATCAACTTAAACATACATTTCACAACTGTCAAATGCTCTTTTAATTCTGATTCCAAATAGATTACTGGGTCACACTGGGTGTAACAAAAAAAGTGAAAGAAAATAAAAGATTTATAGATGGGTTTTGATATCATAATTCTGCTTCCCAAATGCTCCCTCTGCTTTCATTTTCTATCCAATTAAATAAACAATCTGGACAGGGCTTGAGAAAGTGAGAGAGACAGAAAAACAATCCAGGTAATTTCTGAGCAATTTCAAAATGTTAACAGTATTTTCCCATTGATAAACTGGTATTTTGCAGATGCTTAATTTCTAATTAGCACTGGTCCATAAACAACGTAGCTCTGGTCCCCAAGGCTTTACCCAACCTATCATTTATATGCCAACAAACAACTAAATGTGTCTAAATGTGTTTGCTGGCCTCAGTATTTTAGGTGATCCTGGAGTGGATAATTTTATGGAGAGATTAAGATTAAGAACTTCATATTTAATCATTTTATTTGGCATATATATGTATATATATACAGTAGTTGCTGAACTGTAGCAAATGAATTAACTTTGTAAATTGAATTATCTTTTGATAATCAGTTGATGCTAAAATCATTGGATAAATGATGTTAGGATACTGCATATTCATTGGGTTTAAAAATATCACTCACAATATTTTACGGAGATTTTTTTCTTTATTGAAAAACTTAAGACTTGGGTACATCAAGTAAAACCAATTTCTGGGGGATTTATTATAAATTGAATGGATACCTTTACAATGGACAGATCTTGTAGTGCCACCTTAACCAAGTGATCAAATTTATCTTCACCAATAGGGAAAGAAAACTTAAGTGTCATGTGATGTAAGGCAATACAAACAAACGAACAAAAAATACACAACATCCCCTATATGGTGTTTTCATCAAAAAAAAGTTAGTATAAATGTAGTCAGTCATGAGAAAACAGTCAAAGAGAGCCAGACTATGGGAAAATCTGCATGAAAGTTGGCCTGAAGTCTTCAAAAAATTCATGTCATGTCTCAACACTGTGGAATAACATAGATATAGTTAAATTAATTTTAATGGTGTTTTCTTTGTATTGTGGGTTTGTAGGAAAATGTTCTTATGCTCAAGAAATGCATAATAACGTATTTAGAGGTGAATTGTCATCATGTCTGCAAATTACTTCCAAATGGTTGACCTCCACCATTAACAACAAAAGTATTAAAACATACAGATAGAAGGAAAGCAATAATGGCAAAATATTCGTTGTTAGTGAAAATAGTGAAGGGCAGATGAATGTTCATTGTGCTGTATTTCAACTTTGCATTTAGTAGATGCTGAGTGATATCTCCTACCCATAGCCGAAAGATTTGAAAACAGATGAGCTGAAGCCAGCTTAGGGACTCTTATTTCCTTTCAGGGTTTCTCAGGGAGCTGTGTGTGCAATTCATTTATAACCAGGTGTCTATTAATGGCTTCAGATTGTTTAGAGGGTAAGCACCAAATAGATATGGCAGCAAGACATCTGGGAGTGAAATTTGTAGCATATGTGACTATAAAACTATGAATATAAATGCACATGGGTGGATAAGAGAGAGAATATGTATGTATATCAGTATATGATGTTTATAACCGTAGTAAATTTAGAAAGAGCTATTTATAATTAAGGACATATTGAATAGCTTTAGATCATCTATAAGAGTGTGCACATTCGTACCCGTTCATGATTTCCAAAGGCAGGGGAATGATAGGAAAATCAATACCACTCTAGTTGATTATAAGAGTCTGGAAAGATTAGCTTGAACGTTTTCACAGACTAAATGACAATACAGCAAATCAAAAACGTTGAGGTCAAATAAAATGCAACCCTAATTCCCACACCTTTGTGAACAGTGCTGAGATCATTTCTTGGGCACGTCATAGAACCAGCAAACATGGATGCTTGCTTGCATATTTCACCTCTTTATGGCACAGGAAGCTCCTGTCCTATTTACCTCAAACCCTCCGTAAGACCAGCAAAAGAAATGGTTCTTTTATTTTCCAGTTCATTTCCTATTTCAATTTATTGTATAAGAAAAACCTTGATATTATGAAGTACCAGCACAAGAATTAAAATCAACTTGAAATTTCTTTGGATAAAGGAAGAGTGATTGCCTTGGCCATCTGTTAAATATTTTCGAGTTGGTCTGGCAGATTATTGTATCTGCCCTTGTCTTTCTTTATAGCTTTATAAGCTTTAAAGGTCAATTGTGATGGTGTTTATTAAAGAAAAGGACAAGGGAATTTTCTCCACCTTTAAATCTTTCACATACTTTGCATTAAGCTATCTTCTCAAGACATTAACCCATTAAAGCAAATCTGGTTACAATTGTAGATTACAAAGCTTGTATAGTTTTTCTTCATTACAGAAGGATTTGTTTTCCTTTTAATTACTACAGGGTAAAGTATGAGTATAATTGAAAATTGAGAAAAATATTAAGTAAGTGTATCTTGAATCTGTTTCAATCATTAACCAGCAATGATATCTTTCCTTAAGCATCAGTTAGCCAAAAAGACACTTCAGAATTTGGCAGATATTAAATATCACTCAATCAAGTCCAAAAACAAACATAGAATATGCATCCTAATGAATGTTACCTTTCAAAGTGGAAAAATGAATCATTTTAATTTATTGAGTGATTTGTATGTCCCAGGCTCAATACTAGATGCTTTTCTAAGTAAATTACTTCTAACCCAAAAGAAAACTCTAACATTTAGGTATATATTTCAGGTGGTTCAAAGCATTTCTGGAAATTATTTTTGGGGGGGAATTAAGTTAGATACATTGGCAAAGGAGACTGAGAAGCAATGCCCAGAGACATAGGCAAACGTCCAGGAGAAAGTGGCACAGTGAGAGTGAAAAACAGAGAAAGCCTTCCAGAAGTCATGAATGCCAACTGGGTCAAATGCTGCTGAGAGAGTAAGATGATCCTGGCCTAGATCCACTGGACTTACTGTCATAAGCATCATAGGTGGCCAATTTGGAGGAATGGTGAGGGCAAGAGCCAGACTAGAGTTGCTTGAGGAGTGAAGAGACAGAGTTGGTTTCAATATTGAGAACTTCCTATCTTTCAGAACTGACAATGAAATGGACTACTTAGGAGATAATGTGTTTCCAGTCAACAGAAATGCTCAAGGTGATTTTCAGTTTTTAAGGATGTTATACCATGGATTTAAGCTCCTGTGGGGAGGTGAAAAAGGAGGTGCTATTTTTAATATCTGAATTCTTTGGAGAAACGGCCACTTTATGCAAACTAGAGAAGACTTAGGGATTATGTTTATATTCCTATACATTTCCATCAGAACTTCTTGTTCTTTAAATACTAAATTAGCAGTTACAGATTAAGATGAGATATACAGATTCTGAGAACCTCCTGTGAGATTAAACAAACTAAACTCCTGGCTAATTAGAAGGCAAAAAGAATAAGAAATGTCTGAGAAATTATAACAGAAACATTATCCCTCAAAATTATTAGGAAAAATGAGATTTGGTTGAGAAGAGATATACTTCCAAATATAATATGGAATAATAATGCCTTTAAAGGAAATAAAAAGAAGAAGAACGAAACAGAGAGAAAGCGGAAAAAAACTTCGGCTTGAAGAAATTAAGACATGTCAGTAAATAAATATATTATTTGGAGTTACAAAATTAAACATATGTCTATATAATCAAAAGATGGGTTGTACCAGCCCAAGCTGTTAAGGTCATTGAATAGCAAAGGTTTTAATGTCATTCTGGACAACAGCACATCTCACAATAGGAGAGATCCTATTTGAAAACAAAATATTTGGAATCCCTTGTCCTAGGCTCCCCATAGCAAAGATAATACCTATTGCTAATAGGTATATGGTTACAAGATTAACTAAAAATATTTATGAATATCTACTATGTCCTTGACTTAATAGAGCCAGTGTTCTAATGCAGGAGATCAAAAATGCTGGATTATTAAGTAAAATGTATAGTATGGTAAAGAGTAATAAGCACCAAGAAGAAAAAAGTAAAACTAAATAAGATATGCAGTGTCAAGGGACAGGACCAACCATTCTCTCTTTATAAATAATTTCAGTGCCAAAAATGCCACGTATAGGGCTTCCCTGGTGGCACAGTGGTTGAGAGTCCGCCTGCCGATGCAGGGTGCACGGGTTCGTGCCCCGGTCCGGGAAGATCCCACATGCCGTGGAGTGGCTGGGCCCGTGAGCCATGGCCGCTGAGCCTGCGCGTCCGGAGCCTGTGCTCCGCAACGGGAGAGGCCACAACAGTGAGAGGCCCGTGTACCACAAAAAAAAAAAAAAAAAAATGCCATGTATAAGGGCAGGTTGGACAGCTTTATCCAACAGTTTCTATTGGTCATTCTGCAAACTTCCCCAATTAGAAACACAATAAATTTCTTCAGATGTGCCCATTATGTAAGCCCAACCTGATTTTCATTGTCAATTCCATACTTTCAACTACTTCACTACCCCTAATATCTTCCCATATAAAGAAATTTTGAAGCTGCTGATGAAGTGAGTGTGTATGAGAAGCCAAAATATAATGAAAATGTTGCTTGGTGAGCATATGTTTGGAACAAAGAGATCTGAGTGTATTAAATATTAATAAACAGCCTGAGTCGATCAGGCTAACATAACCAGATATACTCATTTCACAGTAGAAATAATCTTGTCAATGACACCATAATAAGATTAATCTTGACTTAGATTTCCTGTAACTGAGATAGTCCTCAGATGGGAACTATTGTCAATTCATTTCGAGCATTTTTTCCATGCTTCCATCAGGCTGACCATCCCTGTTTTAACAGTTTCTTCATTTACAAACAAATAATAACTCACTAAAGTTATTATGATGTCTCATTGTTCCAGGACACTTGGCTCAAACTGACTGTGCTTTGCTTTTACATTTTAATGGAGGGTAAATTGTTTTCTGTTCTCTAAGTTCTTGGGGAGCTGGATGATCTTCATGTACAGACAAAAAGTTTAAGCTGATGATCTTTGGTCTCTCTGAGGTCTTTAGGAAGTTCTTCCTGTAATACCCAAAGAGTAATGCTGCAAGCTTCTGTCCCATAGATTTTGGAAGCCCATTCTTCTACCAAGTCCTCTCGAGAAGTGACTACTGTGAACTCTCAAAGTCCATGATGGTGGTCAGTTATCACTTTAGTCTCCTAATCTGCAAAAGCATTTAACTTTGAACCCTTGTAGATTAATTTTTCGATATTTCTGCCACTTGCTCTGCCAGAAATTGCTTTACCCCAGGTATGGACACAACTAGTCTCTTAATTGCCCAAAGCATAGCTTCCACTAAGCTATCTGTAAGACCACTTTAAAGGAGGCTGGGGAATAATAAAAGTAAAATATAGAAGTGACTTCAACTGTTGGGATGTGTCTTCTGGGTCTAGCTAGGGCAGGAGGCAATCCTCCTAGCCACCACTTCAAACCTTCCTCCCTCCTTTCCTGCCTGAAATGATTGATATGAGACTAGCCATTTCCCCTCAGGGGGAATTACTGCAAAACAAAGAGTTTGGAGGTGGCTTTCAAATAGAAACACAGGTATATTTTCCAATATCTGCCTTATTCTGTCTGAAATTACACCACATACCTGATGCCAACTCTTCAATACATTTTGTGCTATGCTAAGTCCCATAGAGTTTCTTTTTGCCATTCTCCTCCAAGATGAGATTTTAAAAGTTCAAGTCATCAGGATTTTACCTGCTATACTTCCCTTCTGATTCCACCACGTAATTCTTCAGAACTGAGGGTATTTAAATATAAATTTCTTCAGCCTCCAGTGGTGTCACTTTCTTATAGCTGGCAGACTGCCAGGTTGCTCTGACCCTTTCTTGTTGTCATTCTAAAAGTGGTGCATGGTGTCAGTCTTCTACTAGCAAGAAGTCTGTCCCCTACCTATGACTATCTCCATCTCTCACTCTCTAAAGATTTCAATCCATGGCTCTAAGAATGAAGCTTTGTTTAAGGGGAGTCAAAAGGTACGAGGAAAACCATAGACAGCTGAAATGTCCGTATGTTCCATGCACCACTATCAAAAATGCATGGGTTATATGCCTGCAAGATAGAATATAATTTAATCTTTCTTTAAAAGGCAAGGCAAGGAAAATATTTTAATATCATTATACTTTACTGGTGGAAAAATCATGATTCCCTGAAATGTTACATAATGTTTTGTGTAAAACGGGGAAATTTACCAGAAAAGTACTATGGTAATTTGGAGGCTACATACTCATAGTTTCTTCCAATTCTAATTTGTCCTTTCCTGGTAGTCAGCAAGATCCTAATGCTTTGCTTGACTACTCAAAGAAGTGACTTCTTTTCACTAAATTAAATCAATTTCCATTTGCTCCTGGTCTAGGAAATTTTATTTTCTCTTTATTTAATTTTCAATTCATTCTTCCCAGAGCATAAATCAATGTCTTCCTTTGATTTCATGGCAGGTATTCCTATTTCTTTTGCATTATAGTAGAGTCAGGAAAAAAATCATTATATTAAGCATCATTCCAAGTTTTGAAGCTATAGTGGTGCAAAGCAATCAATATCAGGACATTTCTAACTCTTACAGAAAATATCGAAACCTTAATATACAAGTAGAAGAATACTTTAGAAGCAATAATTAGAGAACCTTGGTAGGCTTACAATTTTAGTACAATATCATAGAGAAGACATAACATAAACCAAGAAGAAAATTATTCATGTCTTAACTCTCAGAAAAACTTATGTCATAGGGATGATTTTATTAAGATTCTACTCTTCTCTTCCTGCATAATTCTACCTGTCTTGGTTTAGATTTGGAATTGGTACTGTATTAGTTTTCTAGGGCTGCCATTACAAAGTAACAGGTGGGGTGGCTTAAGCAACAGAAATTTGTTTTCTCACAATTCTGGAGGCTAGAAGTCCAAAGACCAAAGTGTAACAAGGGTTGGTTTCTTCAGAGCCCTCTCTCCTCGGCTTATAGACAACCATTTTCTCCTCCCTGTGTCTTTACAAGGTCTCCTCTCTGTGTATCTGTCTCCTAATATCTTCTTCTTATAAAGACACTAGTCATATTGGATTGGGTCCCCCCCTAGAGACCTCATTTAACCTAATTTCCACTGTAAATACTCTATCTTCAAATCGAGTCACATGCTGAGAGACTGGGGGTTCAAACTTCAACATATGAATTTGGGGTTGAAGGTGCAATTCAGCCCATTAACAGGTACAATGATCCCTAGAGAGCATTCTGTGTGGCCCAGCAGAGATCACAGAGACATTTTGCTAGGAAGCCAAACACTGAAATGAATTTCAGATTCATGTTTTGGACCTGATGAAAGGTAAATATATAGAAAATAGAAATGCATACTTGTAACCATATGTATCAAAACACTGGTGAATAAATGAAAACTTTAGTTTTAATCTTTTCCCATTACGTAGTATACAACTGTTTTAACCCTCTCTCCATCCCCCTACTCTCTCATGCACTCACACTCCCCTTTCAACATCTAGAACTATTTGCATGGGCAGTATGAACATACAGCCTTGACGTTTGTTCTCTTATTAAAAAGAGTAGTTAATTTCTACTAATTCAGTCAATATCCTATGAATTCCAAGTATTCTCTTATCGTTAATTTATAATCTTCATGATACATAAATAAATTTTCATTCCTCTTAAAAGTATTTACCTGATGCAAAAATCATGGATTTAAAAGTACAGAATTTGTTTAAAATTATTATTTAGCTTTGAACAACAGAGCTCATCATTAAATGGGATTTTAAAGTCATAACTCATTTATACCAGTTGATACATTCAGAGAGTACTTAAAAAAAAACTAGAGTAATGACTTCTTGTCAGAGTCTTGTGTCTGTGAGTATTATAAATCTGCAAGTTTAATCCAGGTGACAAGGAGTAGTGATGAGAAGGACCAAGAGGTAAGATGTTTCTTGCTGTTTTTCTTTGGCTGTGCGGCATGTGGGATCTTAGTTCTCCGACCAGGTATTGAACCCACACCCCTTGCACTGGAAGCACAGAGTCTCAACCACTGGACCACCAGGGGAGTCCCAAGAGGTAAGATGTTTAGACATGTACTTCAGTAGTTTCAAAACCACTTTAAAAGTCCTCTCAGGGCCTTCCCTGGTGGCGCAGTGGTTGAGAGTCCGCCTGCCGATGCAGGGTGCACGGGTTCGTGCCCCGGTCCGGGAGGATCCCACATGCCGCGGAGCGGCTGGGCCCGTGGGCCATGGCCGCTGAGCCTGCGCGTCCGGAGCCTGTGCTCCACAACGGGAGAGGCCACAGCAGTGAGAGGCCCGCGTACCGCAAAAAAAAAAAAAAAAAAAAAAAAAAGTCCTCTCAAACAAATTTATAAGTGCAGTTTTTAACTGAGACCCTCTTAAAGAAATAGCAGTAAAGCACTTTATATTCAATGCAGTGAAATTAGTGGAAAGTGTACGATGAATAATTGCTACACTCCAATCTATTTAGGTGGAAAGTACGTTACATGTTTATATAATATCAAATATCCACATATTTAAGAAGATTCAATGATCACTTAATTAATGCTCAATAATTTGTCACTCCAGGTTGGAACTGACTTACTGATATTTAGCATTACACAAAAATATAGATGATTGATATTTTCACTTTTTATCAGCAAATTCAGGCGCCCTTTAAACTCACTTTTTATTGTTTTTTCTGCAGTTGCCCTTAATTTTCTTTGTGTTTGCTTCTATTAACTTCAGACACTTGAAGTGGAAACACAAACTCACGTCTAAGGAAATCTCCAGGGTATTTGATTCTATGGTTTTACCAAAACATGAAAACCTAGGACAATTATGGCTTAATTCATTTCAGTCATGGAGAGTACCTTTTATATTGTTGCTGATACTAAAAAAGTACTGTAATAGAAAACTAGCTTGTGAAGCACACTTCTAAGATGCCAGGATATTTTAAAAGAAAGATAATTTCAATAGAACTTTCATTCAGATGAAGGACAGTGTCAGACTTTAAAGAACAGAAAGTAAATAGAGTAAACCAAATGGTTCTAAGCCTCTAAGTTTTCACAGCTCAATTATTAGACCTCCTTGAATGAAATAAACATGTCAGGTCAAGACATTTGTTTTATCCCAGTTTATGTAGATGAGCACCTGGTAAACTAATAACAGTTTTACAGTGCAGATTTTTACAAATATTTCATTTAAATGCTTTTTGAAAGTATTATTTTTCAGTATTGTGTTAAAATCATATATATAAAATATATTTATCTTACAGAAAATATTTCATACATAAGATATATATATATACATGAGTATATATCTGCACATATATGTTAAAATATAATATATATAATATGAATATCTGTTTATATATATGTGTTCATACTCCTAAGCAATTTATAGTCTTGACACTTTTAACAAACCACAAATAATACAGCTTATATAAAATGTAAGGTACCATATAGCTTCTCCTTTTAATTGTTCAATGTTTTTAAAAAAAGTACAATATTTGCTGAAAGTGCATATTTCCTACAACCATAACAATATCCAGAATATTGTTGTATACATATTAGATATATACAATATATGCCTGCTTATTAAATTAATTAATTAATTTATTTATTAACATCTTTATTGGAGTATAAATGCTTTACAACAGTGTGTTAGTTTCTGCTTTATAACAAAGTGAGTCCACTATACATATACATATATCCCCATATCTCCTCCCTCTTGCGTCTCCCTCCCTCCCACCCTCCCTATCCCACCCCACTAGGTGGACACAAAGCACTGATCTGATCTCCCTGTGCTATGTGGCTACTTCCCACTGGCTATCTATTTTACATTTGTTAGTATATATATGTCCATGCCACTCCCTCACTTCGTCCCAGCTCACCCTTCCCCCTCCCCGTGTCCTCAAGTCCATTCTCTACATCTGCGTCTTTATTCCTGTCCTGCCCCTAGGTTCTTCAGAACCATTTTTTTTTATTCCATATATATGTGTTAGCATATGATATTTTTTTTTCTCTTTCTGACTTACTTCACTCGTATAACAGACTGTAAGTCCATCCACCTCTCTACAAATAACTCAATTTCATTTCTTTTTATGGCAGAGTAATATTCCATTGTATATATGTGCTGTATCTTCTTTACCCATTCATCTGTCGATGGACAGTTAGGTTGCTTCCATGTCCTGGCTATTGTAAACAGAGCTGCAATGAACATTGTGGTACATGACTCTTTTTGAATTATGGTTTTCTTAGGGTATATGCCCAGTAGTGGGATTGCTGGGTCGTATGGTAGTTCTATTTTTAGTTATTTAAGGAACCTCCTTACTGTTCTCCATAGTGGCTGTATCAATTTACATTCCCACCACCAGTGCAAAAGGGTTCCCTTTTCTCCACACCCTCTCCGGCATTTACTGTTTGTAGATTTTTTGATGATGGCCATTCTAACTGGTGTGAGGTTATATACCGCATTGTAGTTTTGATTTGGATTTCTCTAATGATTAGTGATGTTGAGCATTCTTTCATGTGTTTGTTGGCAAGTATATCTTCTTTGGAGAAATGTCTACTTGGGTCTTCTGGCCATTTTGTGATTAGGTTGTTTGTGCTTTTGGTACTCAGCTGCATGATCTGCTTGTAAATTTTGGAGATTAATCCTTTGTCAGTTGCTTCATTTGCAAATATTTTCTCCCATTCTGAGGATTGTCTTTTCATCTTGT
>NC_041231.1:90083363-90083668 GCF_002837175.3 Physeter macrocephalus
GTCTATGTTTTCCTCTAAGAGTTTTATAGTGTCTGGCGTTACATTTAGGTCTTTAATCCATTTTGAGTTGATTTTTCTGTATGGTGTTAGGAGTTGTTCTAATTTCATTCTTTTACATGTAGCTGTTCAGTTTTACCAGCACCAGTTTTTGAAGAGGCTGTCTTTTCTCCAATGTATATTCTTGCCTCCTTTATCAAAAATAATGTGACCATATGTGCGTGGGTTTATCTCTGGGCTTTCTATTCTGTTCCATTGATCTATATTTCTGTTTTTGTGCCAGTACCATACTGTCTTGATTACTGTAG
>NC_041231.1:90083678-90112285 GCF_002837175.3 Physeter macrocephalus
AATGTTGATTCTTCCAATCCAAGAACATGGTACATCTCTCTATCTGTTTGTATCAACTTTAATTTCTTTCATCGGTGTCTTATAGTTTTCTGCGTACAGGTCTTTTGTCTCCTTTGGTAGGTTTATTCCTAGGTATTTTATTCTCTTTGTTGCAATGGTAGATGGGAGTGTTTCCTTAATTTCTCTTGCAGATTTTTCAGCATTAGTGTATAGGAATGCAAGAGATTTCTGTGCATTTATTTTGTATCCTGCTACTTTACCAAATTCATTAGAGATTTCTGTGCATTTATTTTGTATCCTGCTACTTTACCAAATTCATTGATTAGCTCTAGCAGTTTTATGGTAGAGTCTTTAGGATTCTCTATGTATAGTATCGTCATCTGCAAACATTAACAGCTTTACTTCTTGTTTTCTGATTTGGATTCCTTTTATTTCTTGTTTTTCTCTGATTGCTGTGGCTAAAACTTCCAAAACTATGTTGAATAATAGTGGTGAGAGTGGACAACCTTGTCTTGTTCCTGATCTTAGTGGAAATGCTTTCAGTTTTTCACCCTGGAGAATGATGTTGGCTGTGGGTTTGTTATATATGGCCTTTATTATGTTGAGGTAAGTTCCCTCTATGCCTACTTTCTTGGAGGTTTTTGTCATAAATGGGTGTTGAATTTTGTCGAAATCTTTTTCTGCATCTATCGAGATGATCATATGGTTTTTCTCCTTGAATTTGTTAATATGGTTTATCACATTGATTGATTTGCGTTTATTGAAGAATCCTTGTATTTCTGGGATAAACCCCACTTGATCATGTTGCATGATCCTTTTAACATGCTGTTGTATTCTGTTTGCTAGTATTTTGTTGAGAATTTTTGCATCTATGTTCCTCAGTGATATTGGCCTGTAGTTTTCTTTCTTTGTGACATCTTTGTCTGGTTTTGGTATCAGGGTGATGGTGGCCTCGGAGAATGAGTTTGGGAGTGTTCCTCCCTCTGCTATACTTTGGAAGAGTTTGAGAAGGATAGGTGTTAGCTCTTCTGTAAATGTTTGACAGAATTTGCCTGTGAAGCCATCTGGTCCTGGGCTTTTGTTTGTTGGAAGATTTTTAATCACAGTTTCAATTTCAGTGCTTGTGATTGGCCTGTTTATATTTTCTATTTCTTCCTGGTTCAGTCTTGGAAGGTTGTGCTTTTCTGATAATTTGTCCATTTCTTCCAGGTTGTCCATTTTATTGTATGCCTGCTTATTAAATTTAATTTGAACTGATAGTACTTATATATTTTGTACAATGACAGAAGATACATTATTGTGTGTATGGTTTTTTTTTCCTTAAAATTGTTTTGACAAAAAACCAAATCCTTGGATGAGGACCAAGAAAACAAGAAAGGACTTTATGTTTTATTTTATATAAATGGATGGTGCTGATTTAAGTTATTTTGGTAGCTTTTAGTAGAAATAAAGAAGACTCACTGAAGTCCATACTTTTTTTTAAAGCTTTCTCATAAAAAATGTTAAAATGTAGAGTAATAAGTAATTATTGAGCATAATGTAAAAGGCATTGTTCAAGGTATTAAAAAATGAAACAAAATTCTGAATGAAAAAATCAAGCAATTATATAATATACAATACAAAGTATTCCTTTAAAAAATAAGATCTGTGCCATGTAACAAATGAGCTTTGATATTACTAAAAAATAGACCTTTTCAGAGTCTTCTTTTACAATTGTATTGCTAATAAATGATATTCTATTATTTTAATCTCTGTATCACATTCAAGAAATACAGTTCAACAGTTTAACAGCTAATTTCAAAATAAAGAAAATTCTTGAATTTCTCAAATGTACAGACCATGACAATATCAAAAGTTTCTTTGCCCATTTCCTGTTTCCCTCAAAAACCACAACTGGTTTGTGATTTTTTACCATCAATCTTCTATTTACTGGCTAGAAGTACACACCATCTTTCAAGACCTACTCTGGAAAGTGAAATTCATACACTTTTCTTCTGCCTTTCTCAAAGGCATCTGTCCATCTATGCAAATGATGTTTTTTCTGTCTACCTTTACTCCTCTCTTCTTCTCTCCTCTACATAAGGTCAAGAAATGAGATTGAGGGTGTATGGCCTGGAAAGGAGACAGGAAGGGTAATGGGGCCCAAAAACGTAGCACATGAATAGGAATCCAATGAAAATATCTGCCCTTCTTGGGGGTCCTTCTTTTAAAAAGAGAAAACAACAACAACAACAGCAGCAAAAAACTAAACTGGATATTTTTTTGAGAACCTGGCTTAGGAAATTCCCTATTGGCAACACCACCTGTCTTCAGATTACTCAAACTGATTAAGGAAAAGAAAAATATCAGGCCATCATTTCTTTACTATGACATATTTCTTCAGAGTCCAGGCAACAGTTTGACTTTTTGACCTGGGTGATTTACTCTGTCAGAAAACTTCTCGAAGTAAATCATGGGAGACTGGACACATTTCAGAGTGAGGGTTTTTTTGTTTTTGTTTGTTTGTTTTTTTATCTGATGAACAACTCTGAATATCTTTTTACTTCAATTGTATTTAGCCATCATAGGTAAGGAAGAACTATGATATTATCCTTCTGTCTCTGAAAATGAATAGAATATGACTTAGGCATAATGTCTTTGCTATAGGTGTTCTTGAATTTCTAAAATTCTCTTTATACTCAATATTTATTATTGATGATTATTTGAATAATTAGGATTATTGTGTTGCTACGTTATAGTTTGAAATGTCAGGTCATAGTTTAAAAACCCTCTCCTATTTTGGTTGATCATCTAAAAGATTTTGGGACATTTCTGCTTTCCAAATACACAAAAACAGGATTGTGCAACAACCAAAATTGAAACGGCATTGCAGGTTGCATATGAACATAAGGAATCACTTACTAGAAACTCAATATCTGAATTCCAACTGATGGTTAAAATTAACTTACATGCACTTAACCAGTCCAAATTTTAATATTATTTCTTAAGAAGGAGAATCAAGAAGGCTATGCTATGAGAAACATTACTTTTTAAAATAAGATATTTTTTAAAATAAAGGAAAATAGTAGTTTATGGTTCCATTAACTCCACGATCTGACTGGGTAAATGGTCCCTTTCAACCAGATACATCCACATATGCCGAAGCTGCCTGTAAGATAATAGAGACGATACCTAAATAGAGAAAGAGACTGATGTAATTCAGTTTGGCTTCTATTACAAGTGGTGATAATCAAATGATATTTATAACTGTTTAACAATCTTATGTACTTAGAATAAATATTTCCTACAGTTTAAAGAGATAAAAACGTTGCTCAGAATTTCAGTTCTTCTCTTTTGCACTCCATCTTTCTATGAGTTCCCTATCTCAATCTCCTAGGTCAGAGAAGAATTTTTAGTAGGTCTTTGCATTTGTCCACTTAATCTAATATCAGAATGAATAGAGAATAACATTTATTCCAAAATGGATGGGGATAAAGAAAAAACAAAAAGAGTAACTTGATCTGGTAATATAACATATGTATTCTTTCTTCTCAATTAAAGACAAATGTTGGGCTGGAAATTAAGAAGCCACATATTATGGGTGAATGTGATGCTTAGATAAATTACTCTGATTTAATTTTTACCTCCCTCCTCTTTTATAAAATGAATAAATTATTCAGACCAGCATACAAGGAGACAAACAAAACAAAACAGACCTGCGCTGTTTTGGATGCTATGTGTTTCTAGGGTGTTAAAGATGGTTCACGGCAGAGTGAGAGTTGAGGTCATTGAAAGAAGTTATATTCCATACATAATATATGACATAATGTGGGTAGGAAGTGACATTCAGGGTTACCTGTGATAAAAATGGGACTTCCTGGTCATGCTCTATTCTCGGCAAGAGAACCAGAAGTTCATTATCAGGCATTGTTTTCCATTTCAATAAAAATTTCAGATTAATTTAGAATAAGTTCAATTGGAGTCCCCATTTTTAATAGCAGTGAAGTACTGAGTCTGTAGAGCAAGAAATGACCTAGAATACTCTTCTAAATATTGGTGATTCCATATTAAGGAGAACAATAATTAAAGTCTGATATATGAAATACAAGTTTTCCTTGAATATTGGTCTTACTATGTTAATAGCCATGATACTATTATTCCTGTCTACATGGTCTTCATTATTTAAAAAGTCAGTTGAGGTTAGAGTTATGGGAATTTGCAAAACACCTAAGAGTAGGGAAAGGGATACCATTCAATATGCTGCCACTTCATAAATCATTACTCTCCATATTAGGATTGAATCACGAAAGTCTGCCTGAAACCATATTGTGAAGCAGTAATTGTCTGTCTTTGGCTTCCTCTCATCCTCTCTTCTGTAATTCTGGATTTTATTTTCATCTACTAGACCCACAGACAACCAATGAGTCTGGTATTATTTTCTCATAATAAATAGCAGCAACAGAATCCCTTTTAAGGTCAGGCCTTCCCTGCAAAGTCACATTTCTAGAGAGAAGGTTATCTCATGTAGGTTTGGAGGGACAGCAGTCTGAATGAATGAAAGGTTTTCATATAGTGTGAGGGAGATTTCATGAAATAATGTTATCTTGGCCAGCATAAGTTCTAGCTAGGCCATGAGCAGGACAAATAAATAACACTAAATTATTCTCCCTGAAGGGCTCATTTACATTAGGTAAAATCAGATCAGACTTAGTTCCTTCTTTCCAAACAGCTTACACTTTCATCTTTGTTTCAACTTCACTTACCCCAAATGCAAATCAAGCCAAATCAAAACATTTTCAGAAACATATGTCAGCTCCTGGCCTGTATGGACACTCGTTGTAGATTCATGCTACCCAAGAACCTCAACATGCATTTTAAATTCAGTGCCCTTTTGGTCAATTAAATCCCCCAAAGTTTGTCAGAATGAACTAAAATGAAACAAAGTGATTTTTTTCCTCCAGGGAGACACCAATCAAGCTGGGAATGTCGGTGATCTGGGCCACTCTTTAAAGTCCAGAGAGTGCCCTGGTTTTGGCATTAGGCACTAATTCAGTTTGTTTGACTGTTAGAGTCGATCCTCCAGGCATAAAAGGATGTTTAGTCATCAAACAAACAGGATTACTGTATCTTGGATTTCTGCCACTGGAAACCATTAGCGGGTGTGTAATAGGAGGAAGGAGCAGAGGTACAGAGGGGGAAGTCAAGTTATCATCCTTCAAAGACTCGTTGCAATGGAATAGACTTCAACTCACTAAAAGATTATGAATGCTAGTCCTTCTCTTTGTCCCCTCTCCATTCTACACAATTTTGGATTGTATAAAATTAGAAGAGGCCCTACAAGTGTTCTATGCAGCTTCACACCCGGCACAGAAAACTTCTCTACAAAATATTTATGACAAATGGTTATCACAGGCTCAAATTAAAACATAAAATCAATCATACATTGAGGGAAAATTTGCTTCGCAGTACCTTTTGCCTCTTGGAGATAGTTTGCCCACTGGAGCAATGAAGATCAACAAATCAAATCCTAATTTCTTTTTGACATACCTGGCAGTAATGGAGGACCACAAGGACATCCTCTACGTTTGCCTTTTCTAACATGCACAGCTTTGTTGTTTGCAGTTGTTTTGCATGAACAAAATAGCTTAACGTCACATATCTGTGGGACAGACTGTATTTGGAAATCCACTGTCCTGGAGAGATAGTCTCAAGCTTTGTGACTTATGAGGTCATCGAGAGGATTGTAGTAGAGTTTGAACCATGCTTACCGGTTTCAAAGTTAAGTGCTTCTACACTATTTCCTGTTCTCTTTAGCACACACAACCACCTTATTAACGATGACTACTTCCCCACACTCTATCAGCCAAAAAAGAAATTAAGGCTTTTCTGAAACAGTGTCTATAAAAGAAAAGAAAGCTACCAAAATAGATCATTAGTGAATGATTTAAGCGTTGAAATTCGTGATGTAGTTCCATTGCCCGACACTTCACAATCCTCTCTCTGGTCCCTCAGTATGTTTTTACTTTCATTTTAGCACGTCCTTGATAGCAGTTACACTCTGAAGCCCTCTTCACTTGAAGTGATAATTATATGGTTTTCCAGACTTTAAATTAGAGGCCATGCAGAGAGGTACCAAGCTATGGATGTACAGCATGTTTGTTGCTTGATGTGAATTTGCAGGAATGGGAACAGCAAGGCTGTGTTGTTATACCACCATATTAAATAATTAAAACTATTTCCCCCATACATACACCCCATTTTCTTTATGGTTAATAATTATAACAATGCACTTAGACACAGGCAAGGATATTGTTAGATAATGCCTGAAATTGGAAGTGGCCTCATCAGCCACCCAAGGCGAAGCATAATTGCCCTGTTTCTGTGTAGTATCGTATGGCAGACAATGTTATTGAATGTTATTACTTAAGTATTTTAATTTTTCTTTGGGTAGCGTAAAGAAATTAAATTCCAGCTCTCCGAGAGAGAATTTTCTCTCGTGGGTGAATGTGTCTAGGCAGGGATGGGGTTGCCATGTCGAGGAGACCTGGGTGTCTTGTTGGAAAAAGTGAAGGCTTGCATTTCGAAGACATGTATTCTTCCTTTCTCCTGACACACAGAGAAGTTTCTAAGTCCACGTCTTCTAAGGAAAGCACAGCTCTCTCCTCAGTTCATTGAGAGCGTACCTATGAGAAAGAACTTGCAGAACATTTGTAAAGCTGTTGCTATAATTTTAATAGCAGAGAACTGTCTTCCTTCACGGGAAGGCAGGAAATATGAAGCATCTGACATTACCACAAGTCATGAAGACAAACAGATGCTCTTGGCCCATGGGGCATTTTTACTGGTCTTGCTGACATAAGCAGCCATGCCAGACGTGTGACCTTTGCTAGCATGGTAGACTGTGTATCTCTTGTAAAGGACTCAGGACTGCAAGGGAACTGGCTGTGTCCCTTGCAATCCAGTCTCTCCTGGAGTAGGAACCAACTGCTCAGTTAAGGCTGATAAAAGGACACACCGTCACATGGAACGTGTGTTAAATTTCCCTGTCCCCCTGACACTTTATACGCATTTTTTTAAATGAAAAGTCATCATAATGGCGTGATTTGAGTTCAGTGTTGTTGTAGTGATGTTTTGTTGTTTGGTTGGTTTTTCTCTTTTCTTTTTCTTTTTTGTAAATCACAGAATCACTTTGATTAAATTTCACTTTGGCTCACTGTCCTCATGACTAAGGCCAGATTTCTAAACATAGTTTACAAGGTCTTTCATAATTACCTGCTCATGTCTGTAGTCTTATCTCTATCTATTCTCCATGCCCCCTGTGCAGACTTGCAGTTGCTGGCATGGCCATGACTTTCTCACGTCAGGGCCTTTACAGGTTTTGCCCAGAGGCTTAGAAGATACTTCCCATCACCACTCTCTTCCTTTTTCCTCTTTGATTGTCTTCTCCCATTATAGGATTTAATTGCCTATTTTTCCATATCTCTACTCGGCTGTGAGCCCCATGAGGGCAGGGACAGTGTGTCATTCACCATTTCTCCCTTAATTCTGAGCACTAATTATATAGGCAATCAATGGCTGTTAAATAAATGGATTATGGGACGGTATAAGACATTATAACTGTAATCATGAAACACTGAAAGGAAAAGTCATGGGAAACTTAACATCACATGTATTACCAAGAAGTTTCAAAAGACTTTTTAAAAAAATATCTTCATTGGAATATAATTACTTTACAATGTTGTGTTAGTTTCTGCTGTACAACAAAGTGAATCAGCTATAGGTATACATATATCCTCATATCTCCTCCCTCTTGCGTCTCCCTCCCACCCTCCCTATCCCACCCCTCTAGGTGGTCACAAAGCACGGAGTTGATCGCCCTGTGCTATGAGGCTGCTTCCCACTAGCTATCTATTTTACATTTGGTAGTGTCAATGCCATTCTCTCACTTCGTCCCAGCTTCCCCTTCCACCACTGTACCTGTAAATCCGTTTCTACATCTGTGTATTCAAAAGACTTAATCTAATCCTCCTGCATGTACATACATCCAAAGGAGAAATTTCTTCCAGTTGTCAGTTCCAGAAAATAATTTAGGACTGAGAAGACTGATTTTCTTTCTTGTTTCTTCCTTTCTTTCTTTCATTTTGAATTAAATAATTTACTTATATGCACTAACTGTATATGTTTTTTTCTTTTTGTTGGCTGCTGCAAAGCACAGACCCAAATTTGAGGCTGTGATGGTTCACTAACATAATCCGTGGGTATATTATGTTTTACTTTATCCTCATTTTCTCATCTTTTTTGGTTCTGAATATTTCTTCAGAATGTTTCTGTCATAAGTTCCCTCCATTCTATTTTATGTGATTTTTTTGTAGAATGAGACAAAGCATAAATTACTAAATTAATTTATTTTCATTTTCAAAGTCCTTAGAACTTTATGCTTTTGGAAATTAAGCCCTATATATTTTTCCCAATTATGCTATCAAAAAAATTAAAAATTATACTAAAAGAATTCCTTTTTACATATAGGTAAACAAAGGCAGTGACAAAAAAATTTTCTTGGGTTGTATAAAAGGCCACTATAATCACCTGAATTAACTAAGCAGCTTCTCAAGTCAATACTGGAGTCCTTTTTACATTTAAAAATATAGTTTATGCCTTAAATAAAACAGTTAGACTGAAAATTCTGATTGAGCTATTTGGTGTTACATGTTATCCTTAGAAAAATTCTAAGTGATGGATTTGGGCTAATAACTGTTGTTTTCCTAAAGAGGTGTCAAATGGTCCTATAATCATTTTTTCTGATCCTACTGTTGTATAGATGATTTTGCTAATTGGTTTAAGCCTAGGTCTTAGTCAAATGTAAGCTTAGAAATGTTCCATTGCTAACCATGTTTACTTAGCCTCAAAGAGCTCAGAGAAGATAAACCTTAAAACATTCACTGCTGGAGGGCCATCTTTTGCTACATTTTGCAGCCTGTAGTTTTTATACAGATATTCTGAGGATACAATGGAAAGAGAAGGGAAGCAAAAACCACATAGCAAATTATCTTTAGGCTACTTTGTATAATTTTATTATTTCAAAGTTTTCATAAAAAGTATGAATTTTAATTGTGCTTCTTTCATTCTCATATTTTGGACAGCAGCACTCGAATGGGAGATTCAGGGATCATTTCATGGCTAGTGAAATGACCTCACTCTTTTCTTGTTCATAAAAATGCACACCTTTTTTTTTTTATTGAAAAAAATTAAAAAATAAAGCAGTTAAGCAAGCCAGAGGTCCTAACTCAACAGATATTAAACCTTGATTGACTGTATCTAGTCCTTCTAAGGGTACAGAGCAACAATACTGACGTTTCTTATGAGAACTGATTTAAAAAGCAATGCCATGGTTGGTTTTGTTTGTTTGTTTGTTCTTAGTCTCCAAAGATAATTGAATTGCCATTTATAAAATTTTGATTCGCCACCTAGTGTAGTGTTTGATCATGAAAGGCATTCAATGTAGCATACTTGATCAAAACAATCTATAGTAAAGACTACCCGTGAGTTCTCATTTCTGGTCTCTTTCTCCTTACTGGGCAAAATTAGTGACTCTGCTCTTTGAACTGGATGCAGAGAGTGGATGGTATTTGTATTGGGTTCTTGGAGAGAGGTCAGTCTATTATGTATACAGGAAGATAATGAATTTAATGTGTGGTGTGACTTGAACGAATGACTTGGTAGGGTAAGGTCTGGCAGGCCCATGTGACTAGTTTTAGCCAAATACGGGGAACCAAAAATGACGGACATAATTTTGGTCCAAGGTGATTAATAGCTGGTATGCCACCTATACCGTTTGCTTACACTGTCATATCCATGCTGGAAGATGCATGTTGGATCAAAGCCTGAAATGGAGAAAAGCCACTGCCAAATACATCAGATTTGTGTGAACCAGAAATAAACTTGCGGTACGGTAAGTGACTTACTGAGATTTAATTGTTATCCAGACTAATATATCACCACTAAATCATATTATGGCCCAGACTTCAGTCTTGTAAACATGAACTCAGTTCTGAAAACTCAGATGTGTTCTAGTTTATTTCCACATCTTCTCTTTGAAGTGAATGAAGTGAACTAATGTTCTGCCTATCTTTCTTGTTTGCATAAACATTGATCAATCTAAATATGTTTCATTAACAGTTTTTTTTAAAAAGAGTATTAGATGAACTATAAGGTGCCTTTAAATAGTAGGATTTTATAATGTTTTGGATGTAATTTAATTAATTTTCACCAAGATTAGTTGCTGGGATTTAAAGAGTATCTTAAAGATACCTAAATAGAAATGTGATAAATTGACATTTAATTCATAGGTTTCTTTGGGAAGACTGTTAAATAATACAGAAACAAATGTTTTGAATAAAAAAATAAACTATATAGTGGAACTTGTTCTAAACTTTGGGTACTGGGTATCAGTCTAAGGATGAATTTGTATATTACCACTTTTTTGTTTATGTAGTTATTTAGATGGAGTAAAGACAATGATGGCAATAAATAAAACTTTATCTTGGAATATAAGTAAAAATTAGCTGATATTTATTTATCTATACATCGATATCTATTGAAGTAATTATGGCCATTCACAAAGCTATGTGCTGGAAATAGAGTTGAATAAGAGCTCATGTCCTCAAAGAATGCATGGTTACTATGGAAAGCAGATTAGAAAAACAACATGATTACAATACAGACTGAAAATGAATGCTATAAGTGCATTCAATAAGCTAGGGGACCATGGTGTAGGAGTGGGGAGGTGATGTGAGCTAGGTAGGGGAAGGTATTCATAGTAGTGGAGTACATTTTAAGTCTGTAAGAGATATAGAAAAAGATCATTTTACGTTAGAATTTCTTTCCCTTTGAAGTAATTAAAATAACCAAAGTAAATAGTTTTATATGAACTAGACAATTACTTCAAATAAAGGAAAGGTTAAGATTATAAGAGAGAAAATGCCAAACTGGCATGCAATTTGGTAAAATAATGGAAGAATAGAGGAGCATTCTTATAAAATCATTCACTTGAAAATGTGTCAGTAAACACAAGATCATCTTTCAGAGACAGTGCATAAGAAAAAGATAAATTACATATCGAAGATCTCTGTTGATTTCAGACACATTGTTTTTTTATCTATCAGCAAATATGAAGTCATTTTTCTCTACAAATTCACCCTCCAAAGCCCTAAAAGTCTGAATAATATCCAACACATCTCCCATTGATGAAAAATTTAATTTTAACTATGAAAAGCTAGACTGTAAGTGGAATGTTTTCCATCTAAAGTCTCTACGAAGGATTCCAGGCATGAGAACAAAAGGAAGGGAAAGGGATTAAAAATATATTCCAGTAATAACTGAAAAAGTTAAGGGGACAGAAGAGAGAAGAATGGTAAAATTTTCCCAGATGTTTTAAGGACAGATGATGAAGCATTGGTCAAAATTAGGAGTTTTGACTTGAGCCTCAGAAGCTAACACATGTAGAAATAGGGACTTAGCATATGTTACAAATGTTAATTTTGGCAAATTTATTTTGTAGGTAAGAAAACTAGAATAATGCATACAATGCAGACTGCATATGACATTCCTTTGTGCTCTCCTGAATTTTATAAATAATCTCAAGGATAGTTTCACCATTATTAGCCAGTGAGGGCAGAATGTCAAGAAACAAAAAGGAGTTGCTTTATAATGAGGAATGGATAAAATTATAGTTATTATCACAGAGAAAATGAGGTAGAACAAGTTTAAAAGCATGAAAATGTGATCAAGGATCAATTTAGAATACATTCTTATCTTACTGTAAATACCACACAATATACCTCTGAGAAATTTTAATCACACATTTAGATAGGCCCACGTAATTTTTTTAAACAGCTGTAATCCACTGCTGACCTCAAAATGCTCAAAACAGAGACCCAGATTTATCTCACTCAATCCTTGTACACAGGTAGGTGTTAATATTTATGTGTAATTTTTCTTATTGATGGAATTAGAATGATAAACCACCTGTCCATTTTGCACAGTTAATAGTTGACAAAACAGGGATTCCAATTTCGATGTCCTTCCATGTAACTGGGCTTTTTTCAAACAATTTCCTTTTATTGTAGAAGATTTAACACAATTCTTTCCCATCTTCCTAATCCTCTTCCAACCCTTCAGAATGAAATAAATTTCAATTTAGTAAAAATGTGTTGTCAAAAAGTATATTTATAAGCAAAGGTTAAGGTGTTACAAAATCAAATATGATTATAGAGTCCCACTTCCATTCTGCTTACTCAATAGAAATTGTTTTGATATCTTCACTCAATAAATCTGCCCTTGTTTATGGGGGATAAAGGTGCATGACCAAGTCACCCAAGAGTTACCTTGCATACAGAAGATTTTAGAAAACATTCTGGTTGAGAGCTGGTAGTCTTCTCTACTGGCAAATCCAAAGCGTCATTATTCACAAAACAGAATTCAGAAGGGGTCATGTGGGCAGAGTAAAATGATATCAGAACCGAAGTCTATCAGTGTGACTACATTGCTCTGGATATTTTCTTTTGATTACCTGACTCACCATGTTTCATTGGCATTGGTGGCATGTAACCCAACCCAATCAAACAGTGTTCATCCTGCCACAGAAAAGTGTCAAGATAGATCCTGATAAGGTGGAAGAGCCTTGCACCTGAGTCAACCACAGGACGTGTTTCTTGAAGACATGGTTACTCAGGTCTTAATGACATTGAGGACATTGCCAAAATCTACTAAATATCCTGAAAGCATTTAGGTCCCTTAGATCATCTCATCATGTCACAGCATGCTTCATATAATACCGTTTTGTATTTATAGAGTGCTTTTGCTTGGGTTTTTATTAGTCATTTGTCACAAGAGTTCTGTGAGACATGTCAGCCATCATCTTTCTATTTTTACAAGGCAGGGAGGAAACAGAGACTCCCTGCATTAAATGATTTGCCCCTGGGCTCCAAGTCCTTGCTGGCCTGTTACAGTACAGTGTCACTGCAATGGGATGGGGGTGGGGGTAATGCTGAACCCTGCTCCAATGTTCTTGCAGCCATTCTTCTGGATTACATATCTGTGTTCAGGGCAGATGAACTCACGTAACCAGGTGTTCAAAAAAGATTTTGTGAGGCCATTCTGCTGCTTCAAGTCAGTTAGAAAATTAAATGACAAAAATCTCTCCATCATGAGATTCAGAACTGATGTCAGACTTCCCAGGACAGTTGTTAAGTCTCTTAAGGTTAGTGGAGAAAAACAAGTGGAGAAGATTCCTGTGGGTCTGGAAGGCATTAGTGGTAAATCCTGAGTATATAGCTCATATACCCCACTTTCCCTTAATGAACATCTAATCCAGAAATACAACACAGTCCCTCCTGTCAGTATTGCACATCTGCTAGCCCCATCCCAGCAGGAGTTCCAGTTTTTTTGGAGGAGGGCTAAAAGTCTCTGCAATATCCATTATGCCCTTGAAATCATGCATGGGCATTTGGAGTAAATACAGCCTACCGACTTGGCTGAAATGAAAACCAGTCTGGACTTTTAGCTCTCTCTAAAATACTTAAAAGCAAATCTAAAAAATATGTGTACATATATATGTATACTTTTTCTTATTATTGATAAGTCTTTATTGAGCTTAATTATTGTAAATGCAGTAAGGTAAGAATTATGAGAGTGAAAAGAGTTTGAGGTAAACAAGGCATCTTTTTTATAAAGGGAAATCCTAGTAGGAAAAGCAGATAAATGAAATGCAGGGATACCTCTTCCATGACAGTCAAGAGGACTCCCAACAATTTTCAGTTCCTGGTATTGATGCCTTTGTGGAACCCTCTTCCACAGTGAATAAGGCCAATCTGGGTAACTAATAAGATATTGCAGAAATGATGAGATGGGACCTCAGACAAAACATAAAGGACATAGAGGCTTCTGCCTTTCTCTCATGTACGACTCACTCCAGGAACTCCAGCTGTCTTATAGGGGAGGTCCACACCATGAGGAACTGAGGCCTCTTACTACTAACAAGCACCAACTCACCAGGCCTGGGAGTGAGCCACTTTGAAGCACATCTTCAGCCTCTGTCAACCCTTTAGATGACCACAGTCCCAGCTGACAGCTTAGCTAAAACCTCATCTTAACTAAAACCCTGAGCTGTTCCCGGATTCCTTCTGATACACAGAAACCGAGCAAAACAATTGAAAAAGTTGATTTAAATGTCTATGTCTTAGGGTAATTTATTATGCAATAATAGATAACCAATATAACTTCTGTAATATAAATCAACATTATCCACACTGTACTTCAGTCAAGAACAAGGCATAAGCTTTGAATTACTTATGAGATTAGTGATCAATTTGTTCTAAATTGTCTCATTGCTAGAAATTCAAATAGATAAGATGGTTGGGCAGGATTTAGGGTATAATCTATAGCCATACAGAGTAAAGTTGTCTACCCTTTAAAATACTTAAGTCTGCCTTAATTGTGCTCTCACCTACTCACAGAGTCTGGAATGTTGGTGTGGTTTTTCAAAAGTATTTGTTACTAATAGTTATGTTGAGACTTGTGAAAAGTATTTAATTAGAGATAATTTAGCGTTATCTCCATAGCATAGTTCTTATTGACATCCATTATGAGTGGGAGAAAAAGGGAGAAGTTACTGCATGTGTTCAAGAAAACGATCAGCATTCCCAGGTGTACCCTTGCTAGCATGTCTGCTAGTAAATGTCATGGTCCTGTGTGTCTCCATGGAAAAAAAAATTGAAATTAATCCACTCATAAAAACAGCAGATGAGTTATACCATCGAGTGGGTGTTTTGTGAGGAGTCTTTGATAACTTCATAAAGGAGGGTGAGGGTTTCATGTGCGTTTACAAGAGACAGGGAGGGGTTTGATTGCAAAACAACGAGAAAGGTTGCCTAGAAATCTCAGATAATCAATTCAGTGTTCAGAAGTGGCATAGGGAAGCCAGTAGAGTGTGGGTGAGTTTGTCTTCCTCGAGGTGAGGAAGACGTGTTCCTTACATGTTCACATGTAAGTAAAATAAAATGGGTGATGCAAAGCCTGGTGGAGCCTAGTGGAACTGAAGAAATTAAGCTGGAGGAGAAGGAAAGTAGAAACAGATGATTTTGTGTAAAGAAAGAACCAAAAATATGAGTTTAGGAGAAGGAGGGGAGATGAAGTCTCAAAAAGCGATTAACCCCTTAATATCCAGAAAAAAAGGAACAAATGTATGTAGGAGTCAAGGCATGATCACCTGGAAGAAGTAAGACGAAGAGACAGATGAGCCCCCTTCCTATCCAAAAGCTGCTATTCTGTCTACTTCCTGATCCTGACCCTCGTACGTTCACTTACCTCACTCAATAGTATATTCACTCAATTGATGAGGATTAATAGAGTGTTTTCTATGTAGCTAGTGCTTGCAGGGAACCCAGGATACAGCCAGCAACAAGACAGACCTGTTTTGAAACCCTCTATGGATCGTCTTCCTCTAGTGGCTACTCTGCCTATCTTCAATCGCTACTCACTACTAAGCCCTTAACTATAACTGAACAGTTCCCAATAAAAATGTAAATAGGTAGACATGGAATTTTTCCTTGACCCAATATTTCCGGGCCATCTTGCTCACTCCCTTCTCCATCTCGTGTGTCTGTTTAGAGTAGTGATACTTTCACCTCATTTAATTCCTCAATTTTAGGAATTATTGCATTGGAGCCACACTGGACCTCTTTAGAAAGTCATTAATAAATTCTTTCTTAATGCTCTATGACATTTAAAACAGTTTTCCACAGTCTCTTTTATTGGCCTCTATAACACCATTATTTCCTAATTCTCCTAATTCCTTGGTGCTCACCCAGTGTTTGACTTAGAATTCCATTCTATGTCCTCGTTCATTTCCACTCCAGATAAGATGTGATCGTAGCCACACACATCTTCTTCAACTACAATTCTGAATAATCATCTTTTCAGAAAATATTCCCTGAGTACCCATTGTAATTCATGCATGGTTCTAGATGCTGAGAATCCAGAAATAAATAAGCAAAGTTCTTGTCCTCATGGATTTTACTTCTAGTAGGGGAAGACAGGAAATAATGTGTCAAGAGACCATACGTGCTGTGATGAAGTACTTCATGATCTCGACTCTCTTTCTCACATTTTTATTTCTCTCTTAAGCTCAAACTCGATCTTTCCAATTCTATTAAACATTCCCCTTTGTACTTAAACTCAACATAACACAAACTGAACTCAGCATCAGTTTGCTTCTGCTTTGCCATTCCCAAGGAAGTATTCTCTCTTTAGTTCTCATTCTCAATGAATTAAGCCATCATCTATCCAGTTGCTTGAACTTTCGGTATTGTCAGTGGTATTATTTTCTGAAACGGTAATAGTTGCATCTTGCCCTTGTGTAAATTCTCCTAGTAGCTCTCCGTAAGAATCCAAACTGTTTAGAATAGAGGTAAAAATCTTCCACAATCTGTTGCCTGCCTCCTGTCCTTTTGTGTACCTTCTACCTTACCCTTTCTTGCCCTCATCCCTTTGTGCTCAAACTCCTTTTGCTAATCCTATTCTCTCTCATTCAATCCCTTCTCTATCTAGCCAACTCTAGTTTATCATTTCTCAAGATTTTAATGCCCTGTAGCATCCTCTTGGAAATATTTACTGTGCTTGCCTTCGTGCTTGAGATTGGTGCCCTCAATGTCTCTTTATGTTCCCTTGACATTCCTTTGTCATTGACCATAACCACATTACAGTTGACCCTTGAACATCTGAGGCGGGTGGGGAGAGGCAGAGTTATGTGTGCCCTCCCTCTCGCCACTCCATGCAGTCAAAAATTGGAGTGCAACTTAGAGTTGGCCTTCCATATTCGTGGTTCCTCTGTATCCAGGGTTTAGCATCCAGGGATTAAACCAGCCATAGATTGTGTAGTACTGTAGTACTTACTATTCAAAAAAATAGGCATATAAGTGGACCTGCACATTCAAACTCATGTCACTCAAACATCAACTGTATATGGTAAATCATTACATTCCTTGTCTTTCTCACACATTCAGCTGTGACTCCCTTAACGGCAAAGGCTGTTTTCCTATTTTCCCCCAATTTTAGCCCAGTGCCACCCATAGAGGAAGCTTAATAAACAGTTTGCCATATGAATGGGTTTGGTGTGTTAGTCACAAATTTGACATGCCAGTCACTGAGCTGTACCTATCTTATGCTTATATTTCCACCTACTTACAGGAATTATAGTATTGGACTAATTTCATATATTGTTATTCATACACAGTCATGTTCTCTTCCATGATTTTAAACGTGGTAAAGTGGTAACTTAGGGAGGTATGCTCTCCAACCCACTTGCTGGGTAAGGTGTTTTTGCTTATTCTCCAGTTTTACTTAAGAGCAGAGCTATTTAGATTCCATGTACAACCATCTATTTTTAATCCCAGAGAAACTTATTAGAATACTGTAAATCATTCTTCAGCAACCATATGTACCTGTCCTTCACATGCTGTGGTGTGAGCGTCTCTCATTCTGTTTGCCCAAAGAAAAACAAAGCAACCGTTGTTCACATTTTCTCTCTGAGACCATCTGTCATCTCCCTCAAGCTAATTTACACTCTTTGTATTTATAGGATAAAGAAAGAGGAAGAGAGAGGTAAATTACAGAATTTTGTTTCAGAGAAAGTACTCTTAAAAGTCTTCACTATTTACCCTATGCTCTAACATGTTTTGCATGTTCAGATGCATTCGGGAGAACTTTTTTGCAACTATGATGCGATTCTTCTCATCAGCAGTTAAGCTGGGCTTAGTCCATCAGAAGCTCTACTCACGGGCAATGGTCACTGTGTCTGGTGGAGACACAGGGACCCAGGCACTGTCAGCTGTGGCTGAAGTGGATCTTGAACTGACTTTATATTCCAGGGCATGAAAAGGAGGGGACTTGTGGCACTTGGCAAGACTGAGTTTTGTTGAGACCTTTTTTCCCTGCAGCGAGACAAAAGAAAGCAGTGTTCTTCGGAAGCCTCCTGAATGCTCACTCAAAGGCATACTGCTGCGCAGCTATTTTGTAAATGCAGATAAATGGGGACTGATTATGTTCCAAGGTCGGTGGCTGCATGGACTCCTGACCAGCCTGCTCCAACTTGGGGAGAATGATTAACCTGCCGTATGCCAGAGCCTGGAAAAAAAAATGGCAGCGGAGATGGCAGTGAACCAAGTCATAAGAAGGTACAATAAGCCAAATAATAATACAAAAACGCACTACCACTTATTCATTTTTATTCATTCATCGAAATTTTTTTGAGTACTTACTTTATGCTGAGCACTGTTCTAGGATGAATCAGTAAACAAAGCTGACAAAAAAAAATCCACTTTCATGATTTAACACTCAAGTGAGGGAAAATACAACAGATTATAAACATAATGAATCAATTATATAGTATGTTAGAGAGTATCAGGTATTACAGAAACAAATAGAACAGGATAAAGGGAATCAAGAGGGGTATGGATGAGTGTGTCCTTTTAAATGGAGCTACACTGAGAAAGTGACAATTGAGCCAAGTGTTGAAGGAGGAGAGGAAGTGAACTGTGTGGCTATTTGGAGGAAGATTATCTCATGGGGGGTGTGTGGGGGGAACAGAGGGTGCAAAGGCCCTGAGGCAGAAGCATGGCTATAATGTTTATAAGAATCAAGAAGAACAGAGGGTGTCTGGAGTAGCTTGAGCCAGAAGAGTGTTGTAGGAAATGAAGATAAAGAAATAGCAGACCAGGAATGAGAACAGAGGATGTTGTGGGCCATTTTAAGGACTTTAGCTTTCACTCTAAAAGTAATGGGGGACTACTGAGGAATCTTGAGTGGCTTGAGATGAAATGACTTAGGTTTTTACATCAGATGTGTGCTTGTCATGTTAAGAATAGTCTGTAGGAAGATTGTATTAGATCATAGTCACTAAGGCACTGAAAAACGTGTTATCTCATTGAATCCTTTTAGCAAAATGGGTATTATTACCCATTTTATAGATGAGGAAAATGAAGTACAGAGAAGTGTAGTAGTCGAATAAGGCCACACAGCAGTAAATGATGGATCCAAGATTTAAACCATGAAGCAGGCAATAATGTGCATTACCCAAGCCCTATACCAACGTTGATTCTGGTTTAATTGCACAATACTTGGGATTACTAATGTGTGTTAGGAAACAGTCCATAGACTTTTGGGCATTACTACTTGAATTGATTTTCAGACCATATATGACTGATATGATTAAAAGCTTTGACCAAAATTGCTGGACTTTTAATAGTTAATCAACTCATTTCCTATTTAAAGAAGAAAGGGTTCCCTGTCTCTCTTCACAGATGCATCTGCAGATTGCTTTGCACCTTTCCTGAGGATTCCTGTATCATTGAAGAAGTACAACCCTTGTTAGGCTACTGACACTTGCTGAGTATGTATCTTAGCAATTTCTCGATAATAACTCCATCCTTCTTCCAAAACATCCAGTATTTTTCCAAAGGAAAATTTAGAAAAAAAGTGATCCAACTGAATAATAGCAAACACCACAATGATGGTCAGTGGTTTTCAGTGAAGATATCCCATTGAAATAAATCCTCTTGGTTCTTTCCTACATCGATTTTAACATATAATATCTCTGCCTTTAGTAAAGAAACGTACAGAAAGGCTTGTAGTATTAAAATCAATAAAGTTTAAAAATACGCAAAAATAACTGGAACATTAAAAGTTTGGTACCTACTCTCAAACCAAACAGTTGAAAATAACTAATAGATTATGAGAGATTTCCACTTATTAACGCGAGTGATCCTGGATATTGGGATAAACATCAAAAAGCAAATGTAGGAACATCTCTTCTGCAAATTTAAGTGATAATAAATATTACAATTGCTTTAGGAGGTAATTTAGAGGATATTGTTAATTTGCCAAGTTATCTGATTATTTGATAGTGGACATTAGTTTTCAAACTGTTTAAATACCAGACTTCCTGAATATAATCACAGGTGGTGGAATATGACTTTCTTGTGTTAGATTTACCAGGGATATTGTCTTGCCATTTATCCAGAAGTGAATGACTCAAAATGCAGACTCACACGATTCTTTTCAGGTAAAAGTCAAATGTCAAAGGGTGTTATGACATTCAAATAAACTGAATTTCAGAAATGTTAAAGCTTTGCTTAAGGGAAGAAAATCCAAAAGTTTTTTTTTTTTAAACCATATAAGACTCACAGTCTGTACCCACAACTATCACTAGAAATGGTTTGCTTCTGTGAAGCATAAAAAAAGAAAGAATAGCATCCAAATATTTGGCCTCATATGGAGAACAACATTTGGATAATTGATTTATTAAGAAAATGAATACAAATGTCTAGGTATAAAGAATACTTCCTCTTCTTTGGTTAGAAAAATGGCTTTGAAGTTTTGAGGGAGAAGTTCTTCATGAGAAGAAATCTCGTTACACTTTCGGTGTGACCTATTTTAAGCTTGACTGAAAAATACATAATTGTTCCATTTGAAACCAGAAAGTAGAGCAAGTCAACATCCGTTATAGCCAAGTCAATATAGAAAGTGCCTGTTTATAGGTAGGTGCCATAATGGTCCATAGGAAAACTGACACTTTTCAATTTATAGCATCTGAATGGAAAAGCATTTGTATGTGAGATTGGTTAAATAGGTCTCATTACTTTATAGTCACACTCTTCCTGTGTTTGTGTGTCTATGCATTCCACTGAATTATTTTTTACCAAATTTATAAATTTCAGAAATCTGTATTTTGCCCTGATTCTGTCAATTTTCAGGGAAATTTTGTGTTGCTTTATTTATATTGCCCTCTGGAGATGGGTCTCAGCAGTTTATCCATCCCAAATTTATCGTTTATATTTTGTCCTTATTTCTTATTGATTCAAAGCTCTGTGCAATTGTTTTTAGGTATGCTTCTATATTAAGACATGTGATCCATCTTTCAAAACCATTTTACAAAGACCAGTGTTGTTGGACTCCTGAGTTCTGATGGTATTTCCTCAACACAGAGACACTCACTAGCTATTTCAATTAATTGAAATTATGGTAACATTTCTGTCTTTGATCAGATTCCAATGTGAAGCCATAATGAGTGAGTGGCTAGTCTTTCAAGGACAGGGGTGGCTAATTCATTTTATTATTCAGAAATAGGTTTTAAACCTACAGAAATAAAATTGTCATCTATGTTTCACTACACAAACACCAAGTACACATATACATATACACATTCCCCTAGTCTAGGCATGTCCCATATGTAAGCAAATTAATTATATTTTAAAAAGGCATGTGTATGTGTGTGTGTGTTTATTCTATCTGTCTATCTACATATGTGTGTGTCTATTATCTCTAATTATTTACATATCTCTAATTTATCTTTGTATATATTTGGACTATATAATCTTATCTATATCTAGATAGATAACTAGATATAGATAGATAGGTAGAGGGATAGATAAATTAGAGGTAGATAGATGATGTCTTTTTCCCTGAGAAGAAACATATGGACTTTTAATACCATTGGAAATACACTCTGGCCCCCTAAGTAAATGTGCTCATCTCATTTTACCTGTTGGATCCAGGCACCAGGTCACTAACACAAATCTATCCATCTCAAAGGTGATGGTATAAAGTGTCCTTCAGAAGGAAAGACATATTTAAATAAACATCACCTTATTTCTGTGGATTAGTTTCAATAGATTTAGCATTTGTCAACAACTTTCCTTCCTCCCTCTATTCCCATCTTATGGCAATGTCCACGAATAACAATTTCCGCAAAAGGCATGGGGGTAGAAAGAAAAATAAAATCATATATTAATTTTACTACCTACACCTAGAAGCCCTAGTAAAGAGTAGAGTATAAAACGAAATATAGTTTCTCAATTAATTTTAATTACAGTTGGTTTGAGTTTTTACAAACAGTTCTCAAACTTTTGTTCCTTTTAATGCACCACATGTCTGAACAAGCTTACAAAACAAAGATCATTGGCAACCAGTTAGCTTTTAAACATGTAGCCTCTAATTCTCTACAGTGTTAAACTATAGGAATTCAACTTATGTCCTGGCAATGTCCTTTTTTTTTTTTTAACATCTTTATTGGAGTATATTTGCTTTACAATGGTGTGTTAGTTTCTGCTTTATAACAAAGTGAATCAGCTATACATATACATATATCCGCATATCTCCTCCCTCTTGCATTTCCCTCCCATCCTCCCTATCCCACCCCTCTAGGTGGTCAAAAGCACAGAGGTGATCTCCCTGTGCTATGCTGCTGTAAGTCCATGCCACTCTCTCACTTCGTCCCAGCTTACCCTTCCCCCTCCCCGTGTCCTCAAATCCATTCTCTACGTCTGCATCTTTATTCTTTTCTTGCCCCTAGGTTCTTCAGAACCATTTTTTTTTTATTCCATGTATTTGTGTTAACATATGGTATTTGTTTTTCTCCTTCTGACTTACTTCACTCTGTATGACAGACTCTAGGTCCATCCACCTCACTCCAAAAACTCAATTTCGTTTCTTTTTATGGTTGAGTAATATTCCATTGTATATATGTGCCACATCTTCTTTATCCATTCATCTGTCGATGGGCATTTAGGTTGCTTCCATGTCCTGGTTATTGTAAATAGAGTTGCAATGAACATTGTGGTACATGACTCTTTTTGAATTATGGTTTCCTCAGGGTATATGCCCAGTAGTGGGCATATAGTGCTGGGTCGTATGGTAGTTCTATTTTTAGTTTATTAAGGAACCTCCATACTGTTCTCCATAGTGGCTGTATCAATTTACATTCCCACCACCAGTGCAAGAAGGTTCCCTTTTCCCCATACCCTCTCCAGCATTTATTGTATGTAGATTTTTTGATGATGGCCATTCTGACTGGTGTGAGGTGATACCTCATTGTAGTTTTGATTTGCATTTCTCTAATGATTAGTGATGTTGAGCATGCTTTCATGTGTCTGTTGGCAATCTGTATATCTTCTTTGGAGAAATGTCTGTTTAGGTCTTCGGCCCACTTTTGGATTGGGTTGTTTGTGTTTTTTGATATTGAGCTGTATGAGCTTCTTGTAAATTTTGGAGATTAATCCTTTGTCAGTTGCTTCATTTGCAAATATTTTCTCCCATTCTGAGGGTTGTCTTTTCATCTTGTTTACGGTTTCCTTGACTGTGCAAAAGCTTTTAAGTTTCATTAGGTCCCATTTGTTTATTTTTGTTTGTATTTCCATTTCTCTAGGAGGTGGGCCAAAAGGATCATGCTGTGATTTATGTCATAGAACGTTCTGCCTATGTTTTCCTCTAAGACTTTTATAGTGTCTGGCCTTACCTTTAGGTCTTTAATCCATTTTGAGTTTATTTTTCTGTATGGTGTTTAGGGAGTGTTCTAATTTCATTCCTTTTACATGTAGCTGTCCAGTTTTCCCAGCACCACTTATTGAACAGGCTGTCTTTTCTCCATTGTATATTCTTGCCCCCTTTATCAAAAATAAGGTGATCATATGTGTGTGGGATTATCTCTGGGCTTTCTATTCTGTTCCATTGATCTATATTTCTGTTTCTGTGCCAGTACCATACTGTTTTGATTACTGGAGTGTTGTAGTGTAGTCTGAATTCCAGGAGCCTGATTCCTCCACCTCCATTTTTCTCTCTCAAGATTGCTTTGGGTATTCGAGGTCTTTTGTGTTTCCATGCAAATTGTGAAATTTTTTGTTCTAGTTCTGTGAAAAATGCCATTGGTAGTTTGATAGGGATTGCATTGATTCTGTAGATTGCCTTGGGTAGTATAGTCATTTTCACAATGTTGATTCTTCCAATCCAAGAACATGGTATATCTCTCCATCTGTTTGTATCATCTTTAATTTCTTTCATCAGTGTCTTATAATTTTCTGCAGACAGGTCTTTTGTCTCCTTAGGTAGGTTTATTCCTAGGTATTTTATTGTCTTTGTTGCAATGGTAAATGGGAGTGTTTCCTTAATTTCTCTTTCAGTTTTTTCATCATGAGTGTATAGGAAAGCAAGAGATTTCTGTGCATTAATTTTGTATCCTGCTACTTTACCAAATTCATTGATTAGCTCTAGTAGTGTTCTGGTACAGTGTTTAGGATTCTTTATGTATAGTATTGTCATCTGCAAACAGTGACAGCTTTACTTCTTCTTTTCCAATTTGGATTCCTTTTATTTCTTTTTCTTCTCTGATTGCCGTGGCTAAAACTTCCAAAACTATGTTGAATAATAGTGGTGAGAGTGGACAACCTTGTCTTGTTCCTGATCTTAGTGGAAATGCTTTCAGTTTTTTACCATGGAGAACAATGTTGGCTGTGGGTTCGTTATATATGGCCTTTATTATGTTGAGGTAAGTTTCCTCTATGCCTACTTTCTGGGACGTTTTTGTCATAAATGGGTGTTGAATTTTGTCAAAAGCTTTTTCTGCATCTATTGAGATGGTCATATGTTTTTTCTCCTTCAATTTGTTAATATGGTTTATCACATTGATTGATTTGCATATATTGAAGTGGCATATAGTTGCTTGTAGTAATCTCTCATGATTCTTTGTATTTCTGCAGTGTCAGTTGTTATTTCTCTTTTTTCAGTTTTAATCCTATTGATTGGAGTCTTCTCCCTTTTTTTCTTGATGAGTCTGGCTGATGTTTTTTCAATTTTGTTTATCTTCTCAAAGAACCAGCTTTTAGTTTTATTGATCTTTGCTATTGTTTCCTTCATTTCTTTTTCATTTATTTCTGATCTGATCTTTATGATATCTTATCTCTGCTAACTTTGGGGGTTTTTTTCTTCTTCTTTCTCTAATTGCTTGAGGTGTAAGGTTAGGTTGTTTATTTGAGATGTTTCTTGTTTCGTGAGGTAGGATTGTACTGCTATAAACTTCCCTCTCAGAGCTGCTTTTGCTGCATCCCATAGGATTTGGGTCATCGTGTTGTGATTGTCATTCTTGTAGTAATCTCTCATGATTCTTTGTATTTCTGCAGTGTCAGTTGTTATTTCTCTTTTTTCAGTTTTAATCCTATTGATTGGAGTCTTCTCCCTTTTTTTCTTGATGAGTCTGGCTGATGTTTTTTCAATTTTGTTTATCTTCTCAAAGAACCAGCTTTTAGTTTTATTGATCTTTGCTATTGTTTCCTTCATTTCTTTTTCTTTTTTTCTGATCTGATATTTATGATTCCTTTCCTTCTGGTAATTTGGGGGGGGGTGGTTTGGATCTTCTCTCTCTAATTGCCTTATGTGTAATGTTTGGTTGATTAATTGAGATGTTTCTTGTTTCTTGAGGTAGGATTGTATTGCTATAAACGTCCCTCTTAGAACTGCTTTTGCTGCATCCCATAGGTTTGGGGTCATCGTGTTTTCATTGTCATTTGTTTCTAGGTATTTTTTGATTTCTTCTTTGATTTCTTCAGTTATCTGTTGGTTTTTAAGTAGTTTAGCCCCATGTGTTTGTATTTTTTACAGATTTTTCCCTGTAATTGATATCTATTCTCATAGTGTTGTGGTCTAAAAAGATATTTGATATGATTTCAATTTTATTAAATTTACCAAGGTTTGATTTGTGACGCAAGATATGATCTATCCTGGAGAATGTTCCATGAGCACTTGAGCAGAAAGTGTATTCTGTTGTTTTTGGATGGAGTGACCTATAAATATGAATTAAGTCTATCTTGATTAATGTATCATTTAAAGCTTGTATTTCCTCATTTATTTTCTTTTTGGATGATCTATCCATTGGTAAAAGTAGGGTGTTAAATCACCTACTATGAGTGTGTTACTTTTGATTTCCCCTTTTATGGCTGTTAGCATTTGCCTTATGTATTGAGGTGCTCTTATATTCTTATGTTGGGTGCATGAATATTTACAATTGTTATATCTTCTTCTTGGATTGATCCCTTGATCATTATGTAGTGTCCTTCTTTGTCTCTTGTAATGGTCTTTATTTTGCAGTCTATTTTGTCTGATATGAAAATTGCTACTCCAACTTTCTTTTGATTTCCATTTGCATGGAATAGCTTTTTCCATCCCCTCACTTTCAGTCTGTATGTGTCCCTAGGTCTCAAGTAGGTCTCTTGTAGACAGCATATATATGGGTCTTGTTTTTGTATCCATTCAGCCAGTCTATGTCTTTAAGTTGGAGCATTTAATCCATTTACATTTAAGGTAATTATCGATATGTATGCTCCTATTACAATTTTCTTAATTGTTTTGTGTTTGTTACTGTAGGTCTTTTCCTTCTCTTGTGTTTCCTGCCTAGAGAAGTTCCTTTAGCATTTGTTGTAAAGCTGGTTTGGTGGTGCTGAATTCTCTTAGCTTTTGCTTGTCTGTAAAGGTTTTAATTTCTCTTCAAATATTTTCTCAGTCCCTTTATTTTTCTCTTCATCTTCTGGGACCCCTATAATTCGAATATTGGTGTGTTTAATGTTGTCCCAGTGGTCTCTAAGACTGTTCTCAATTCTTTCATTCTTTTTTCTTTATTCTACTCTGCAGTAGTTATTTCCACTATTTTATCTTCCAGGTCACTCTTCTGTTCTTCTGCCTCAGTTATTCTGCTATTGATTACTTCTAGAGAATTTTTAATTTCTTTTAATGTGTTGTGCATCATTTTTTGTTTGTTCTTTAGTTCTTCTAGGTCCTTGTTTAACGTTTCTTGTATTTTCTCCATTCTATTTCCAAGATTTTGGATCATCTTTACTATCATTACTCTGAATTCTTTTTCAGGTAGACTGACTATTTCCTCTTCATTTGTTTGATCTGGTGGGTTTTTACCTTGCTCCTTCATCTGCTGTGTGTTTCTCTGTCTTCTCATTTTGCTTAACTCACTGTGTTTGGGGTCTCCTTTTTGCAGGCTTCAGGTTCGTAGTTCCCGTTGTTTCTGGTGTCTGCCCCCAGTGGCTAAGTTTTGTTCAGTGGGTTGTTTTGGCTTGCTGGTGGAGGGGACTAGTACCTGTGTCCTGGTGGATGAGGCTGGATCTTGTCTTTTTAGTGGGCAGGACTGCGTCCAGTGGTGTGTTTTTTGGTGTCTGTGACCTTATTATGATTTGAGGCAGCATGTCTACTAAGGGGTGTGGTTGTGTTCCTGTCTTCCTAGTTGTTTGGCATTATGCATCCAGAACTGTAGCTTGCTGGTTGTTGAGTGGAGCTGGGTCTTAGTGTTGAGATGGAGATCTCTGGGAGAGCTTTTGCCATTTGATATTATGTGGAGCCAGAAGATCTCTGATGGACCAGTGTCCTGAACTGGGCTCTCCCACCTCAGAGGCACAGGCCTGACACCCGGCTGGAGCACCAAGACCCTATCAGCCACATGGCTCAGAACAATAGGGAGAAAAAAAGGAAGAAAGAAAGAAAAAAATAAAAGTTATTAAAATAAAAATAAGTATTAAAAATTAAAAAAATTAAAACGTAATAATAAAAAAGAGAGCAGCCAAACCAAAAAAAAAATCCACCAATGATAACAAGTGCTACAAACTATACTAAAAAAAAAAAAAAAACAAACAAAAAAAACGGACTGACAGAACCATAGGATAAATGGTAAAAGCAAAGCTATACAGACAAAATCACCTACACACTCACAAAAAAGAAAAAGGAATAAAAAATATATATCTATATATATTTTAAAAAGGAGGAAGAGAGCAAACAAATCAATAAACAAATCTACCAAAGATAATAAACTGTAAATACTAAACTAAGATAAACATAAGACCAGAAACAAATTAGATGCAGAAAGCAAACCCCAATTCTACAATTGCTCCCAAAGTCCACCCCCTCAATTTGGAATGCTTCATTGTCTATTCAGGTTTTCCACAGATGCAGGGTACATCAAGTTGATTGTGGAGATTTAGTCCGCTGCTCCTGAGGCTGCTGGGAGGGATTTCCCTTTCTCTTCTTTGTTCGCACAGCTCCCGGGGTGCAGCTTTGGATCTGGCCCCGCCTCTGTGTGTAGGTCATCTGAGGGCATCTGTTCTTCGCTCAGATAGGACGGGGTTAAAGGAATAGCTGCTTCGGGGGCTCTGGCTCACTCAGGCCGGGGGAGGGAGGGATACGGATGCGGGGTGAGCCTGCGGTGGCAGAGGCCGGGGTGACGTTGCACGAGCCTGAGGTGCCGTGCGTTCTCCCGGGGAAGTTGTCCCTGGATCCCGGGACCCTGGCATTGGCGGGCTGCACAGGCTCCCGGGAGGGGAGGTGTGGAGAGTCACCTGTGCTTGAACACAGGCTTCTTGGTGGCGGCAGCAGCGGCCTTAGCGTCTCATGCCCGTCTCTGGGGTCCGCGCTGATAGCGGCGGCTCGCGCCCGTCTCTGGAGCTCCTTTAGGCGGCGCTCTGAATCCCCCCTCCTTGCGCACCAGGAAGCAAAGAGGGAAGAAAAAGTCTCTTGCCTCTTCGGCAGCTCCAGACTTCTCCCGGACTCCCTCCCGGCCAGCCGTGGCGCACTAGCCCCTTCAGGCTGTGTTCACACCGCCAACCCCAGTCCTCTCCCTGGGATCCGACCGAAGCCCGAGCCTCAGCTCCCAGCCCCCACCCGCCCCAGCGGGTGAGCAGACGAGCCTCTCGGGCTGGTGAGTGCTGGTCGGCACCGATCCTCCGTGCGGGAATCTCTCCGCTTTGCCCTCC
>NC_041231.1:90112397-90129791 GCF_002837175.3 Physeter macrocephalus
CCCCCTCCGCCACCCGCAGTCTCCGCCCGCGAAGGGGCTTTTAGTGTGTGGAAACCTTTCTTCCTTCATGGCTCCCTCCCACTGGTGCAGGTCCCGTCCCTATTCTTTTGTCTCTGTTTATTCTTTTTTCTTTTGCCCTACCCAGGCACGTGGGGAGTTTCTTGCCTTTTGGGAGGTCTGAGGTCTTCTGCCAGAGTTCAGTAGGTGTTCTGTAGGAGTTGTTCCACATGTAGATGTATTTCTGATGTATTTGTGGGGAGGAAGGTGATCTCCACATCTTAGTCCTCCACCGTCTTGAAGGTCTCTCCCTGGCAATGTCCTTTCAACACTGTGATTATTAAACCATCTGATTTTCCTTTACAATTCCGATCTGAAAACAGCTGCATTTATTAAGTGTATTTGTCTCTAAACATGTGTACATGTGTTAGGGGATATGGGATGGGTATGAGGAATAAGAAGTATAGGCACTAAATAGCCCAGTACACATGAAAAGAGTAATAACAAAATATACTATTCCATAATCAGATTAAGTTTTGATGGATGTAAGCACATAACTGATGACCTTTTCATAGAACAACAGAAAATCATTTGTCCTGCTGGACTGTAATTGTGAAGACTGGCAGTCAAAGTGGGACACACAAAGGCTCTGAGAGGCACTGAGCCATTGGTTCATAATTCTATTAGCATATAGCCAAGATTGCACTTATGAGCAAGAACAGATTTCCCTATCTGTGTATGTCCCCGAAAACACACTTTCCGCTGGTAGACAACAAACAACAGCTTCTGTTATAACAGACACTTTTGAGCTTTTATGAACACTTCTAATTATTTTTACTGTAAAGAAAGGTGAGTCCGAATACATAAATATATGAAGAAACTGTGGGGAATGAACTATTTTCCTACTATTTCTATCTCAGTTGTATAAACATGCTCATATAGGAGGATATTAATGTATTTTCCATGAGTTACCAAATTGTATTCACTCTATCTTCAGAAAAAAATACAAAAAATTAGTTAGGAAGCAATGCTCTTGCCCATATGGAGATGAATTACTGAATTGGGCAGAGTAGGGAGGTAGGAAAAGGACAAAAACATTGTGGAAGATTTTTGACCAGACTTTCCACAATGAGAAAGCATTCTAAAGAAGAATAAGAACATTGTGAAGGGATTCAAAATGCAGAGTGTGCTAGTCACCTTCCCTGTGACTTTCTAGACATTTCTCTTTCAGTTCCCTCCCCTATTACAAAATGATGCTTAGGAGAAGAGGAGAAGAGAAGGAGAGCCACAGAAACCAGGGATTAAATAGAGTTTATTGGGACAGAGCCTCTTGTGTGAGTGTCAACAGCCTTTCTTCATGGCAGGCTTTACAGCAGCCCAGCTACACGTCCCAAGCTTGTCTGTAATAGCTCTTTTCCAGCACAGTTCCTCCTTTTTTATTTATACGCGAAGGCTTATGTCAGGAGCACCTATGGCCAAAGGACCTAGGAATTCATTTCAACCTGTCATGTTTTGCATTCTTTGACATCACATTTACAGTCCAAGGAAATCCATTTGCTTAACTGATTTTGGCATTCCTGCATGGAGGCACAGATTTGACAACAAACCAGATTTAGAAGCACCATTTTAAAACACTCTATATCTTGAAAAAAATACAAAAAGTGCATGGTAAGAGGAATAACAGACTCTCCAAACATGTTCACTTCTAATCCATGGAACCTGTGCATATGATGGCAAAGAGACTTTGCAGATGTGACTAAGTGAAGAATCTTGAGATGGGGAGATTATCTTGCATCACCTGAGTATCCCCAATGTCTAATCACAGGAGTTCTTGAAAGTGGAGAACATTTCCTGGCTGTAGTCAGAAGGACATGTAACGATGGAAGAATGGTCAAAGAGATATTATGTTTTTGGCCTTAAAGATGGAGAAATGGAGCCACAAACCAAGGAATGTGGGGGGCCCTCCTGGGTGGCAAGGAAATATATTCTTCCCTAAAGCCTCCAGGAAAGAACATAGCCCTGCTGACACCTTGATTTTCAACTAGCAAGACCCAAGTCAGAGTTCTAACCTATAGAACTGTAAGATAGTCCATTTTTGTTGTTTTAAGCCACCAAAGTATGATAACTTGTTACATCACCAATAGAAAACTAATAGAGCATCTAATAGAATGACCTTCATATGTTATCAATGACAATTTCCAATGCCCTTCCATCAAGTCTTGTTTCATACCTCTCCCTGCTGTAATATTCAGTGATGAAAAAATATCCCCACCTACCCACCTAACATATAGTCAGGGATTGTCCCATTTAAATTAGCCAGTGGATTTATTTTTTAACAGTACATCAGCTCCTGTTTTAAAGTTATAGCATTCTTCTTTCCCCAGATACTCCATCTCACTCCATCCCTTTTTAATGTTTCAGTCAGCACTAGGGATGGGAAAAGTAGTTGTCTCAAAAACTAAACTCAAATACTAACACTCACTTAAAAAGACACACACCTTTCAAGTGCACATGGAATATTCTCTAGAATAAACCATATACTTGGCCATAAAACAAGTGTCAATCTATTTAATAAGACGGTAGTTACACAAACACAAAAAATATGCTCTCTGATCACAACGAAATTAGAAATCAATAACAGAAAAGATATTTAGAAAATCACCTACTATTTGGTAATCAACTAATTCAATTTAAATAACCTATAAGACAAAGTAGAAATCACAGGGTAATTAAGACAAAATTTGAACCAAATAAAAATAGAGACTGTCATACAGAGTGAAGTAAGCCCAGAAAGAGAAAAACAAATATCGTATATTAATGCATATATGTGGAATCTACAAAAATGGTATAGATGATTTTATCTGCAAAGCAGAAATAGAGACACAGACATAGAGAACAAACATGTGGACACCAAGGCAGGAAAGGGTGGGTGGGATGAATTGGGAGATTGGGATTGACATATATACACTATTGATACTATGTATAAAATAGATAACTAATGAGAACTTACTGTATAGCTCAGGGAACTCTACTCAATGCTCTGTGGTGACCTAAATGGGAAGGAAATCCAAAAAAAGAGGAGAGAAATTTACATCATCAAATGTTTCTTGAGAACAGAAAATAATGATCTGAAACTAATTACTTAAGAGATTACCTTAAGAAGGTAGATATAAATGAACAAATTTAACTCAAAGCAAGCAGAATGGAGAAAATAATGAAGATTAAATGAGAAATTAATTAAATGAAAACTTCTGCTTTCTAGACTAAATAGAATAAATCAATGAGAGCAAAACTGACTTTTGAAAAAATCAGTGGAACTGATAAACTTCTGGCTGGACAAATCAAGAGAAAAAGAGAGAGGACAAAAATTACTAATATCAGAAATGAAATGAAAAGTATCACTATAGATTCTACAGACATTAAAAGGCAATAAAGGAATATTATGAACAACATTATGAACAATTGAGACAATAAATACAGTAATTTAGAAAAAATAGACAAATTCTGTAAAAGAAACAAGCTATCAAATTTCATTCAAGAAGAAATAGATGATCTGAATAGTCCTATAGTTACTAAAGGAATATAATTCATAATCCAAACAAACCAATGCTGCCTACAAAAAATATACAGGGGCAGTTGGCTTCACTAGTAATTCCTACCAAAAATTTAAGGGAGAAACAAAACTACACTGTACTTCTAAACAAACTCTTTCCAAAAAAATAAAACATTGGAAGAAAATAGAACACTTCTCAAATTATTTAATGAGACAGAATTATTCTGACAAAATCAAATATATTGCAATAAAACTACAGATATCTCTCAGAAATAAAGAAAAATATTTTAAGAAAATACAGTTAAATTGCATGCAGAATATAATAAAATGATAATATAATACATCATGTAATAAATCATATAATAAAATAATATAAAATGATCAGATGGAGTTTATCCCAAGAGAACAAAGTTTGTTCAATATTTGAAAAATCAGCCAATGTAGTTCACCATATCAACAGACTAAAAGGAAAAATCATATGATTATTTCAATAAATATGCAGAAAACCTTGATAAAATTCAATATCTATACTAGGAATAGGGAACTCCATCAACATTATAAAGGGTATCTATGAAAAAAATCTACAGCTAACTCCATTCCCAAAGGTGATAAATTGTATGTTTTCCACCAACAACTGAGAAGAAGGCAGAGGTGTCCACTCTTACTATTTCTTTTTAACTTTGTACTGGGGGCCTAGCCAAGGCAATAAGAGAAGAAGATGAAATAAAAGGTATACAGATTCTAAAGAGAAATAAAGCTGTATTTATTTTCAAAGAACCTAATCATCTACTAAATAAAAGCTACTAGAACTTATAAGTACGTTTAGCTATGTCACAGGATATAAGCTCTCGCTATAAAAATTCAACTGCAGTTCTATTTACTAGCAATGAAAAATTGGAAACTAAAGTTAAAAGCATTTATCATGGCATCACTACATGAAAATTTGGGGATACCTTTAAAAAATGTGTGATACATGTATCTTACAATTTTAAAGTATTGCTGAGAGAAATTAAAGAAGATTCAAACCATTAAAGACATAGACTGTGTTCATGGATTGGAAATCTCTATATTGCTAAGATGACAATTCTCCCCATGGTGATAATTATATTCACAAAAATACCAATCAACATTGACACATAATTTTTGCATAGTTAATTGACAATTTGATTCCTAAAATTACTTGATAATACAAAGAACATAGAAGAGCCAAAATAATTTTTAACAAGATCAATAAAATTAGATGTCTTGCACTACTTGATTTCAGGACTTATGATAAAGCTACTGTAATCAAGACCATATGGTATTGGCATAAGGATAGACACATAGATCAATGAAACCGAATAGTTCAAAAACAGACCCAAATATACATGGTCATTTGATTTTTGGCAATGTTGCCCAATAAATCAATAGAGAAAGAGTAGCTTTTCAACAAATGGTGATGGAACAATTTAATATTCACACTTACTTTATATTATATGCAAACAATTAAGTCAAAATGGATCATAAGACTAAACATTAGATTCAAAACTATAAAACTTGGCATTTGGTTAGGCAAAATTTTCTTTTATAGTATAAACCAAAAGAGAGAAAATTTGACTTTATGTATAGTGTAGAGAGTTTCATATTTCCAGCATTGAAGAAAAGACAAATAACCAAATTATTAAGATTTTAGAGAATATTGTATTTCAAAATAACCACTCATTTGGGATTTAATCATCAATCTCATGGTTTTTACTTTTATTTATATTATAACTTCCTTCTTGACTAGATATAAACTCCTTGAGAGTCATCTTTGATACATCTTACTGACATGATTTATTAGGTGAAGGAATGTATAAGTAGACTGCCTGGCATTTATCCATTTTTTTATTCCAGGATATCTCTCCGAAAAACGTAGATCACTGAAAAGATAGGAAGATAGGGATGAAGGTCTTATCAACAGATAGGAGATACAGGGAAAAATGAGAGCACAGTGTTCTACCTCCTCTGCAACTTTTTTTCCTTTTGAAACAGTGATGCTCTGGCACAAGCAATGCCCAAGTGATGCTTAGGCTCTGCCTGAACTACCTGGCTCCTTTCGCTTCAGCAACCCAGGATTAGAAAAGATACTCAAAGGAATACTGAAACGTTTCAAGATGGTGATGGTGACTTGTCTTTTTGTTCATATGCATATTGATCTCTTATAATTTTCCTTCTTCTGATTTCTGTCATAGTCCTTTAACATTATCTTCAAATACGAGTTGCTTACACAAAGAAATTTTGTCAGAGATCTTAGGACTGACAAAATGTCTTTGTATTAGCAATTGACTATTAACTCTGGATTTTACAAAGACAATGGAGAAAACACCCAGTTAGAAAAAAGAACTAGTATTTACTGAACTTCAACTCCATGCAAAGCCATTTATAAGCTTTATCTTGCTGGTAAAATACTGAAGATTTAAGTATTATTTCAGTTTTAAAGATGAGGCAATTGAGCCTCAGTAATATTAAGGAAACTTGACCAAACTCAAAAAGAAAATAGGCAGCAGAGTTTTTATTTAAACTAAGATCTGTCTGAGTTCAGAGCCTATGCTTCTTTTGCTACTTCAACCTACATCTGGGAGGATCAGGAACCTGGACTCTTTTCTGGCTCTGCCAAAGAATAGGGGCAAAGATGGTGTATTAGTCATCTATTACTGAAGAACCAATTACCCCTTAGCAGCTTAAAATAGTAGTAAATATTGATAATCTCACATAGATGTTGTGGATTAGAAATTAGGGAGCTGCTGGGTTAAATAATACTCACGGGGTTTTCATTCATGGAGGTGACTCAGTGACAACACAGAGAGGCTAACTGAAAGAAGATTTATTACTTTGATTTCCCAAGAGAAGTGGGGTAAGTCATTCCATGCAGGGCCACATGGAGAAGCTCCAGATTTAGTCAGGAGGCAGTAGCAGGACAAGGAGAAAGTATCGCATGAAGCCTTTATTGTATTTCCTGTGGGAAAAGCAGGGGATATGTTTAGGATTGACTAGTAGAATAATGTCAGTGGGCTCTGGGCTGTAGAGGTAATCTCTAGTCGTCTGGTACCTAGCCCTGGGTTGATTTAGGGCAGAGGAAATGTTGGCTTGGGGTTTGAGAGTTACATGAAGGAGGTAGTTAAGGGGGAGGGAATTAGGGGTATGGACTCAGGATTGCTTGGTTTGCATATGAAATGTGTTTGTGTTTGCAGGCATGTTGTTTAATATCGCTAGGACTTAGCTAGTCTCTCCCCAGCCAGCTAGGGCCCTCAAGATGCCAAAACATCATAAAATATGAAAAGCATGACTAATATAGCAGCCTAGCCTGGGTAGTTCTAGCTTAAGGTCTCTCATGAGGTTGAGCAGGGCTTCACACTTGACTGGCATTGGAGGATGCACTTCCAAGATGGTTCACTCACATGATACAGTTATTGGCAGAAGACCTCAGTTCTCTTCTGTATTAGTTTTCTATTGCTGTAACAAATTACTACAGACTTAATGGCTTAAATCAACACAAATTTATTATCTCATAGCTTCCATGGGTCAGGATTCAGGATACAGGTTAGATTGGGTCCTCTGCTTAGTTTCTCTTCTGAAGCTGAAAATCAAGGTGTTGGCTGGGCTATGCTGTCATCTAGAGCTCAGGGTTTATCTCCAAGCACATCCAGGTTGTTTGCCAAATCGAGCTCCTATGGCTATAGAAATGAGGTTCCTGTCTTCTTGCTGGATGTCAGTCAGAGATATCTCTGAGCTCCTACAGGCTGTTCTCAGGTCTTAGCCACGTGGCTCTCTCACAACATGGCACTTACTTCTTCAAAGGCATCAGAAGAATCTCTCCACTGCCTGCTATGACAGGCTTAAATAACATGATATAATCATGGGAGTAACTACCCTTTCACCTTTTCCGTATTACGTTTGGTCATGAGAGTAATATCCAAACATATTTCTATGTCCTGCCCACACTCAAGTGGAGGGGATCGCACAGGATGTGTACACCGGGGGTGGGAAGCTTGGAGGCCATCTTGGAATTCTGCTCATCACATTCCATTGACTTTTCACTGACACAGACGGAGTGGCTGACTTCTCCCAGAGCAAGCAATCCAGGAGAGTAAGCACAGAGGAAGTTTCACTGCCATTTGTGACCTACTCTCAAAATTCCTGTACTGTTACTTCAGCCACATTCTATTCTTTTAGAAGGAAGTCACTAAGTTTGTTCTACTCTCAAATAACAGAACAATTAGGCTCCATCTCTTGAGGGAAGCTTACAAAAAATAAATTATGGATGTATTTCAGAACCACCACAGATGGCACTTAACATTTTTAGCTCTTTGTCTCATCATTTATGAAACGAAGGGTTTAAACCAGTTGGTTACTAAGAGTCTTGAAGTATATGTGTATGCATGTTTATAGGTTTGTGTGTAAAGTAGCTTCATTCTTGTGCCTCCAGAAAGAATATTCATTGGTAAGGGAGTGACTCTTTCTAAGGAAAAATATATGTATTTTTAAATCAGTTGTCTTGAGTTCATATTAATGTTTTTTCCTTCAAAGTTAAGAATTTTTTTCTCATTTCTGTAATTGAATTAACAGATAAGAATTCATATTAATGGTTTAAATGTGTGCATGTGGAGTGGAGAGGTTGTCACAACATACTTTGTGCCACATTTCAAACTGTCAAACTGTTGTTTCTCCTTTTTTTGCGGGAAGGGTTTTATAAATGACTTTTTCTTCTGAAATAATTGGTAGTGTAAATTTTGTCTATCTTTGTGAAAGAAAATGGGAAAAGAGAAAAAAAAAATCAGTTTTAGTCATTCTGACTGCCCTAACATACAGAGAAATGTAATAGTCCATGTCCAGTTTTCCCATCAAGAAATTTCTGTGGTTTATGGCATGTATTTCAGACCCATTACCTCATGAATTTCGTGGATCATGGATTAGCCAGCACATATTTCAGGAACATTACCTCATGAAGAAAACATCTTTATTATAAGACACCCATGTTTCTGAAACATAATCTGACTTTGTAGTGGCTCCATGAGGCTGCCTAGAAATATACATTAATAAAAAGCCTTAATCATTAAGACACCTGATCTTAGAAAAAGTAGTTTCTTATGGAGGGCCAAATGAGCTAATACTATTTCTCTCTGACATTGTGTGAAATTAAATGGTGCTATGCAATTCCAGAGTATATTTGCCAGAGGAAAATTTTCCATTGGAGAAAGCAATAGCCACTTTTTTCTCCTTTGCAGAGTTTCTAAAGCAGTAGCAATCCAAAATGAACCTCAGAGATTATGGTCTTCTCAAGAGTCCATCTAACTATTACTTGATTTTGGCATTGTTTTTTTTTTAACATCTTTATTGGAGTATAATTGCTTTACAATGGTGTGTTAGTTTCTGCTTTACAACAAAGTGAATCAGTTATACATATACATATGTTCCCATATCTCTTCCCTCTTGCGTCTCCCTCCCTCCCACCCTCCCTATCCCACCCCTCTAGGTGGTCACAAAGCACCGAGCTGATCTCCCTGTGCTATGCGGCTGCTTCCCACTAGCTATCTATTTTACATTTGGTAGTGTATATATGTCCATGCCACTCTCTCACTTCGTCACAGCTTACCCTTCCCCCTCCCTATATCCTCAAGTCCATGCTCTAGTAGGTCTGTGTTTTTATTAAATAAGTTTAAATTACCAAGGATTTCCAGGCTCTTACAGACTAACCAAAATTAAAGGGTAGAAATCCAGGCACTTCCTCAGGGTGCCACCATCTCAAGGATACTAAAAGTTATAGTGGCACAAAAATATCACAAGAAATATAATGGACTCAAGAAGAAATCTGGATGAAATATTCTGAAAATTTCACTTGAGGTAGAGGTAGAAGAGTTATCATGTTGTGATTATCTAATTTTTAAACAATTTACCATTTGCCAGGGACTGTACTAAATACTTTATTTACATTATCAAAATCTTCATCATCCTATGAAAAACTATTATTGTTATGTGAAAATGGGAAAAAAAAAAAAAAAAAAAAAGGTAGGTCTAGAGAAGTCAAGTAATTTGCCCAAGGTTACCTGGTGGGAAGTGGCAGAATTAAGGTATCACTCAGAGAAGGTTGACTCCAAAACCTCTACTTTTAAACATGGTACTAAGTATGATGACTTCTATAGGCCAAAGTATGTCATGGTCAAGATCAAAGACAATAGGGCAGGTAAACCTAGAGGGGTGGGGTAGGGAGGGTGGGAGGGAGGGAGACGCAAGAGGGAAGAGATATGGGGACATATGTATATGTATAACTGATTCACTTTGTTGTAAAGCAGAAACTAACACACCATTGTAAAGCAATTATACTCCAATAAAGATGTTAAAAAAAATAGAGCAGGTAAGCCATGGCAAGGGTGGGGGAGCAAACAAAAGAATTGTGAAAAGCAATACCATTCACCATGGGCTTCATTAGCTTTCTCATGATGTTTAAATGACTTTATGGGCCTTGCTTCCAGAACAGGCGGTCATTCTGAAAATGGCATATATTACCTATTTTCTCTTCCAAAACTGTAATTTTTTGTTTACTAGGGCTTCTCTTATTCATTCATACATTTAGTGGTTATTTAGTTGGTTCATACAGGATGTATTTCATCCATATGAAGCCATACCATTGACTGCCAGTCGGGCATTCTCTATCTATTCTCTATCTATTTCTCCACCACACACACATGCACACACACACACACACACACACAATTCCTCTTCTTACTCTAATGATCCATTGACTATTTGGGCAGAGTGTGCAATCTGCTTCTAATGCTAAGGCTTCTAATCTTATCATTCAAAAGTTCAGAAAGTAAGGGCTTCTCTTTCCCGTAAGTAGGTCACGCTAATGCCATCTTCTCTAAGAAATCTTCCTGCTCCTCCCGAGTTCTGATGAATTGCCCCAGGCCCTTGAGCAAACTCTCCCTTAGCCCTCATCATACTGCACTGCATCGGCTAATTTTCTCACCTGTATCCCCACCAAATTGTAAGTTCCCGAAGGGCAAGGACTTAATATATGCAGAATGTCTAGATTACTGTCCAGAACTCTTAAATAAATGTTAATTCTTCTTATTTTTATTTCTTCACAGTTATATCCCTAGCACATAGCACATTTTTCTAGCGCAAAGTGTGTGCCCAACATTTGCTTGTTGAACTGTTTCCTTTTTGTGACTTGAGACCAAGTGTGACTAATTTCCTTTTTTTAAAGTGAAATCGGTGTTTTTATTTATTTATTGTCTTTTCCCCCCAGCCATACTAAAGTATGACTGACATACAACATTGTGTATATTTAAGGTATACAATGTGATGGTTTGATGCACATATATATGTGAAATGATTGACACAATAAGGTTAGTTAACACATCCATCACATCACATAATTACAATTTCTAAGCAGGGTATAAGAACCAACAGTTACTGATGGTCCACATTGGATCAGGACATCACATATTGTATTATATCACATTTACCAACCACAAAAACCATGCTGATAAGTTTCATACTTCACAAATCAGAGAATAATAACTTCTTCAGGATTTGACAGCCTCGGATTTGAACCAAGGTATACCCCCTAAATCTGAGCTTCTACCAAAGAGTCTACATATATATGATGGTTGTGAGAGTCAAGGCAGTTATAATAGTAAAAATAGGTCTGCATCACTCAATTTGGGAATGTGAAACAAAGCTTTTTTCCTTGTTTATGATATGTAGCCTGCAGGACTTTTATTTTCTCTCCTTTATAATATTGGCATACTCCTGATTTTAAAATAAATAATCATAGGTATGAACTCCAAAGTTATTTCCAACCCTAAGATTGGGTAATCCCCAAACACTATTTACCAGCCAGGAGCTTTGCCAATTTCATTTTCTAGTAAAGACAGAAAATTCTATTGCAAATTCATCCTGAGGTTTATAACCAGTAACTATTGGCAAGATTTAGGGAGACAAGCACAAAAAATACATGCTCTGCAGCAAAGCACCCTCTTGAATTGCCTCCATATTTCCTAGCAAATGTACAGAGGGCTTTTATACCTGAAGTATATAAAACTGCGGGCTCAACTCATATGGTTCAGCACACCAGCACAACATGTGTTAAGATGTATTACCTTTACCTTGTATCATGTTTGCAATTTTCCATTGGATTAACATTCATTTTCAAGAATCCAGAAAGAAAAATCTCTAATGCTTAGAGTGATTTTTTTAGCATACTGATGAAATGAAATAAAAGCTAAATGTACAATATTTTTAACAGTATCGCTGAAAAATAATCATAAATTAATTGTGAGGATTGTAGTTTAAAAACCTGCATTGTCTTCTTTTCTGAGAGAGAGGGAGAGGGGCAGAGAGACCAGGAGAGAAGGAAAAAGAAGGAAAGAAAACATAAACTTTGAGATTTGAGTTTCAAGCTTGGGCTGTAGTCATACAATCTCATGTATTATATTTCCTTAGTAGAACCTTGATTATGTTTGAACAGATCTTTAATAGCTTATTCTTATGTTAAATAGGATTCTTTATATATGTTTTAGGTTATGTTCTTTTACCCCAAACACAAAATTACTTCTTCTGCTAGATAACTATGAATAACTTTAATGAAATGCTTCCTGCTGCAAAGATTTGAAGGTCTGACACTGAAGAAGCAGGGTTTCCCCTTTCCCATTGAAGTGACTTTTTCACTTCTTGGGCTCTCGAATGGATGTGGGGAGCATTGCGATAAATTCAGTCTTGCTACAGAGAGTCTACATGTGTATGTAAACTTCCTCACCTTTCCTTCCACAGGCCCCTGGAGCAGATGTTTGCCTATTGATTTATGCTCCATTATATTTAGCTGTCACTTCACCCAGAATCCTCTGGAGAAAAAGTGGCAGTGGTTTAATGAAATACATGAATACTGCAGTGATGGGCAGGAAGTGAAGGCTTGTTTGAATCTCGACCTGTTATCGTAGAAACGTAAGAGTTTTTTTGTGTTAGGCATTACGTGAACAAAGTTGGAAAGTGGAATTAACGTTCAGGAGGGATTGTCTACGTGGATCCCTTCTGCCTCCCTCAACTCCCAATACACAGCCTTCCAGGGCACCCAGGAGGCCACAGACACCCACTGTGTTCTGACCCCGTTATGGAAACCTCTTCACAATTATGGCTTTCAAGTCAATCTGGGGTCTTGCTGCTTAAAAATGGTGGAAGCAAATTCTGTTGAGCATTCAATGGCTTCGTTTTCCACTTGACCCTTACTCTCCTTCCAAGAAAGCCAGTGCCTTTTAGCAACCAGCATTACAGGAAAGCACAGGGCTGAGCTACTTCTGGAGAAGCAGCCAGTTACCCATGGGCCATGGTAGAAAGCGTTCTGTCCCAACCTGTCCTTCACTCAGAACCACTGGGTTTGTGGAGATTTATGAAGTATCGTTTCATTTCATTTTCCATTCCAGTGGTTCTTCTTATACAGTACAAATTCTCCCTGGGGTTAATTCTAATCTACCTGACCTTATAGAATAGGTTTCCCTTCTGATCGGAGAGACCCGGGCAGGATACAAATGCAGGCATTTGTTGTCTAGGAATTCTAGGTGAAAAAGAGAAAAAATAAAAGGGGAAAAAGGGAGTAAAATGGGAGCTAGGAGCACCAAAGACACAATGGAAATGACTGCGTAGGACAAGCTCTTTTCTGTGATGTTGTGTCTCCATTCAGTTGCTCCAATCTCTTAATTCTAATTACTCTTGAACATCTCCCTGTATGTGGACCTCTGCTCTCCACACATAATAGCATCCAAGAAAAAGCCCAACCTTTCTCTTTCATTCTTTATCTCAATGAACAAATAAAACTTTACTTATTGTTCTGTTTTAGCATAAACTTTCTTTGCATTGTACAACATTATGTTAAACATTTATTGACATGCATACTCACTTGGTTTTCATATAGTCCTTGTACATAGGAAGTATTCAGTCATTTTTAGTAAGACTGAATTACATTCGATTAAGCTTTGAAGCAATAATTCTTTGTTCCATGCAAACTCTTCTCTTGATTATGGAAACACATAATTTCACGAGTCTGGGGAGGCTCCCTGGGCTCTGAGTGGCCCAGTATGACACAGAGAACTCAAGGTCAGATCTGGGAAAGACTCTTCTTACCTTGAGATAGAGTGGGCATTCTGTGAACACTGTATCAGGACTTTAACACATTGTTTGGCCTGGGCTGGTCACCCTTCTCAGCCATTGCCCTTCACTTTTGTTTCAGTTTTGTCCCAATATTCATTCATTCAGGTTGAATTCATTCAGTTTTGATTCTACAATCATTTATTGAAAGTTTGCTGTACTCCAAGCTTTTGCTAGACACTTCACTATGCTAAAGCAATTTAATGGGATTAGCGGATGCAAACTATTATATATAGAAAGGATAAACAAGGAGGTCCTACTATATAGCACAGGGAACTGTATTCAGTGTTCCGTGATAGACCATAATGGAAAACAATATGAAGAAGAATGTATATATATGTATAACTGAATCACTTGGCTGTGCAGCAGAAATTAACACAACATTGTAAATCAACGATACTTCAAGAAAACAAATTTTAAAATAAAATAAAGCAATTTAATCTTCCCAAAACCACTCTGAGATAGGTATTATTATACCATTTTACACCTGTGAATACTGGAGTTCAGAGAGGTTATATGAGTTGCTCAAAATTAAGCACCTAATAAGTGAACCAACTTCAAACTCACATCCAGATCTGCTGATACCATGTCCAACATTCTTTTTACTTTAAATCACAAGTGCTCATCAAAACAGATCAAGTTGTGTCCAGTCTGATTTGAGTACTCCCACCTGCTTATCATTTTCCAAAAGTTTGGCATTAATGGTTTGGACTAAATCTATCAGCTCAGATTTGAAGTGCTGCTTAGCACTCTCTGGACAAATCATTCTAACAAATGTGGTCTAGTTCAATGAATGGACTCCAACACACTCCGTTTAACTTCTGACTATGTTAAGGTGTATCCCTGTTGAAAAGAAATCACAGTACACCCAAGACATCAAAATAATACTACAGTATAACAAAATGTTTCAGGATACTTCTCTAAAAGAGAGAGGTACTGTGAGCCTGACTGAGGTAAGAGAATCATTTTATTTTATTTGAATCTATTTTTTAAGCTGATGTGCATGTCCTTGGAGTGATGCCAATGTAGTGCTATCTTTACCTGCCTTATGAAATACTGATACGAGACCAAGCATATCTTTATGTTTGTTTCTTTTGGGAAAAAAATAAACCTCTTTTCCTATATCATTTGCAAATAAATTTACTTGAGACAGGGCGGAAACCAGAGCTGACTCTTAGACTTTTGACCCCGCATGAGAGAATAACACAGTATATTTAGCGAAGGAAATGGGTAGGGGAGCACCAGTGGTAAAATACAGTGCTGACAGCTTGTCTTGATCAGGAATATTCTCCATGTGCGCCTTGCTGAAACGTTTCAAAGCGATTTTTTCCTCTATTCTGAAAGGTGTTAAGTATCTCAGAGTGCCAGAAACACATCATTCCCAGCCAATTCTAGTGAATTTTTTGCCAATATTGCATTTCTTCCTTCCTGCCTTTAAGGTATGAGGCTAACTGAGAGTTAAGGAAGTTACACATCTCAAGAGGGAAAGCTTGTATTTTATTTTCTTTTAACATAGTTTATACGCCTTTAACAATTGCAAGAGTTCCCCATATACCTCTGCCCCTCATTGTTCACTTGTGAAGGCAGCCGCTGTAACCTTTGGGAAGCGGTTTGATCACAGACATGCCCTACACCCATTCGGTAGACAATCAGAAGTCAGTGTTTGTGTTCCGTAGCCATTACAGTTCCCATGGGTGGCTATTTATAGGAGTACAATGGAAGAATTTCAGGTGTTCTGTGAACAAATTAGGGATGTGAAATTAGCATTCAGAGGGGATAAAGAAACGCAAGTAGAGATGCTGTATCCTCTCTCACAACACACCTCTTTCCAAAGCCCCAGAGAGTTCTGGGTTTTGAAAGATGAATAGGAGTTAATTACGTCGAGAGGATGGAGTGGGGAAAAATATAGAGAGGAAGCTAGAGAAGGCAGAATAAGACACAGAAAGGCTCCGAAGCTCCCAGAACAAAGTAAACGCATGCCCTATGTGCAGCAACTTTGCCTAAGGGGAAGGAACATTATACTATCCATGTTCCCTGTTACAACTGATTACCTTGCTTGACCTGCCTCTTCCTTCCAACTACGTTTCTTCAACAGTTTTTTGTTTTTGCTTTTGTGTTTGTTTATTTGTTTTAGGAAAAGCTTCATGCTATGGCAAATAACACCCATCATGGTCTGCCCAGGTACAACCCTTTAGCCTCATCTGCTATCACCCACTGTGTACTCCTTGCTCTCGGGATACTAAGTTACTTAGAGCCACTTCCTCCCAACTCCCACACAGGCACACACCATGCTGCTCTGTATGCTCATTCCTTTGCTCATGCAGTCCCCTTGCTGCATCAGCCTCTCTGTCGGGAAAAAGCCCTGTTGATTTTTCAAAGTCCTCCCCAGAGACCAAGTGCTCAGAGTAGTCTCTGGCAAACCTCAGGGTCTCAGACGTAATCTTTCCTGTTCATTGTGATTTTTACATATGCTTCTGTTATTACAAATGCTTGTGAATATTGTGATTATAAATGTCTCCGTATCTTTTCTTGCACAAGAGTGTGCACTTCTGTATGTCAGGGACCATGTTTGTTCCCATGTTTACCTCTAGAGCCCAACACAGTCCTTGGTACCATAAAAATGTGGAACATTTTACCATCTTAACTCATATTAAGTAGATCTTTACTGGGGATAAATTTTAACTCTTGGGATCATATTTTTATGAAGATTTGGCTTCAACAGATCGTCACCGCACTTGGGATAAAGGGCCAAAATCTCACTGTCGTACCAAGGTCTGCCTGATGGGTGACCTTCCCTCTGCGCCGTGGTCCTCACCATGCTTGTTCTTCATCCATCTCCTCGGCCTGTTAACTTCTATTCTTCCTTTAAAACTCCTTAAATCACCACTTCCTCATTGATGCTTCCCCGCCATCCTCAAACAAGCCTATAACTTCTGGTAAATACTTCCAAACACCCAGTAATTTTCCATAAACTATCCTATATAGCTCTTATCATAGTTATAATTCAACATTTATTTGCATAATTATTTCATACGTTTATGTTTTCCTGACTATGGTCCATGAAGGTAAAAACCATGTTTTTCTTTCGTTTAAAAAATTATACTTTTTTAGAGCCTAGAACAATGCCTGGTACATAGTAGACACTCAATAAATATTTGTTGAATAAACAAATGATTGTTTACATTTCCACATTTAAGTATCTTAAATAGTAAGTCAAGATGTATCCATTTTTTTCCTCTTTTGGGAAAATAATCTTCTAGCCACTAGAAGCTTCAGGTATTAGTCAACTCAAAGGCAAGAGAATGAATCAAACGGTCTATTCAATTGTATTAGTTATTATTTTATCTGATTATTTTAAATGGGTTGCGGGGGCATATAATATGCAAATAAAAATGGCAGATGATAGAGATACAAAGGGTCAGGAAGGCCTGATTCCCATCTTCGTGTTACCACAGTTTTATGGAGAGGCAGAAAACATACTGATTTAATCACAATGCGATGAGGATTAAAATGCGGATCGTAGGGCTTCCCTGGTGGCGCAGTGGTTGAGAATCCACCTGCCGATGCAGGGGACACGGGTTCGTGCCCCGGTCCGGGAAGATCCCACATGCCGCGGAGCGGCTGGGCCCGTGAGCCATGGCCGCTGGGCCTGCGCGTCCGGAGCCTGTGCTCCGCAAAGG
>NC_041231.1:90129817-90147325 GCF_002837175.3 Physeter macrocephalus
GAGGCGGTGCTCCCAAAAGGGAGGGGTCAAAACAGTGAGGGCCCCGCGTACCGAAAAAAAAAAAAAAAAAAAAAAAAAAAAATGCGGATCGTAAAAGATGTAACAGGGATACAGAGGAAGGGGCAACTCAGGGCACACCAGGCTTAATGGATTAATCTCATCACACTTCTTGTCCTGCTCATAGTGGTCACCAAAAGAAGCTCAGGACTGTAGATCACCCCTCATCCCCTGAAACCTAATCCTATTATTCCAAACTTAGCCTTTTCTGACCACTTCTTCTATCATTTCCCCAACTGTAAACTCAATTCACTGAGCTTTTGGAACCCTAAGTCAATCATGAGTAAAAATCCCATGTATCTTTTACCTCTTCTCTGAATATTCATTCCATCTTCTTGCTCTAACTGATACCTGCCTCTTTACAAAGCTACTTTCCCTCAACCTTTTCAAAGCTTCTCATGGTTTGTGTCCCATGCCACTCATACCTGTGGGGTCTACTGGTGGGACAGGTGTCTTCCTTGCTGCTTGTTGCCACTTTCAGACCATTTTCCCTCTCTCTTCTATGCAGTCACTCATCTTGGACTCTCCTGCCATCAGACAATACCCACCATTCCCCTACTTTGCAGACATATACTCCCTCAAGTTACTACACTTCAATCCTTGAAAAGTTGAGCTCCTTTCTCATTATCTTTACGTCCCACATCTTGCCATCATACTTGGTGATTTAAATATCCACAGAGGTGACTCTTCTTTTAGGCTGGCCTTTCATTCTTTGACTTCCAAATATCTGTCCTTCACCCACTCCCATCCATGCAGTCTCATGATCTTGCCTTGACTTTGTTATTATGAATAATTGCAACTCCTTATAATCTCAATCATGAACATCCCACTCAGTCCACATGTGGTGACAAACTGATGAGGAAGAAAGGAACAGGACTCTGTGTTCCCGTAAGAAGGGTCCTAGACCTCCATGACCTGTCAGGGAGGTTTACCCCAAGAACAGTCCGTTTGAGCTGAAGCCTAAAGAATGTGTACGTGTTTATTAAGTAGAGAAGGAAAACAATCTATGTAGGGAAGTAAGGGAGAGGGGTTGCAGAGGGAACTCCCCAAGTAGAAGGAAGACTATGTGTCAAAGCCCTGGGGGTAAGAGAAAGCACATCTAAAGAGCAGCAAATAAAAAACAGTAAACAAATAAAGGGTCGTGCAGTGTGCAGAGCTGAGACGCAAAGCCCTTGAGGGAAGGATTTTCACGTCTAAGTTGCTCCTGGCAATGAATGCCTAATGTTCCATTACTACCATCTTTTCTATCGGTATCGGGACCTCTGGCCTATTCCTGGATATAGCGACCATGAACTTGACCCAAGTCTCTGCTAGTTTATACAGTCATAAGACGCCCCTTTCCTCAAACAAAACATTTTTAAGTTAGTATATTATGGATCATCCTCAACAGCTCTGTGCTGGGGTCACTTTCAACCTTGGGGATAGCCACCATAATTTCTCACAAATGATCTTACCTGCTCATCTTACCTGATATCTTACCTTGGATATCAGGGCAGACAAACGATGAGTAGTAGGATGCTTCTGGCTCTACTCTCCCATTGTCCAGTGGAGATTGGGTTTTGGAGACTGGTAGACAGATGACAACAGGCAGCACTGAGAGTATGTGAGAGGACAGGGCACAGCCATGCCCCGGCAAGCACTAGCGAGCGTGTTTGAGCATCCTCTCCCATATGTGCGCGTGACCATGAGTGCCAGAGTGAGTTTATGCAGAAGAAGCTTCTCTCCTTCCCTTCCAGGACTTGGTTGGGAGGCTCAAAATCCCCATGTCACACAAATCACTCTATGTCTACAAGGCGAATGGCTCTCTCTCGTGCAGTAGACGTGGGGAACACCCGTTTGTTGTGGCCTGGACTTGACTCTGGCCTCTGTTTTCATTCCCTGCTTTCTGTACTGAAGCTCTCTTCATTTTGGCTCTTTGGTAACTGCTGCCTTGATTTCCTGCCTGTTAGCTCTTTAATTCACTTTTGATCACTCTCCTTCCAACTGTAGAAGTTTTTAACACCACCACCCGGTTAACTGATCCAAAACACAGTCCTTTGATCAGTCGTCCTCTTTGGGTGCCTGGCACACTAGGCTGAGTCATCTGTTTGACCAGAGAGACACCAATCAAGCAAATATATATTCATTTTTACGTCAATGTGAAGAGCTTTGATTTTATCCTTCTTTGAAGCTGATGGTTAATATGATGTTCGAAGACATTTAGTTTGGTGTATAAGAAGTATTGTAGCACTGTATTTTGATCAGTGTTCTTCAAACTCTTTTTTACTTCCTAGATATACATGTACGCAGTACACAAATAATTCCCAATGCCAGGTGACGAAAATCATAAACTGCATTTTATGACTCCTTGAAAATGAAAAATGCGTGGGTGTGTGAATGTTGCTAACCCATACTTCATCATTTTCAACAGTAAAGCTTTTGCTGCAGAAGTTTTTCCTAGGCAGATCGGTAGAGTTTTAACTTTCTATCCAAGAGTATTGATTTAACAGAGGGGAAGAGAGGTTGGCATTTTTTGTCAGCTCTTTCCACTTGAAGACTGATCACTTATGAGCAGTGATTCCCCCCAGCATGTCTGGACTTATTTATATAAGCAAACCCATTGTCAGAGGGTTGCAGCAGTAAATACAGTCTACTGTTTTGTTAATACAATTACTCTTGCCACCTCTACATAATCAAATTGAGCAGCAAGTTTAGATAATAACTGAAGTTCAAGAATATATCATTAAAAAGAATATATATGTGTATAACTGAATCACTTTGCTGTACACATGAAGCTAACCCAACATTGTAAATCAACGATACTTCAATAAAAAAAAAGAAAAAAAAGGATCTATCCTTACAAAGGACTTTTACCTACATTATATACGATGGTATCATTGATCAACTTCATCTAAATATTTGTCAAGCTGTACTTCACCTATTCTGATTTAAACTAAATGCGCTTTTAACAATATTTACCAGTCAGAGGTTCTAAAAAGAAAATTGACAGTCAGCATGAGAAAATGATTGTACTAAGGTGTAAATCATACTATTTGATAATTTATGTTGTTTTGGTTTTCAGAATAGAAATAATTTTAATGAAATATTCATAAAGATTTCCCAGTTGATTCTTTGGGAAATGATTTGTTTCCAGAGTATTTTTTTTCTAGAGTTAAACCTGTATACAATAAAGATTCAGGAAAACAAACTAGTATAATACACAATATGGAAAGGGACAAGTGTCTCAAAAATCCATTTGAATGGCTGAGTGATTCTGATAAGGCATACAAAGGGCTGCCAAATGTTTTTCTCTGTGTTCAGATTAAAAACAAGTTGGGAATGAACAGTGGCTCACCATTTACCATGAAGTGTATCAAAACAATAAGAAACTGAGACAAGTAATGAAACATAATACTGCTTAATGTCACTTTCAGAAAAAAGATAAGCCACATTGGGAATTTTGCTCCTTGCTTGTGTATATCATGTTATATCACACAGTAAGAAATCTGCTGTGAATGCAATAACAGAGAAAGGCCACTTAAACCTATCTATTGTTGTAGGCATGTAACAAATGAACCTTTATTGTATCCTCCCTTCAAGCTGGTCCAGGAATAATAGTATATAGGAAGAGCGTGTCGATACTGATGGCACGTCATTTTTCTCCACTCGGAGTGGGAGGAGGGAAAATCTATTTCATAAATGTCTTTTAACAATATAGTAATTTTATATCATAAGCCTCTTAGGCCAGATTGTCCTAGCGTGACACAAATAGGAATTAGTTGGCAACTATCCTGTGAATTTTGATTTCACAAAAAGCTGATCTGGATTAATCAAGATAAAAAGTGAATTTGCCCTAAGAGAACTGAAGTCTAGGTAAATTTATGAAGAGACTTATCTTTTCACTCTTTTGGTTCAGGCCAGGCTGTCCTTTGTGGAAGGAAGACGGCTTTCAACATGGCTTGGTATGAATATTTGAATCATGGGACTGATTATCTGTGTGGCCTTCGGTGAGTTATTTACTTCTTTGAGACTCAGTTTCCTCATGAATGAGGAAATAACTATCTTACAAGATTGCTGTGAAGCTCAGACATAACTTGTGATATTAATTTGTAAGTTAATATACTAAAGGCACAGAATATTTAGATCTAGTAGCAAGTAGATATGAGAGAGATGAAACAGATATAGATGATAGATAGATGAATACATAAAGGAATAGAATCCAGAGGCTGTAGCATTTTTGTTACTGAAATTTAAAATATTTGATTCAGTTTGGAATTTCAACCACAACTTACATACACAACTCAAGGGTATGATTTTATTAATATACACACGTACAGTTTTCCATTTCACATTACCTACTTTTTCAACCCAGGTTTGCATATGTGAGACATCCTTCTTGGAAAGCACACCTATATTTCAGGAAAGATAAGAGGTGTTAAAGGCAGCCCTCCCTATGTTTCAATGAAAGGATAATTTTTAGCTAGTCATAACTCTGTTCAAAACCTGAGGATTAATGGGCAAAGCTGTCCAGTGCAAGGTATGGCTTACAGTTTGCAGGCATTTGTGCAGTTAACTCCACAAGATATATTTTTTTTTTCTTATGACTTTACATTGATAGGGACTGGCTGAATGTCAGTAAGTTATGTGGCATCTACAGAGGCTGTGCAAACAGCCAAATTATCCATATTCATTATTTACACTTTAAATACCTTAAAAACTGACATTTGCATCAGTGTTTTTTCTCTGTCTTCCTTTCCCTTTATTTCTTTAACCTTCCTCGCTCCCCAATATCTCAAAACTAAAACATGGTAATGCTGTCCCTTATTACTTCTCCAAGGGACATCCAATCAACACATCTGAGTAGCAGGAACTCAGCCCACATTCAGTACATGGAATTTACCAACCAGTGTGACCTTTGAAACCTAGACCATGTTACTGCCATACTCAACACAATCAAATGGTTTCTTGAGCAAGAGTTCAGACTGTATTTGCATCTCACCACTGCATTTTCAGTCCAGTGGAAGGGCATAACTCCAAGGTCTTGCCCCTTTAGATGGTACAGGCTCATGCTCATGGACCAGACCTTACCTAGGTAATAAATGTCTAACATGCTAAAGACGTGGGACTTCCCAACACAAGATGGTGAGTGCAGTGGACAAAACCAAAATCCACACAGGGTTTCTTTAACTATACCCTGAATTTACTGCAAGGGAGGAAAGTCATGAGTAATTTGCAATGAAAAAAAAGACATCCAGAATTTATCTTGGCCCATCACTAATTTTTACTACTGTTCAATACATCTTTTCTGAAAACAAGGTGGGTTTTTGTTTAGCTGGTGGGATACATTCAGGAAATACAAGCCCCCCTCTCAAGAAACATAGGATGCTTCTGAGTATAGACTTTACTCTGGAGCTTATGCAGATGCTAAATGTTAAATAACTACTTTAAGGCACTTTTAAATTATCAATCTGTCTTAGATTTAAATGCCAAGACATTTTCATTATATGGTAAAGAAAACGAAACAAAATGATATGAACACAAGTTTGCTATGTTTTTCTATGCTCCTGATAGCCTATGCCCCCAAATATTTTTCACATGAAAGAAACACTGACATCCTTCCTTACCTGAGAACATGTCATTGGATGAATTTGTGGAATTACTGAAAGTATACTGTTCACCAAATTTTACTGTTTGTTCTAGAATTTAAACTTTACAAATAGAAATGTGAATCTTGTACAAAAATTACTATTCAGAGTACAGATATGTGACTTTTGCCTCAACTCTGTAATTGCCACTATTTCTTAGACTGTACATCAATATCACTTTAAACATTAGTTTTTGGATGTCCTTCATAAAGAACATCACACATTTAAAAAATGATCTGCATCTTACGTACACACTGAATATAGGTCAATAACGAGTTAAGGAGAATGGGAGAAATGTACCCTATGTAATATCTGTAAATAGTTTTAGAAATGTCAACTCCTCTGGAGGTCATAAAAGAGAATAACATAGTCTAAGCCATTGGGCATAACTATATCTTTCTTTGGATATGGAGGGAAAAAAACCCTGATCATGAATCTATTTGATTTTATACAACACTCAAAAATTGTCTTGACTGCTCTAGAATTTTCAAAGGAAACTGACAATGGGTCTGCATTTGGATTTAAGAATGCTGGGATAGGTACTATCCTAGAATGCTAAAGAATGGTACCATCTAGGATGTTCTGACGTGGACTATAGAAAGATTACTTACTACTCAGTATGACACTCTATCTTACCTGTTAAAGCCAGGTTTAATAAATTACTCATAGAACCATCCATGCCTTAATATTTGGTTAAACCCTCTCTGTTTAGAGAATCAGGAACATAGAGTTTGCTAAGCAATTTAATGAATGGCCCTCAATCATAAAAGGTCCAAATGTCACATCATCTCATGTGACATGACATGTCGGTCAACTGAAATGCAACTGGGAAGGCATTAAAGCTTTTTCAAAGATACTTAAAGAGCATTTTAACCTGTGTGGTAGTCTGGATGGGACTCCTGGGGAATCACCAGTGAAAAAAACAAGAAAAGCACAATGTAAAAGTGGATTAGCTGGGGCTTCCCTGGTGGCGCAGTGGTTGCGCGTCCGCCTGCCGATGCAGGGGAACCGGGTTCGCGCCCCGGTCCGGGAGGATCCCACGTGCCGCGGAGCGGCTGGGCCCGTGAGCCATGGCCGCTGGGCCTGCGCGTCCGGAGCCTGTGCTCCGCAACGGGAGAGGCCGCAGCAGAGGGAGGCCCGCATACCACAAAAAAAAAAAAAAAAAAAAAAAGTGGATCAGCTATTTTTATCTCCACCAAAAATATTTATTTCTTTATAGTGCTCGTCCCATGAATCAAGTTATCGATCATTTGCTCACACAAAGATGACCACTCTGGTAGCGCTGCCTAGCACTTTAATTGAACACAGACGTTCACTTTTTCTTTCCTCTTGGTTTTATGTGTGTGTGTGTGTGTGTGTGTGTGTGTGTGTTGCTCCATAATTAATTCTGTGAGACTTTTACTTCATGTATAAAAAAATTCACAACACATTTAATAAGATGGAAGTTTTTCACTTTTACAACAGTATTACTTGTTTGGAATCTCCCATACCCTCCTAGTCCACAGTATCATCTTTCTTTCCAATGCATTTTAAAGTCAGTAAATAAAAGGGAAACTCAATGTTCAGAAAAGGGTCATTTTCAGGACATATATAAATTTCCTCTTTTCTTTCACTTCGGGTATGTCCTTTAGCAAGTGACTTGAAATTGGAGGATCCAGCTAAAATGCAACTCAGATGTCCTAGTTTTGACACAAAGAAAGTACTGCAAAAGGGAAATCTATCTTATCTAAAGTTGAGGAGGCAAAGAAAAGTCTCTAAATTTATTTATAGGTAATGGAATTCAATTTTCTGTGTGTGTATGTGCCATTTTGACTCTGTAGTAGGTAGAGGAATGTGCTTCCCCCCCTACAAAAGATGCTTATGTGCTATTCCCCAGAATCTACAGAAGACTTTTAAGGTTTCAAGTAGAATTAAGATTTCCAATCACTGACCTTGAGATGGGAGCTAATCCTACATTATCCAGGTGGGCCCAAGATAATCACAAGAGTACTTAACAGTGGAAGAGAGAGGCAGAAGAAGAGGTCAGAGTAATATGATGTGAGAAGAACCCAGCCCATCATTACTGGCATTGAAGGGGGCCAGAAGCCAGGGAATATGGGCAGCCTCCAGAAGGTAGAAGAAGCCAGGAAATGGATTCTTCTCTAGAACATCCAGAAAGGAATGCAGCCTTGATGATACCTTGATCTTAACCCCAGGAGACCGATTTCAGACTTCTGACTTCCAGAACTCTAAGAGAATAAATTCATATTGCTTTAAGCCACTAAGGCTGTGATCCCTCACAGCAGCAGCAGGAAAATAATACAGATTTCCAGTCATTCCATACTGTAATGTTTTTGTATAACTGCATCCTACTTTATTGGAACAGGGGGTCTCAAACACATCGTGGAGTGATATTGAGGTAATAGTGGAGAGAGAGGAGACAAAATCCTAAGTTAGCCCAGAAAATTTTCACGTCATTAAAGAACTGTCTCCCTAAACTCTAATTCAAAAAAATACACACACCCCAATGTTCACTGCAGCACTATTTACAAAAGCCAAGACATGGAAGCAACCTAAACATTCATCGACAGAAGCATGGATAAAGAAGATGTGTGTGTGTGTGTATATATATATATATATATATATATATATATATAATGGAATATTACTCAGCCATTAAAAAAAGAAAGAAAGAATGCCATTTGCAGCAACATGGATGGACCTAGAGATTATCTAACTAAGTGAAGTAAACCAGGCAAAGACAAATATCATTTGATATGGCTTATATGTGGAATCTGAAAAAAAGATGACATATATCAATTCACAGTACTATATATAAAATAGGTAATCAACAAGGACCTACTGTACAGCACCAGAAACTATACGCAATATTTTGTAATAACCTATAAGGGAAAAGAATCTGAAAAAGAATATATAGATACATATATATATATAAAACTGAATCACTGTGCTGTACATCTGAAACTAACACAACACTGTAAATCAACTATACTTCAAATAAGTAAATAAATAAATAAGTTTTTTTAAAAAGAAGAGACACAAGTGAGATCTCTTGCTCTCTGTTGCCCATGTGAGGATAGAGCAAGAAGGCAGCAGTCTATAAACCAAGAAGAAGGCCCTCACCAGAACGTTCCATGCGGTTCCCTGATCACAAACTTCCCAGTCTCCAGAACTGTAGAAATAAATTTCTGTTGTTTAAGCCAAAAAAAAAAAGAACTGCCTCCTTGAAATTTTTCTACTTCTATGCCCTTTGCAATGTTAGCTATTGCAACAGATTGGTATCATATAAAATATGATCTAACTTTAGTACAATCTAAAAAAAAATTAGAGTCTCATTTCAAAGGTCTTATTTTAATAAGATTTTCTTTTTGCAAAATAGAAGAATGTACTTCAATATCCCATCTAACTAAAATAAGATTAAAAGCCATCCCAAACTCTTTGTTACAAATCCATCTACTGAATGTGCATATGTGTGTGTATCATACAAATCTGCATTTATATGCCATAAGTAATTTTCCTGTTAACTCTCTCTCACATAAATTTCTTTCCATTTTTATTTTAACCAATTTCTGAAACAGTATAGATCACTCTGTTTCTATTTTCAAGTTAAACGACTTTGTACTGGATTCTGCATATGATTTACTGCTTTTAGTTTAAATATGTGAAGTCATAAGAGAGATGGTTTAGCCTCAAGATTTTGCATTTTAAGTCACTGATAATCTAAATTCTAGGAATGGAAGGGAATTGAGAATTCACTACCTTCTCTTTATGTAGACATCTACATTAATGTTCTAGACTGATAGTGTCTTTTTTTCCCTTTTGCCTTTTCCATTTCTCCTGGGAAGACATTTTCATAGCACATTAAAATAACATCAAATTATGTTTCAAATACATTACACTGTATGTTGTTATGTCTAACCTAAGTCCCTCCTGATTCATTTCAAATTCGCTTCCTATTCTGGTCTTAATAGTAATATGTCACCTATCTACATCTTCTGAATCATCCTCCTTTACATACCTGAAATTTTTTTTGGTAATCACCATCCCTCCAACAATCCTCCAACAATAGTTTTGCCCTCTCCAGGCTTAACAGAGGCTAAAGTGCTTTCCTGAAAGATAAGGGAAAAAAATCAACAATTAATCACATTCATTTTTCTCCCTTGGTTGTACTCCATAGGTCAATCTTGGAACCAAAACAAGGTACTATACATTAATTCAATTGTGATCATTAATGAATTGAATGATATTAAGACATTCCAGTTAATGTCAAATTTCTTACATATCACTATATTAAACACTCATTGTCAAATTTCCTATAATAACACCACGTTAAATTTATCTTAATTCATGGCCTCCAAAGCCTGGTATTTTAATCACAATTAAAATCAAAGTTTATTTCTACCCCCAAATTCTGTAGTTTATTTGCCTTCTATTAAAGAAGAAGTATCGTTATAGTCCAAAGACTACTAGACAGGGAAGAAGGAAACAAATTCTACACAAGACCCTTATCTTAGCTGGGCCTTAGTTTCTTCTGTAAAATTTAAAAATTTGAACTACATAGATTTATTGTCCCATGTTCCTCCAGCTCCTACCCCTTAGATATTTTTAGCTTAATTGATGTGCATTTATGGGACTCATAGAACAAAAATATCCAATGGCTTGCTGTGAAGTGCTACTTGATTTTTTTCTCACACAGGAAATTTCTCTTGTCAGTTAAAACTAATGAAACTAGTGAAAGAATCCAAAAATCAATTGTTCTCTAAGCTATCATCTTCTAATGATTTGACAAAATTTTCCAATATGTTTTTAGGGGTGGTAGTTGAGGTAGCAAGCCCCTAATTTTCAAAGCTATTGTTCGGGTAACTTAGAGATAGATTTTATTTTATTTTATTTTTTAATTTTTGTTTTATATTGAAGTAGAGTTGAACAACAATGTTGTGTTAGTTTTAGGTGTACAGCAAAGTGATTCAGTTATACATATATGTGTATCTATTCTTTTTCACAGTAAACTCTGCTCAATACTCTATAATAAACTAAATGGGAAAATAATTTGAAAGAGATAAATTTTAGATGTGTTAGTTTTTATATGGGGATATTTATCTGAATTTCCAGAAGTTGCTCAAGAAGATATGGAATGCATATGTACAAATGTCCTAATTGCAAAATTATCTATACTTACGAAAAAAAAAAATGGAAATCAACCTACTGTCAGATAAAGTGAAATACTAGGCAGGTACTCCTTAAAATAATTTTCAGCAACTCTTAGGAATAAAAAGATATATTTAAGATACAATCTTAAAATGAACTAAAGTAAGATGGAAGTATCTAAATATTTAAACTGCAAATTTATAAACATATTAAATACATTTGCTGAATATGTAAAAAGAAAAGAAGACCAATGAATTAAAGTGAAAAAAATAACACTTTTCTAATTGCAAATTTGTCTTTACTCATGCTATATATTTGAAATTATTGTAGCTTATATCCTGGAGATACCTAAACAAATTTCTGAAGAACTATAATGAGAAAATATTGTATAATATGAAAATAAGAAATCTCAGAAAATGTAGCTAAGCATACACAGCTTCTTCCTCTTCAGAATGCCCTCTTAGCTGTATTCTAGTTAGTAGAATACTTCTAAGTTTGGGGTTAATGAATATGTCATGAAATAATTTAAGTTCTATCCCTTTAATGTTTTTGATTATAATTTTTTCTTCCTTTTATATTCCTTTTATGTATATTTTGCAGTCTTTAGAGATGGGGATAGAATGGTAGTTTTCAAACAGTAGCTAATACAGGCTCCCAATTAAAACCCAGAACACAATTCCCTTCAAGGAAAGTTGTCTCTCTCGGCAACTGCACTCTCTTTCAAAAAGAAGACCCTGAAGGCTGAATAGGTGTAATTGAAGAGGAATGAAATGTTTTTAACTATTAAAATTTATTTCTGGCTTACAAGGTTTAATTAAATGTTTTTGCACCTCTTCAATAATTTGTTTCCAACATTCAGATAGTCAGCATTTATTCTACTAGCAATTGGCAGCCCAACTGTCCCAAGGTGGGCAAACCGAAAACTTGTATATTCTTCTAGGTATTGGAGAATTGAAATATAAAGAGAACACACACACACACACACACACAGAGCTTCCTTTGACCAATGGTGGTTGTATATCCTTTGCTCTCTTCTAATACCTGATATATTAAGAGCCTCTTTTTTGGGGTGTGTTCTCAAATGCATTTGTCACAGAAAATTGGCCAATAAAATACATTAACATCCCTGTGATGAAGCAGCTACTGACAAATTCAGAAGACTTTCTTCCAGGAAATATATAGTTGAGTAATTGAAAGATGTGATAATCTTTTCTCACTCCCAGTTTGCATGAAAATTGTTCCAGGAAAAATGGGTTCAGGTGTAATCATGCCTGTCAGAGTCTTCCCATGGGAAGTGCGGATTCTCAGTGACATTCTGATACATGGGGGGACATGGAGATGGATCGCAGTCAGACCTTGAACTTCAAATTAGTGGACAATGGCTCTGTGGAGATACCAACTAATTTTCTCCCTACAGGAATATTGTGCAGGCTGACAGGCCAGAAGCATCCATTATTTTTAATTGGAGAGAAAAATGACACAGTTAGAGTGACATACCGCATATCCATGGCGCAACTTTGTGATGGAGAGGAAATGTGCTAGCAAAGTGGACTTTCGTTTTGTATTCAGTTCCTTTTCGCACCAGTGGGAAGAGGTGAGGGGAGAAATGTCTAGATGTCAGACAGTAAGTGAGAAGGAGACTGCTGTTTCTCCGCAGAGGTAATTAGGTGGACCTTTCTCAACGCTGGACCAGGGAGTGAAGGCGCCTTCCAGGTAACAGTGCCCTTTGTTCTGTTTTCAAGAGTTACAGACCAATGTATGTTCTCAAAAAAGGAACTTCCCCCTCTGTGATTAAATATTTATCACAGCAAGAAGCTAGTAGTCGGACCAAGAACTTCCAATTAGCCACAACAGAGGGTTATAAGAGACAACAGAACAAGTATCAATATTGTAAAAGGGAGGAGCAGGTCAGAGCAGTGAGGTCGCAATTCTTTATTTCTCTCCATAAACCCATTACAAAGGATATTGTTTGTTGGTAAACATCAACACTCACTAATCTTCTGAACTATTAACAAGCTTTTGGTGGTGTGTGTCAATTAAAATATAACTTATGTGTAAACTCTCTTGATTTCCAGGTGGTCTTATGAGTAAAGTGCAAAAAAAAAAATGCCTTCTAAGATGAGACCCATCAATTTCAATGCTACAATATTTAGAGTTGTTCCTCACTAAGAAAAAAGTTGGCTTAATTTCCAGGCAAAGATAAGCTCCTTGAAGGCAGGTGTTATACTTTTTTATGGATTCCAACAAGTACTCAGTGCCCAGATGAATGAGAGTTTTAGACATAGGTATAATGACAACATTATAGTCAACCATCCTGAGTCAAAGAAAAGGCAATATTCATTTTCATGAAAACACCATCTTTACATTCTTCAAGGATACAAAAATAATATAAACAGGACAAAATGACCAGATAGTGCCCAGAAAAGAAAAGTACCACATAACTACCCAGAAAAGAACTGGCAATTTGGTAATATTACATTTCAGAGTTAGAGTACAACCGCATTTACATGATGGAAAGTCACTAAAAACTTATATTTTAAGGGAGAAATCCAGATGTTTCACACCCCACCTGTCAAAAGTTTTAGAATTTAATTTTAGAGTATAATTGCTTGGTACATGTAAGTAGGTCTATCTAGCATAAGTCACAGTGTATCATCATCTGTAAACATGAGAGTAATATACCCTACCTCACAGAGATAGTCTAAATAATAAAGAAGATTATATGTGGTCACACTAGTACTATGTCTGAAACATAGGCATTCAATGAATGTTCGTTTACTCCCCATCCTCCTTCCCATAGCACAGATCTTCTTGCTTGGATGTTTCATTTTACAAAACTATTTTTCTATAAAAATGAGTTACATTAATGATCTATTGATATTAGCCTGCCCTCTAATTGCCAAAAATCTGGCATGACATCTTACACTGATTTGATAACTCAGCAAGTATTTTCTCAATTTTCTGGACTTTTCTATATAATATTGGGCCTAGCATGACCAATTCAGATATAGAAAGTTACATGTTAATAATAAAATGATGATAATAATAATATCTAATTCATCTAGTTTCAGGCCCCAGTTCCAAATAATGGCTGACACTAGAATTGTGTTCTTCATTCTATTTCCCCATGTTGTAGTTCAGGGTTAATTTTGTTAAGTCTCAGGAAACAGTGATATGTCACACAGAGAAAACATGAAGTCTTAAGGAAGTTTATTCTATTTATTTTCATTTTAGTATGCTTCTCACAAGTTAGATGGTAACTCCCAGCTATGTTGTCAAACTATGCCCCCGCATGAAAAATTTCAACTTGGAACTATTATGTCTATCTGGTTATTTATGTTAAAATAATCGAGTGTTATTTTATATATGTTACTAAATATGTAACTATCAGAATATATTAAATATATGTATAAAACATATTGCTAATTAATGCTAATCTATGCCAGTCAGTTATTAGTTATTCTTAGCTGTTAGCGTTGTGTCTAAGGAATAGCCTTTCCCTCAAGGTGAAGTCCCATGCACCAAGGGCAAAGGCTTCTCCAAAGTACAGACCAGTTTATATGACTCTTCTGTACCTGTTTACTAATAAATGTTACTACATTTGGTAAAATTTATAATAAGACCTCCTTTTTTTAATAAGGTACTGCCCTCCTTTTAACTATGGAGTTTACCAACATCTACCAAAAACATCAGATAAAATTTTTTTAAAAATTGGTATTGGCTAAGCAGTCAAATTGACTTAGGTTAGCGTACAACAGAGACAAAGATATATTTCCTACTTCTTTTGCTTTTCTTACTCATCAACATTTTTTCCTGTTTATTTTGTGTAAAGAGCAGCACACATATTATGGTGATGAGGATAAGTTAGCATTTTTCCTGTTTAATTGGCAACACAATGGTTAACACAGTTCCAACAAGCACCCCTGTTAATGTGCAGTTGGCAGTTTTGTTCATCAGCCAGTAAGTCAGTGAGTCAAGGAGTGGGCAGTGGAGCTTAACTGCTGCATTTGGTAAACAATTGGAGGAACAGTACATGTATTGTAGAATCTGAAATGTCTCTTGTTACCAGTCCTGCGTTCATGTGATTCTTGCCCTCAGCGCCTGGAGCTTCACCTTGAACAGTAGATGAGGGTGAATTTGAGATGCCTTTCAAGAAAGAATGCACAATTTAAATAAATTTAAATAAAAATAGTCTTGAAGTCACAATGCATTCCACTTAACTAACAAGTCACTATTGATCCCCCCAAAAATTTATATACGTAGTATTTCATGGAGTGTATAAATTGAAACTGAACTGGACATATTTATCATTACGAAATACTGCAGGTTGGAATAAAGCTCTAATATTTCACCCGTTTCCTGGTTATTTGAAAATGTGAAGGATTTGTATGAGTTATAAGATGAGCTCTCAGGATCTTCACTTAGGAACGAACCACAGTGACTGTCAGAAGATCATTTATACGGCCGCCCTCTCCTTCTGTTACTGCACTTGCCTGTTCTTTATAGTCATTGTATCTGAACAAAATGTTTAAGGTGGGTAGCATTGCTTGAATTTAGGGACGTCGTCAAAGTTATATGAACAAAAGAATAGCTGGAAGACCCTGACAGAATGTAAAATGTGGAATTTGTTGTGTGTGCAGGCATTCTCTGAGTGGGTGGCCCCATAATAAGCCATGCAAGACCCGTGTTAAGCCGGCTCCCAGAGATCAATGTCGTGACTGCAGTCATCCATCATCTCTAACTCAGGCAGGATGCAATCAATGGTAATCCATCTCTTTCCCATTGGATAATTGATTTTTTTAAAAATTTGTGGGATTGATCTTTTTTCATTTTAAGACACTGTCATTGCATAATACAGTAGTTTTAAGGATTGAGGGGGAAAACGGTTTAGTTGTTTCAATAAAATTCTAATGGCACTAGGTTTAATCATACTCTCATTCATGATTAGCCCTGGGAAAAATTATGAAGCTTGAATCTTGGGTATTTTCCTGTGTTCCCATTTTGGCTACTTCTCCCTCTTATGAAACCATGCATAACCCCTTTTAGATGCTTACTAAGTGTTCCGTTTGTATCAATTAATTCACATTAAGTTATTTGCTATTAAAGATGTTCCCAATCCTGGCGACTCTCAATTTCCAGACCTGAAGCCGCTGATTTCTCTTTGCAAACTAATCTAGTCCTCAGCCAAAGAGCCAAAGGGTACCTCCACATAGACTGCCCTGCTCTCCACTTCTCCATTTTCTTTGGTACCATACTCCACAAATTCCATGGCCTTCCACAGTCCTGACCTCAGATTTCTGCTTGCTTAACTTAGGTAGACTTAGCTTAGGTACCTTAGTTAGACTCCTGATTTCTGTGTGGGCCCCATCTTCTTGTGCCATGGTCGAGAATGTTCCCCAAGACAGAAAGTCCTATATTAGTTAACTGTGTTTTTGAAAAAAGATTTATAGCCATAGTAGCTACCATGAAGTATAAAACTTTCTGCAAGGGCAATGGGCTTTGATTTCCTTTAGCAGTAGGTTTTAAGGGAAAATCTTGTTACCATTTTGGGGATGGAGATATATATATATATATATATATATATATATATGTATATATCTCAGATATACATATGGATAGATAGATTATATAACTCAGATCTCTCTATATCTATCTATCTATCTATCTATAAATATCTCAGATATCTAAACTGTAATATTCTATTTGTAAGTAATTAGTAAAGTAAGGATAATGCAACTATATCGGTTAGTATATCTTGAATTATCTAAAAGGTATCTCCTTCCTTAGCATAAAACAAAAATCCTAATGGCTATGTTGATATAATCAAGCTAAACTGTGTTGGCCAGGGATATCAGATTACCCACAATGATTTGAACCAACCAAGACAAACCTCTGGGGCTGAAGGGGGGACCACTTCCTCTGAAATATATGTACTCCCTGAATGAGAAATGACATCCGAAGGAGAGTTGAGGTACTGGATGTTGGCTTGGCAATAATGTTTAGTACAAAGAAGTGTGTATATCTTCACACTGAAGAACTGAAGAAGTAGGAAGTGTTTTCCTGATCTAGAGATGAAGGAGCAAGCATATTATTGTTAGCTTGTGTATTAAAAAAATAAGCATAATGGTACTTAACAGTAAATGTCGTGTCATTAAATTGAATGCTTGAGTTGACATATATAAACACTCATTTACTACTACTATGAATCACAGAAGAGAAAGTAATTGTTAATTAAGATGATATTGTTATAGGTGTTACTGAATTCTTGCAAACACATTTAATGCTTATATTATTATACAGACAATGGCATTTATGCCCTTCTTGTTAGGAAATCCATATTTTTTTCTTCTTCTAGAAATTATTGCCCCAAATTGTGAACTCTACTTCCGTTTTAAACCTAGAAGTAGAACACAGATTTATTAGGTTGCAGAACAAGAGATAGACATAGAGTACTGAGGCAAGATGGATAAGATTTGCAGCATCAAGAAAAGAGACATGGAACTTATTCCTAAGGCACGAAGCAAAGCTGGCAGCCAGCAAATTACAGCCCATTCTAGAGAGAAAACATTACTTTCTGAGAGATGCAAAGGTGATACATAAAGTAAACTTTTTTTTTTTTTTTTTCCGTACGCGGGCCTCTCACTGTTGTGGCCTCTCCGGTTGCGGGGCACAGGCTCCG
>NC_041231.1:90147492-90169569 GCF_002837175.3 Physeter macrocephalus
GTCCCCTGCATCGGCAGGCGGACTCTCAACCACTGCGCCACCAGGGAAGCCCCATAAAGTAAACTTTGAACGTACTCATTATCAAAGATTAAGAGTTTGATGTAACTAGAGGAAGGATTGTGATCTGGAAAATTATAGGCCCCAAGGATAAGAACAAACTTGGATAAAATAGTCATGGTCTTGGGACCCCACTGTTGTTTGAACAAATGATTTCATTCTCAATGTGCTACTCATTAAAATTGAATTGAATTTGTACAGTTTTCTAAGGTACGTTTGGCAAGATCGTTCGTAGATATGGACATATGTAAACGTACTCAGTGGCAAAAGTCATCCATAAAGAATTTATTGAGCACCTATGAGCACATATCTCATGAGTACATTCAGTGGAGCCAATTATTGCATCCTAGAGGAATACCACCACTGCTAATATCTTACAAATACCTACTAGATTCATTTAGGTTAACAGTCACCCAGAAGGGTATGGATATTAACATTTCTTTTCATAAGACAAATTATTCCGAAGTAATTATATTTTTAACGTTCCATTTCTACCTTATTCTGAATACATTCAAGTACCTGCAGGATGCTGGAGAGCTGTAAGACACTCTCTAGTACATTGAGGAACAGAGCAAGATGGTGTTGATAGGCTCAGAAGCCATTTTATTAATGCTGGATCTACTCCTCCTCCAGCTTTCAACCCCACTCTTCCGAAGTATTTGTGGTCTTCCTGTGAGAGTATCATAGTGCCTTTATCTAGAAAACATTGTGTGTCATTTATTTCAATATTTAGATCTGCTCAGCTCTGCGGAAAATTCTCTAGGCACTCTCTAACTCCCTTCATAAATATTTAACATTAATTTTACCTCTATTCTCAAAAATTCTATGTTAGAATTCAGCAAAATCTAGCCTAAATTCTCCAGCTGCTGCCCTATGCAGCTGCTTTAACCTCCATAGTTGTGTGATCATTTGAAATACCATCCTTGGGCTTCTGTTTCATTTAGAAAGCAAAAATAATTTTACTAATTATCTTATAAGGCTGTTGTACAGTTCAAAGAAGTTAATGCATAGAGAATTCAGAATATTACCAGTCATGTAATAAGCGCTCAACAAGGATTAATAAAGCAGTTATATTATTTATCATCCAAATGGAAATAACTTTGAGATTAAAGGGGTACAGTTCATAATATAGAGGGACAACAGGTATAAACTGGAGCCACACAGAGCAAATGTGGATATATGGTCATCCTTTTTATTTGCTATACTTGTCTAAGAAATCATGTCCTTCAATGTAGCATTTATGATTCAGCACTCCCAATTCAACTTGTTTGAATCTATCTAATACCTATTTTCTTTCCCAGTATGAATGCCCATGTATGGTAGTCCTTCTGACTTGCTTGCCAATAAATAGTCACCTACCACTTAATGAAACCCGTATTATTCCTACAGCGGGAGACTTCAGACAGGAGATCACAGAGGTTTGAAGTAGCCATGGAAGAGACTGGGCATAGTCTGGGCCTCCAAGCCTGGATTTGAACATATTGAAATCCAGAATTTGAATTTATTGAAGGAAAAAAGAATTTGAACATATTGAAGGAAAAAAGAGGGCATTTCTAAGGAAACAATGCCTTGGAGTATGTACTGATAACAGTGCACATTGTATAATTACAGAGTAGACTGATAAAAGTAAGTTCTATGTTAGCAGGGGGATATGATTTTCCAGGTAAGGTGAAGTTTGGTTACAAAGGGACTTAGTAATGAAACAGAAAGTTTGGGATTTAGTGCAACAAGGAACATATATTTTAGGTGTTTCGATCTGGAGAACCACATCATGACTGTGTTCTAGAAAGTTGCAACACTCTGCAAGAAGACAATGATTGAAACAAGAAGTATGTTTCTTATTAAAAAGGCATTTTGTTACCTCAAATCTGGAATCAAGGGCACTGAAAAGTATTCTTCTTTTGTGCATTTTCTCATAATCTACTTTCAATTAGTTTTTGCCCAATTATGTTGGGGTTATCCTTACTGCTTATTTTCATGTGTCCTGTTAACTGATACAGCACAAACTTTGACCTTAGATTCTCAGCTCTGCACATTCGTGTCAGGGAAGAGTGCTAGAAAACAAAGATGTTAATTTTATAAGTTCAGTGTAGCTATTTCTTCAATACTCAATTTAGGGAGAGAATTTTACACGAAAGTACTGTTTGAATATCCATCTGGTAAGTCTTTAGCATTATCTAATTTCTTTCCACTGTGTATGGCGCTGCTGAGATACCTCAGGGACTGTTTGTATAACATCGTTGCCACAGGCCATGGAAAATTCTGTGCACTGCTTTCCATACATGTTTGGTTACAGCTGGTTCTGGTTTGTGTGTTTTGGGGTTTTCCAATGCAATTACTGCCAACTTCATATATACCAAATGGATCTGCCTCTTTCTGTTTCAACTAAAGGCTTTTAAACCATAGTTTTAAATGTGAATATACTGATGAAAAAAAAATGCCCAGATAGACTGAAGGAAACTCAGAAAGACATAGGGAACCTCAGAGTAATGTTTTCCCAAGCAGAAACTACCAATAATAATAATAATAATAATAATAAGGAAAATTTAAAGAAAACAATTTCTTTTCCAAGTTCAGGGTTCTATTAGACTGTTTTTTGAGTATATGTACTTTCATCTCAAGTGTTTCATTGGAGGGAATAATTATTTCCCTTTTCTGCGGAAAGAACTCTCCCACCAGGAGCATGATGTATTCTGCCCTGACCTGACAGATCCATCCGGTTCTTACTAGATCAGTATGGGCCTCAGTCTTGCAGTCACTGCGGCTTTCTTTCGATCTCAGTAATTCTCAGATTGACTCCCCATAAATGCAGTGAGGAGGAGCCAGTTATCCCACACAGCCACTGGCTTGTGATTACGTATACAATTATTATAAGAGAGGTGTGCAGCATAACCCCAGGGATGGCACTGAAAGAATTGGCTTTTTTCATCATTATAGTCTCAATAAAATCAGATAGGACTCCATCAACTGGCTTTTGAAATGAAGGTTTATATCACTTTATGGAAAAGATGTGCAAAATGCATGGCCACTGACAGAGAAAGTCTATGCTTTCCATGTATGCTAGCACTATATTCCATACATGACTCTATTCTTCCCTAGGTTGAAGAGATTGCTGACAGCAAGTGCAATGCTACTCAAATGTATTGGCCCTTTCAATGCTTTTGAAAGAACACCTGCAGGCATAATGACAGATTTGTGCTTGGGACACATTCTGTACTGTTTTTCTTACATGCATGCATGTAGCACAAGCAAATGCTAAACAGTTACACATTACCAACCCAGTTAGTATGCCAATGATACTGTCTCTCTCTTAATAACTATATAGCAGGCATTAAACCTGCTCACCTCCAGATTTCCAAATAAATATACCAATTGACTATAAAAATAGAAAGAAAAAAACTTTGAAAAGAAAAAAGAGAAATCCAAATGCCAAGAAATTTAAAACATTTCTGCGGGATCCACTTTGTTCAAGACAGTGTTGAATTGAGAAGTGGGCTGTGGCTCTTATGGGAAGAACCTGTGTGGCAGGGAAGCGAGAGGAGGAAAACTCAGGAGAATGCTACTGATATTTCTGAACAATGGTTTTTGAAGGCTTGAAGTGTAAGTATGCGTGTGTGTGTGTGTGTGTGTGTGTGTGTGTGTGTGAGAGAGAGAGAGAGAGAGAGAGAGATGTCAGGAGAAGCTGTGTCCTGGGGTCAAGAGGAGGCGACCGTTCTGAGGAAGAGTATCTGGGTCCCATCAGGGACTCTGGAAACTAATTCTGGTTCTAGATACATCAGGCCTGGGGGCTACGGAGGCACTTATCGCATGTTTACACCTGCCATGGCTCTTTATTCCAGGCAAACATAATGATTTTAGCAGGGCTGGCTGTGGATGAAGGAAGCCATGCCAGGGTAAGAAAGAAAAGAAAAAAAGACATGGCGCCAGTCCAGAGAAGAAACGTTTCCACACAAGAAATAAAAATTGACAGCATGTGCTTTTCATTAGCCTCTGCCTCCCTCCCTCCCTGCCTCTCCACTTGCTGGATCACTGACCAGGTACAGGAAATACTGTGTTAATTCTAAACCTCACACTTCTCACATCATTTGGGACTGATTTAGGTTTTATGTAAAACCTAGCTCAAAACTGCATAAGAAAATAATTATTTTTGAAGTTGACTAAATACCTAATTCTGTGCATCTAAAAGCTTCTGAAGTTAACAAATATTAAGCTATTTGGAATCAGCTGATAATTTTAAAAAATTAAAGTTACATTTCACTTACATACTTTCTCAAAAAATAAATTCCAGGGGCTTCCCTGGTAGCACAGTGGTTGAGAATCCGCCTGCTGATGCAGGGGACACGGGTTCGTGCCCCGGTCCGGGAAGATCCCACATGCCGCAGAGTGGCTGGGCCCATGAGCCATGGCCGCTGAGCCTGTGCATCCAGAGCCTGTGCTCTGGAACGGGAGAGGCCACAACAGTGAGAGGCCCGCGTACCGCAAAAAAATAAAATAAAATAAAAGTAAATAAATAAATTCCATGCAGGTTAAGACATTAAATACAGAAAAAAAACAATAAAACAGCAGGGGAAAATGGAGATTAATATTTAACTTGGGGAAGGAAAAAATCCTTTGTAAATATGAAAGTGAAAGGGTTAACCAATTGGAAAATATTGGTAGATAATAACTACATAATTGTAAATACCATAAATCATCTCAATATCTTTCTCCTAACTAGGAAATATTTGCTCATATCTGAAGAAAAAAATAATTGATCCCTTCAATATGTAAAGAACTGGTCCAAGGTGAAAAACAGGAAATGCATGAGAAGAAATACTAATGGCCTCTAAACACACACACACATTCTCCTAACATGTAATTAAAGAAACAAACTAGAAGTAAAACACAATATATCATTTCTTAAAGTGGCAAAGATATTTCCTAAATTTCAGTAGGGTTGAGCAGAGTGGTAAAGGACCACTTCTGATGGGTACCATTGGTATTTTTATATGGAAAACAATTTGATCTTATCATGGAGATCATTACAAATGTGTACATCTAATCAGGTATGAGCACAAATTTTTTTGTAGCAGGACTTCACCAAGGCATTATTTATATATAGAAAATTTATACCAGATGCTAATGGTCACAGATTTTCTATTAAACATTGGTCAAAATTCCATACAGAATATTTAATTATTAAGATCATTTCTTAACACAAGTTTTGATGGAATAAAATTATGCTCAAATTCTGAAATTAAAAAATCAGAATAAAAACATATAATTTTACACCAATTTTTTAAAAGAAGAAAAATATGAAAAATAAAATTGCACAAACCTTGCAGGGAAATAATATAGTACTGTGTGTTAGTAATGATGGCATTATAGATTACTCCTTTGATGTTAGACATACTTATTGATTTATCCCTTCCTTATTTACATACACACTTGGGTTTTTGTCACTCAGAGTCTTTAGCACCATGCTGTCCAGTGCACCAGTGTGTCCAGGAGCCACAGGTGGTCAGTGAGCATTGTAACGGTGACTAGTCAGAAGGAGATGTTCTGTGACTTAAAAATATATGCCAGTTCCAACGACAAAGCATAAAAAATGCAAAGTATCTCTTTCATATAAGTTAATATTGACAATATTTAAATAACATTTTTTTACATGGCAGGTTAACTAAAATATATGATTACAATGAACTTCACCCGCTTCTTATTTCTTCTTTCCATCTGGCCATCTGAAAATGTACAATGACTGGTGTGGCTTGCATTGTAATTCTAGTGGACAGCACTGTTAGAGAATTTGATGATGTTTTCTGCTCACCTGCCACCTCTATCCTATACCATCTCCAACATGTTGGCATTCAAAGTAGCTTTCGCCTTAGGGCAGGCTCTGCAGCTAAGGAGACAGACACAGCGTGTTGGACAGGCAAGGGTTTTAAAATTAAAATTACTTTTGAGAAGTTGTTACCCCCCCGCCCCCCGACCTCAGTATTAGGAAACGTTGTTTCATGGAGTTGCTCAAGAGAATGCCAAGTAGAAAATCCTGGAACACAAGCATCACTCTGAATTTACCTCCACAGCGATTCATGACTTTATGAATTTTTACTTTTTAATATCTAACTTGTTGTCTGATGCTGGGCAAGTCATATGCCTCTGGAACTCAGGGGTTTTTGGGTTTTTTTTTCCCCATCTCTAAGAAGAATTTTTAAAACTCTTCATTTGTAAAACAAAACAATGAAATTCACATAGTTGCTGTGAAAACTAAATGAGCAAATGAATGTGGATGCTTAAAAAGGGTGATTAGCATACAGTTAAAAAAACTTGTCTTGTGCTACCTCTTAAATTTTATTAAATATACTGATATACGTTGGGAACAGACTGAACATAGTAAATAAACTGATCAAAAGTTAAGAGTATATTTGTGGTATCAGAGAGATAGCCTAAGAGACTTTAACAGTTGCAGGCCAGGGAATTGGACTGCCTAGTTCCGAAACCAACTCTGGATCTTAACAGCTTTCATCTTGAGCAAGTTATGTAAAGTCTGTGTTTCCTCTTCTGTGCGATGGGGTAATGCAACTCACAGGGGAGGTGGAAAAATGAAAAGAATAAATGCTTAGGACAGTTCCTTGGACAGTTAAATAGTTTAACAATTGTTATCTATTATTATCACCATGATGGGGAAATTTGCCAACAAATTCCCATACCTTCAGATAAAACAAACAAAAAAATCACAAAATATTTGCAAATATCATATACTCTATGCCAAAAGTAAAATTCTTCCTGGGGATTAATGATCCTCATAGTGTTTCTGAAGGCAGGAAGATCAGTAGCCTAGAGCAGTGTTTCTCCTGGGTTACATTGTGCAGATAAATGCCCGGGGACCTTGTTAGAACGCAGACTCTGATTCAGTAAGTCTGGGTGGAGTCTGATTGAGATTCTGCATATTTAAATCAGCTCCCATGTGATGCTGAGGCTGCCTGTTTTCCCACTGCATTCAGAGTACCAGGGGCTAAAGCAATATTATCTGCTTTGACAGCAAGAGTAATTGAGGTGCAAGATCACAGAACCGATATCAACATAAGTGCATGAAAAAACAATCCTTTTTGTTTTTTACATTGACTATGAGCATAGGCATAGATTAGTTTCTTTCTCCTTTAATTGAATTCATCTCATTAAGTTTGACAGGGGTCAGGCAACATCCCCTTTATAGAGATTATGATTCTGAGCACAGACAGTTTATGACAATTGCTCTGGGTTTCATGACAAATATAAAGAATAAACAGGCCTTTCAAAATGTAGATTTCTAGAATAAACAATTGTCCTAACACTATATTTTGAATGGTTCCTTCTGTACTGAGGTTTTAATAGGTACTAGTTATTTGGTTAAGAAAATTCCCTTTTTTTAAAAAAAATACATCTTTATTGGAGTATAATTGCTTCACAATACTGTGTTAGTTTCTGTTGCACAGCAAAGCGAATCAGTCATATGCATTCACATGTCCCCATATCCCCTCCCTCTTGAGCCTCCCTCCCATCCTCCTTATCCCATCCCTTTAGGTCATCTCAAAGCACCGAGAGCCCATCTCCTAAGCTGCTGCTTCCCACCAGCCAACTATTTTACATTCGGTAGTGTATATAGGTCGATGCTACTCTCACTTCCCCCCAGCTTCCCGCTTCCACCCCATGTCCTCAAGCCCATTCTCTATGTCTACCTCTTTATTCCTGCCCTGCAACTAGGTTCATCAGAACCTTTTTTTTTTTTTTTTTTTAGATTTCATATATATGTGTTAGCATATGGTATTTGTTTTTCTCTTTCTGACTTACTTCACTCTGTATGACAGACTCTAGCTCCCTCCACCTCACTACAAATAACTCAATTTCGTTTCTTTTTATGACTGGGTAATATTCCATTGTATATATGTGCCATATCTTCTTTATCCATTCATCTGTCGTTGGACATTTAGGTTGGTTCCATTTCCTGGCTATTGTAAATAGAGCTGCAGTGAACACTGTGGTGTTACTATGCAAGTAACTCAAATTACAAATAAGTATTAGATAATATCAGAGGCTCTTTAAGCATCTCCTTTAATCTTTTAATATGGAGAGTATAGATTTTTCTAATGCTTAGCCTCCCTAGAATTCTTTGGAAAAACTTAACTTGTTCACAACATACATACTGCTGAATTCACCTTGCCAGTACTTTGTTTGACCAGCAAAGTAATTTTTTAGTTTTGCTATCAAGGTTATAAAGACCTTATAAAATTATTTGGAGGTATTTTTCTCTCTCTGGATGAATCTGTACAGGATTACTCTGCTGACTGTCATCTTTCTTGTCCTTTTCCGTTGATAGGAATTTCTTCAGTGTCCTAGAAAACTCTGAAGTTCACAGACTTTTGTTAAATTCTCTACTTTCAGAAAATTTGCATTTCTAATAAATTTCAGTTACTAGTAAGTATCAGGTACAGTGAAACTTCATACCAAGGGTTGGCATGATCTCATGGACAATGAACACATATGAATGAACTTTTAGATAAATATACATTTTGTAAAGTAGTAAATTATAATCATATAGTTTTATTTCTCACTATTGCATTGATTTTAATATCTGCATGATTGATCTGTGCCCTTCTGGATGTTACATGTCAGATCTCTTAAATATACCAGAGAAACCCTCACAGACGCAGAATCGTCATATCTCAAAAGGATAAGGGAAGTCAGCTGCTGAAGGGAGAAATAGCCCAGGATTCTCGGCTCCTGGACCTTTTATAACACTTATAATTGCCATTATTTATTAAATTGGCCATGTTCTACAGACTTGATGCTCATTAACAATCTTATTTAATCCTCACAATAACCCTGAAAGAAATGATTGTCCTTCTCATCCTACAACCTGAACTTCTGAACAGTAATTTCCTAGGATCAGGTAATGTATGAATGAAGGAGTCAGGTTTCCACCTCAGGTCTGGCTGACACCAAAATTCAGATACATTGCATGGTGGTGTTCTCGCCCTTATAATTTTAGTTTCCAATTCAGTGCAGACAGCAGTTCAGGATTCTCCTAGAAGCCCAGGAATCTCTATCTTGTCCCAGATTCTGGAGAAAGGGGTCATAAACTAGAATTTTTCACCAAGTCTCTTAATTCTTCATATCCATCTGCACAGCCTCACAGTTCATCTTATAATTATTGTTTCTTGATCACTTTAAACCCACAAACAAACAAGTGAATAGATTGCTTAAAATCAGGTCAGTTTGCTCATTCACTAATTCAAGTTCATGTTTTTTCACTTCGCACACATTTCTATCTAACAAATTCTCCATGTTTGAATCCTACAGTCTTCCCTCCTTTATCATACTTAAAATGTTGAAAGCTGAAAAATACATTTCTTCTGAAATGAATAACAACTACATATAAAATGACAAAATAAGTCACGTTAGAGAACTAAAATAATTTCAATATGTAAAACTCATTTAGAATATATGCTTGATCAAAATGAAAAAAAGTATTGGTTCTACCAAGAAAAATGGCTTTAAACACCACAGATATTTAACCTGCCTTCTCAGTATTGTGTTTTCTAATTTCAAATGCCACTGCTTTTGTATTCCAGCTAATTTCCATACTATAAATGTCAGTCAACATAGGCAGATTATGCCTAAGAATGATTTAAAAAGAATCTTAACAACAGTAAAAGTCATGTCCATATTTTCATTATGCATCTGAGCCTCCGGATTGTAAATATTCCCTCTGAGCTAATATTTTAGAATTCAAGGTCATATACAGAAGATTTTTTTCCTTGCTAATTAGAAAATAGATTACTCCACTTGAAATTATGTAGGTGGAAATTCTTCCCTGAGGAATTTATCTCTTTCAGATGTGTTTGATCATGTTCAATATTTTTTTAACTATATTATATTTGCTTTTCCCCTCTCACCTACCAAATACGATGCATAGAATGCTAAAGGATTTGACTTATTATTCTGACATTAGTAATAAAGTTATAGGAAAAAGAATGTACTAGAAGTCTTTCACCTGCATACAATTTTGCTTATTAGATTTGCTTGTTATTTCACTTGTCAAATTTCACAACATCTAATGTTCCCTCTGTATATTTATAAAAATACTTTACTGCAGATGAGCCTAATCACTATGTAAATTAGGTAATTATTTGGTGAATATTAACGTTCTTTCCCATACAAAATAATACATATATTTTGAATCTTCTTTCCTTGCTTTTGGGAGAATATAGCAATTAAAATAGTTATTGAACCCTTATTTGCATGCAAATGAGGCAAGCACAGTAGCATATCAGGATGTGCAAAAGTATATTTAATTTTCAATTTCAAACGTATTTCTTATTATTTAGACTACATCATTTTCAATGCAGTTATCTTCTGGCATGTTAGAATCATGTATCATAAAAAGCTTTTCTGGTAACTACTTGCTAGCATACATGGGCCTTTAATCTTTCTGGATTCTCCTATGGCAAGACAAAATAAATCTCCTTTAAAAGAGAGGAAAAAATCAACATGTTGCTGAATTATATGAATAATAGATGGCATACAGTAGGTATTTAATATTATATTGAATGGATGGTTTGAAAGGTAACTTAAAGTAATAATAAAGTAAGTATAAAGTAATTATAAAGAAATATGCTGATGTTTCTCCTACAATACAATCATAAAAATATTGTTGAACATAGGACTATATCTGAAAGAAAATAATAGATATGTTCCTGGGTAAATTGTGAGACCATCAGAAAAGCTAAGACTTTTCTGGTAAAAATGAAAACTGATGTTACTGATATGTCTAAAAAATATACATGATATAGAGACAATAAATAAGTGTTTAGATTCCAAATGTTATAACTGCATAGGAATGAAGGTAACTCTTGATAGTTAAAGAAAACAGTTATGACAGGAAATAAACAAAAGTAGTACAATATTAAATGAGTGAGGATTTGAGAAATGTTATACCCCAAGGTATAGTGAATGTAAATATATTCAAGATGGGTATAACTTTTAGATCTAACTTTCCATAATTAGCTACTAAGGGAAAGTTTCAGGTGTGTCCTTCACTCTTTAAGGCTGATGGCGTGGAGTGAACACACCCACACGCATTCTGTAGCCGTAAATCAGACATCAAAATCTGGCTATTGAAGTTCATTTTCTGGATTTAGTGCAATATTCCTTAGATTCTTAGACTGAGACAAAAGAGTAAGAGTTAATAAAAAATAAAAATATGTTTCAAACCATAATTTTTTTTTGGAAATTGGGTGTGTGTTATGATTAACTCTCATTGTAATGGCAATTACTAAAATGCATAAGAAATTATTTCCAATAATCAGTCATAGACATGTCCTCTGTTTTGTGTCAAACTAAACATCATTCATTCATTCATTTTACCTCTTACATCATTCTCTGGTCCTCTTCTGTGAATGGAATGCTTTTCTCTGACTTAGCTACTTTGGTCCTCCATATGACCCTATTTCTGCACCCGTTCTTAATTTCTGTGGCCAATCAAAGCCTGATTGATACCCCTCCTGTTCAGGTTAAATGTGTGTCTTTCCACCAGCTTCTGGAAGACAGGGTTAAATCCAAGCTCTGACTCTTTTTGCTCACTGTTATGTAACCAGAGCCTGGCATGCAGTCAGTGTTGACTGAATTAACTGCTGAATTTCAGTTTAAATCAATTGAAATCAGTTATGTTTAAGTTTGGTTCAAGAGGTTAATAGTTGTGTGATCCTAGCTAAGTCATATAACTACTTAATGTCTGTTTATTGCTTCGCAAATGATTATGAGGAACAACAAAAATGCACAACTGAGAACAATATGGAGATGTTATTTTAATCCCACAGTAATAATGCACAATGTAAAGGTTGTTATGAAAGTGATCAAATGCAACTTACTTATTTTCGGTTGGTCTGTTTGTTACATATTTTCCTTCTTTTTGCTGCAGTGAATTTGAAATAGAGCCAATACCATGCTTTTAGCTCTGCATAACTAGCAGAATGTTAGAAATGGTCATTAACATCAATGCAACCATACTTATTTCTTTCATGTATGTAAGACTGTTTCACAGAAAACATTCAACAAATTGATACTACTAGTGTGCTGGTACAAACAAAAAGTTTCATCTCCTAGATGGGATATTTCCCAACAGCTCACTCTATAAAACCACAGTTGGTGGTCTAATTATTGTGGAAGGACCATGGGCTTGTTAGACAAGTGCAAGGACAGCAGGGGATGCCTTGAAGCAGGATTCCCAAATTGAGAACCTGGAGAAGGACTGGTCTGTGCAAGAAAAAGTCTACGAAAGTTGAAGGTAATGAAAATCTTCAAGACTGTTGTTGGGCCTATCCCCAGAACTTCAGTTTTTCAGTTATAAAATATGTTTGGAAAGTTTAGAGACAAGAAAGAAAGAGCTAACCTGGGGCATACTGAAAGAATAGGGATGAAAAAGGAATGTTCTTTGAAACAACAAATGATAGCAGAAAATACCAAATAGGAATGGAAATGATTTGGCCTGAATTGTGTCCTCCTCAAAATTCATATGTTGAAGCCCTAACCGCCAGTGTGACTGCACTTGGAGATAAGACCTTTAATGACATAATTCAGGTTAAATGAGATCATAAGGATGGAGCTCTAATCCAATAGGATTGATATCCTATTGGATAAAAGGAAGAGACAGCAGGACTGTGACACACAGATGAAAGGCCATGTGACGACACAGCAAGAAGGCAGCCGCCTAGAAGCCAGGAAGAGAGGCTTCACCAGAAACCACCCCTGCCAACATCTTGATCTTGAACTTCTAGCCTCCAGAACTTTGAGAAAATACATTTCTCTTGTTTAAACCACCCAGTCCCTGGTATTTTGTTATGGCAGCTGAAACAGACTAATATAGAAAAATACAATTTAATTTTTCTAAGTTTAAAAACGAAGAATTCATGTTTCTGGATAATGCACTAAGAATAACAACTTACTGTCAGGTGAAGGTAAGTAAATGAGGTAATACATTTCAAACCATTTTATATAACAGTAGAAAGAAAGAAAATATTGGCGTGCAAGAGGTTTCTCAAAATATTTTCTTTCTCAAAATATGGAGCAAAGACATTTTTTCGGTTTTTCTATAGTTTTCCCTGATCTTATGTACAGCTCAGTCTTTTCACAAAGTTTTTAGAGCCCCAGGATGCACTAAGTTTGGTAATCAACAGATCTCAGGTCCCGTTTAGGCTACGACAGACAGAATCAGAGATCGCCGTCATATCATTTACCTTCTTGGGTCTCAGTTTCCTCATTTTGAAAGAAGTGGGATTAGATTAACATTACTAACGTGTGAATGAATTTTATTTCCACCCGACAACAACAAAAATCTATAACATAGTATATCTGAGGGAGGGTGGGCCATGCAAAGTTGAATAGAATTCTCGATCGCAGAACTTCTCAAAGCATTTAAACGCTAATGTGCTTTACAGACCTCTAAGAAGAGGATACAGGATGCAGTATTCCTCAATGTTCTTTTCTCAGACAACACCGGAAAGTGCTCACTAAGATCTCTCCCAGGTCTCAGATTGTAAGGTCCTGTAACCATGGTTAGGTTCACATAAAAAGCCTCCTCGCGGTCTTTAGCTGTCACTCTCTAAGGAAGAGGGAAAATGAAGGATCTTTTAGGAGGTTGACACCCCAGAAAATATATTTTAAGAGGATACAAGTATGTTGTACACCCCAGGGAATGCGTGATTTAAGGAAGAGTTGGTGGAGGATTTGAGATGTAGCCCCTAACTCCAGGCACTACTCTTTCCAATATCAAGAACTTTTCTGTTAGCCACGAGAAACGTCCCTATTTCAATTTATTAATTTTAACATTTCTTCTTTATAAATATATAATGTGCTATTTCTTTTTATTCTGCTCTTGTTGTTCTTTAGCATGGAATAATATATTCAGGTAGACAATGAAATGGACTCCAAAACTATTTGGAAGGAAATGCAAGAAACAGTGGGCAAGTGACAGTTTATAAATAGGACTTCATCAGACAGTTGTGGTACAGCCACAGTCCCCAAGCATCATGAACAATGTTCTATTGGAGGAATGATTACTGGCTTGCATCATTATTCTCATCCTGGAGGTATAATATACAACAGTCAAGTGCTTCCTTAGGATTGATGCTGAGCAATATAATATAGCTCACTTCATTTAATCTACATTAAACGGTGCACAATTTACTAGGTTTTCTTATACTTTCTTTTCTTAGCCTTAGTAGAAATCGCCTCAGATGGACTCATTGACCATCGATCATAAATCAGCCCTTTATTGGTGAAGAGGTGAGGTGGGTTAACAATGGATTTACTTGTAAATTGAGAAGAGATAAATCTTTGCTCCCTCAAGGGTAGCAGTGTATTTATAGGTTGGAAGGCAGTACCACTTTTCAAAAAGCGCTTTATTGGAAGGTAAAATCTTCAAGACCTTGGGTGTTTACGATCTCTGAAGCTTGTGTATCTGCAGAATTGTGGTAAAATACACTAATAAAATAAAAGAGGATGTTGCTTTATATTTTCCTGTGTTACCACTTGAAGTACTTGTACAGGTAGAATAGAGGCTCCATAAAATAAACTCATAAGCTGAAACTTAATTCTTTGGGGAAATCTGCCACTTTTATTTACAGGTCTATAAGCCTAGCAGATAAAAATAACTAAGAGAAAATATTGCAAATATACTTCATATCACTCTGCAATCAAGGTCCCTGTATGATCTGTAAGCATTTCCATCCCATAAACTGTCTGGCAATCATTGTTGACTTGAATGTGTGAAATTACCTCTTTGTTGCAATAATCTAAACCTACTTAGAGGATAAGAGAAACATGGCATAGGCTGAGTCTTTAAGCTGGTTTATGATTATATTACGACACACTGAAATGTTCTTCTTGACCACAAAATGATAGAATAATTATTTTAGAAATTTGTAATATAGAAAGCAAATAAATTTGGGATATCAAATAATGATAGAGATTTCAGAGCAATATTAAAGTCCACATTACATTAAAAAAATAACATGGAGAGTTTCTTCTAACAAGAATCAAGCACTTTAAACATTTTGAAAGAACTGACTAAATCAGTTTTGGGCATTCTGATCTATTTCCATTACATCTAAGTTAGCTTTTTGGATATCCTAAGGTATTTCTATTCCACCATAATGCATACAAACAAAAACAACTTTGGTAGAATATCAAGAATTTGAATATTAACTGATCATTAAATATGTAATATGTTCTGCACAAATACACTACACTGAGTCATTTATTCACATACTAATGAGAGGAGCTGTGATATCAGGTGGAAGTTTGACAACTTGCTCCATGCTGGCAACTCTCTAGAGGGTCTGCTTGACATCTCAAACTTATCATTTAGAGCTGACTTCCTGATGTACATACACTCTTGGTTACCTACTCCACCCACAGACTTCCCATCTCCGCTGATGGCAGTTCCATCTTTCTAGTTGTTTAGGCCAAATACCTTGAAGTTACTCTTGACTTTGCTTTTTCCCTCACACACATATTCAATGTGTGTCAGCAAATTCTGTTTCATTTTTAAAACAGGATCATAATGTGCTGCCCACTTGGTTCAGCCACTGTCATCTCTTACCTTAACTAGCATGGCTTTCTTCTTGGACTCTTTGCCCTCCTCTCTCACCCACAGATAGAGTAACCCTTTCAACGCAACAGATGAAGTGATCTTTATAAAGCCTAAGTCAGCTCATGTCTCTCCTCTGCTTAAATTACCCTGGTGACTCCCCACGTCACTCAGAAGAAGCAGCCAGTGAACTGTCAGTTCTTTATCGCTCCGACCTCATCACCTACTACTCTTCCCTGGTCCCTCTGATCCAGTCACTCTGGTGTTCTTGTTCTATGTCATGTACTTTCTGGCATTTTGCACTAGCTTTTCCCTTTTCCCTCATATATCTAAATGGTTAAATTCCTCAATCTTTGCTCAACTGTTACCTTCTTAATGTGGTCCATGCTGATAATCATATTTTAATCATATTTTAATTACTGTCTATCTTCATGCCAGATTTCTCATTTATTGCTCTTTTAATCTTTGCATAATAATTACCACTTTCAAACATGTTATCCTCATTTATTTATCATTCACTTATTATGTTTACTGTTCATTAACTTTTTCTTCTCATTAGAACATAAGCCTCTTGAAGGCTCAGATTTCTTTTTCCCCCTCCGCAGGTTGGAGGAGCTTCACTTACTTGTGCTAAGTATTTAAAACTGCCCTTTGCATATGGTAGGGGTTCAACAAATTCTTATTGAAAGATAAAATGAATACTGAAACTATTTAAATCTAAGAGCTGTGCTCCAAAAACAATTGATTTTTTTTGACCACTATCTTGCTATAACCAGGTTCAATCCAAAAAAATGCCATATACCTCTAGAAGAAAAGTCAGAAGTTTGGATTTTTGAAGATGTTCGCAAACATAGGCTCATAAAAATATTATAAAGGATCAAAAATTGATATGGTCTCATAAAGACAATGAAATCCCCAAAGGTGTACACAGATCCATGTAATGCAATGGTGCAACCAGAAGAGAGTTCATGTCTTCTGACTCCTGGTTCTTCTGACCATTCCATCACACTGGTGAGGTAGCGCTCACAATGTGGTTGTCCTGATCTGTGTTTCTGGGAGTTTTTGTGCAGGTCTGAACCTCAGTTGAGATTAGTTCCTAATCTACACATCTTCCTAGAGCTCGATAATAATAGATAGCATTACACTCCACCCAAACCTTTTCAAGCCAGAAGTCCAGCTAAGCCTGTTTTCTTATTTTATCCATGTATGTGGTCCCCCCCAACCAAGAAAACATTTAAATGGTAAAAAAGTCCTATTAGTATTTTCTAAATTTTTCTTGATTGCACTCACCAATTCCACTCTCTTTGCTAGTTCCCTCATTCAGAAAAGAGGCATCTCTCTCCTAGCTTTCTGGAAAGAATACACATCCTTTTTTCTTCCTTCCTGTTACACTAAAGGGGCCCGTGTATTTTTCCAATCCAAGGTGACTTCCTCTGTGGACAATATGGATTCCACTCTTCCCTTCCTCTCAAGTACATTTTGCTGTGGTATATCCCTTCCTCTCTTTGGTATCCTCTTCCTCTCAACTGATCTTCCCCACTGGCTTTGAAACAGGTGTCAATCCCTTTTTTTACTACAAACTAAAATAAAGTCAAATAACCACCTTTTTCTAAACTACATCCTTTTCCATTTACTACCATATCTCCTTTCTGGAAAAAGTTGTTATGCACCATCTGTGTCTTCATTTTATCACTTTTTGCTCTTTTCTCAACCATCTCCAATCAGGCTTTTACCCTCATCACTTTTCCATATAGCTCCTGCTATATCATTACACAATTTATATGTCAAAAATCAAACAGATATTCTCCATTTTTTAACTTACTGGATTTTTCTTCTTTAAAATTTTGTTAAATATTGAAGAAATAAAAAATATGTATTAATATGTATGAAAGATATTTAATAGCAATATACCCAACACAGAGTTTATGAAACACAATTCTACCCTGATATGTGAAGTCCCCATTGCCTCTCTCCTTAGATGCATTATCAAAAAAAATTAAAGCAGATAATCTAATAAATATTTTTTTTATAAAGGCTTACTTTCACTGGTCAATTGTAAGGAATTTCTGGTGATTATGTTTTTCTACTAAGTAATCTTACAGTGTTCTTATTTTTAAGGTACTTGTATCAATAATATATTCATCCTGCTTATTTTGAATTTAATAATACTTAGTGTTGCAAAAGCCTCAAACTATTTTTTTTATTGACTGCTATTATGTGACTAGTGTTTTAAAAAATCCATCTATTTAACTTGCTTCAGCTGAGCTGAATGAACCTGTCCTCAGACTAGATGACAAATAAGAAGCTGCTTAATAAATGAATGAGGTGCTGCCCTCAGGAAGACAATTCCTATTCCTCCTATTTTAAAATACAGTTTTCTCTAATGAGACTAACATTCTAGCTTAATTCCATTTCAAAACCATTAACATTCTATTCTGTCTGTATGTTGCCAAACATCTGGGGTGAAAATTGGGGGAAAATACCTCATTCATATTTTCCCCTTGGATCCAGAAAGAAGATGAGCACTTTAAAAATAAAATTGCCAAATAAAATTCACAACATTCAGGGTTTGTAGACATTGCTGCCATGGAAACAAATAGCAAGACAATGCACAAAAAAATATATGTAATTCCCTGTATTAATCAGCTTTTACTAGGTTATTCTATAGTAAAAACTGTTATTTCTGTGGTAATAAAGACCCTGAAAATTCAATACCGTACAACAACAATAGTTTATTTCTTGACCACAATATGTATTCATCATGGGTTAGCTGAGATTCTGCTCCCCAAATTCTTCATTCTGAATACATAAGGCTCGGCCTCTACCAAGTTATGTTGGCTTCATGGAAAAAAGAAAAGAAAAAAGAAGATGCACACAATTGCTCTTAAGACTTTCGGTAGAAAGTGATATATGTCAGGTTCATTCACATTTCACTGGCCAAAGCCAGTCTGACATCCATGTCTCAGGGAGATATACTTCTCTCACAAGAAAGGAGAGAACGTAATGGGGAACAATAACAAAATCTGACACACATAGCCCAGTGTAGAAGATTATGATTATTACTTCATGGACACAAAAAAATTTGAAGTCCGTTTTTTCCCTGGAGGCTGAATCAAAAAAGTGGGTTCAACTAGCAGTGCTGCTGGTAATATTTAGCTCATTTTTAGCAAGTAATGTTTGTTTACTCTGTGCTGGGCACAGTGCTAGTGCATTCCATTCAGTATCAGTCCTGGTAAAATGATATTCCTATGTTTTGGTGAGGACACTGAGACTTTAAGACTTAATTTCCAAGTCAGTTGTCTAAGGAAATACAGAAAATAAATTATAGAGTCTGAGATTATACCCAGGCAGCCTATTTTTCTTAACCCATCTGAAACTTAGCAGGTCATAAAGACAAAAAAATAAAGGAATTGAACAAGGTGATTTCTAAGTTATCTTTGGTTCTAAAAATCTATATTGCTGTCACACTGATAATATATATTGCCTTTCAAATGAATGAATTTGGAATTTACCGGGTAAATATATCTTTGACTAATTATAAAAACACAAGCTGTCTCTTCTGAATCTGCTCTGATGCCCAGAAATAAACTCAGTAGGCCCGGTGAGAAAACAGCAGTGATTTACCAAGTCTAGAGCATCTTTCATACATTTCACTCATGGGCACATTTCTAGGCAAAAAAGAGGAACTAAATAAATCTTTACGGAATAGAATGAGAATATGAATTAATAAATGAATTCATGATGGAATGTATCCCTTTCATGTCCCAGATCTATTTCTTTAATTCAGTAGTTATTGGTAAACTAATCACTATTTAACAACTTCATTGTTTTTTCTGGTTTTAGGAGTCTTTATTATATTCAGCTTCCTAGGCCAAACTAACACTATTCAACGCCAAAATATGTTCAGAGAAGAAATGAATTATCAGATATGGGAGGTTTGCCAAATACATATATAATTATTCTTTCCTTATATCCAAATACATATATACCAATGTGCTATATTTAGTACCATAAAATGCCAAAATATATGGAAGGATTAATAGCCATTAATAGCAATATCACCATAGTAGTTATTCTTTATCATTTTCTAGCAAATAACTGAGCACTAACAGGCTCAGAAATAGGTCTGAAAAAGAGAATCTTTCAGAAAAGTTATGCCCGAATAGCTGTAATTATTGGAAAACCAAGAGTCAGGTGACAGAAATGTGTAAAAGTAAATTAAAGGTTTTATCTATAAGGAAGTTGGATATAAAACATATATTAAAATTTAAAGAAATATCAATATAATTTCTTTAATATTTCATATAAATTATATTTTATATAAATGATATATATTTATACCTAATTTTTATATTTTATGTATCAAATCTGTATTACCTATAAGTATTATACATAGAAAAATAGAAAATATACATAATAGGAAGAAACAAATGGAAAATGTAGTTAAAGAACTTATATCTATTTACAATAGCATCCAAAGATAACAAATATCTAGGAATCTAACAATTGTTTTGAAATGCTTCTACAAATAAAATAAAATATATTAAGATATATAGAGAGATAAATAATATTTAAGAAAAGGACAATATGTTTAATAGTTTGGTCCTTCTGAAAGTCAATGAAATGCAAATCAAGACCAAAATGCAATGCCATTTTATGCCAACCCAACTGGTAAGAATTAAAAGTGTGACAATACAACCCTCGGTTAACATAATACTCAACTGTGAAAGCTGAAAGCTTTTCTGAAGAACTGAATGGACATTTTTCCAAAGAAGACATACAGATGGCCAATAGGTACATGAAAAGATGCTCAGTATTGCTAATCATCAGAGAAATGCAAATCATAATCACAATGCGATATCACTTCACACCTGTCAGAATGGCTGTCATCAGAAAGTCTACAAATAACTAATGTTGGTGAGGGTGTGGGGAAGAGGGAACATTTGTACACTGTTGGTGCTAAAGTAAACTGGCGCAGCCACCGTGGAAAACAGCATGCAGGCTCCCCAAAAGACCAAAAATAGAGCTATCATATGATCCAGCAACCCCACCCATGGGAACATATCGAAAGAAAACAAAAAAACTAATTCAAAAAGGTACATGCACCCCAATGCTCGAAGCAGCATCACCTACAATAACCAAGACATGGAAGCAAACCAAGTGTCCATCGACAAATGAATGGACAAAGAAGATGAAAAAGAATGAATTTCAGCCACTTATATAGGCCACTGTGGTACAAATTGGTGCAGCCACTGTGGAAAACAGTATGCAGGCTCCCCAAAAGACTAAAAATAGAGCTATCATATGATCCAGCAATTCCACTCATGGGAACATATCAAAAGAAAACAAAAAAACTAATTCAAAAAGGTACATGCACCCCAATGTTCGAAGCAGCATCATTTACGATAACCAAGATATGGAAGCAACCTAAGTGTCCATTGACAAATGAATGGATAAAGAAGATGAAAAAGAATGAATTTCAGCCACTTATATAGGCCACTGTGGTACATCTATGATATAGAATACCATTCACTAGTAAAAATGAATGGACTATTGATTGACACACACAACATCCTGGATGAATATCCAAATAATTATTTTGCATTAGAAGAGTCAATCTCAAAAAGTAATGGACAGTTTATGTACATATAATCTTTTTTAAGAAAACATTTTGTTGGAGTATAATTGCTTTACAATGTTGTGTCAGTTTCTGCTGTATAACAAAGTGAAAAATATGTATACATATATCCCCATATCCCGTCCCTCTTGCATCTCCCTCCCACCTTCCCTATCCCACCCCTCTAGGTGGTCACAAAGCACCGAGCTGATCTCCCTGTGCGAAGCTGCTGCTTCCCACTAGCTATCTATTTTACATTTGGTAGTGTATATATGTCCATGCCACTCTCTCACTTCGTCACAGCTTACCCTTCCCCCTCCCCATGTCCTCAAGTCCATTCTCTACATCTGTGTCTTTATTCCTGATCTGTCCCTAGGTTCATCAGAACCTTTTTTTTAGATTCCATATATATGTGTTAGCATATGGTATTTGTTTTTCTTTTTCTGACATAACTCTGTATGACAGACTCTATGTCCATCCACCTCACTACAGATAACTCAATTTCATTTCTTTTTATGGCAGAGTAATATGCCATTGTATATATGTGCCACATCTTCTTTATCCATTCATCTGTCGATGGACACTTAGGTGGCTTCCATGTCCTGGCTGTTGTAAATAGTGCTGCAATGAGCACGGTGGTACATGTCTCTTTTGGAATTATGGTTTTCTCAGGGTATATGCCCAGTAGTGGGATTGCTGGGTCATATGGTAGTTCTATTTTTAGTTTTTTAAGGAACCTCCATACTGTTCTCCATAGTGGCTGTATCAATTTACATTCCCACCAACAGTGCAACAG
>NC_041231.1:90169708-90197235 GCF_002837175.3 Physeter macrocephalus
CCCTCTCAAGCATTTATTGTTTGTAGATTTTTTTATGATGGCCATTCTGACCAGTGTGAGGTGATACCTCATGGTAGTTTTGTTTTGCATTTCTCTAATGATTAGTGATGGTGAACATTCTTTCATGTGTTTGTTGGCAATCTGTATATCATCTTTGGAGAAATGTCTATTTAGATCTTCTGCCCATTTTTGGATTGGGTTGTTTGTTTTTTTGTTATTGAGCTGCATGAGTTGCTTATAAATTTTGGAGATTAATCCTTTGTCAGTTGCTTCATTTGCAACTATTTTCTCCCATTCTGAGGGTTGTCTTTTGGTCTTGTTTATGGTATCCTTTGCTGTGCAAAAGCTTTTAAGTTTCATTAGGTCCCATTTGTTTATTTTTGTTTTTATTTCCATTTCTCTAGGAGGTGGGTCAAAAAGGATCTTGCTGTGATTTATGTCAAAGAGTGTTCTTCCTATGTTTTCCTCTATGAGTTTTATAGTGTCTGGCCTTACATTTAGGTCTTTAATCCATTCTGAGTTTGTGTATGGTGTTAGGAAGTGTTCTTATTTCATTCTATGTACATATAATCTTGAAATGAAAAATATTACAGAAAGAAAAAAGATTAGTGGGTTCCAGTGGTTAAAGAAGAGGCAGAAGAGAAATGGTTGTGGCTGTAAAAGGGCAAAATGAGGCTTCCTTGTACTGATGGAAATGTTCTGTATCTCAAGTATGTTAATATCTGTATCTTGGCTGTAATAGTGTGTTATAATTTTACAAAGTGTTACTGTTGAAGGAAATTAGGCAAACGGTATAGAATATCTCTCTCTGTTATTTCTTATAAGTGCATGTAAACCTACAACTATCTCAAAAATTTTAAAGTTTAATTTAAAACAACTGTATTCAAATTAAATAAAAAATAAATGGTATAGGGGCTTCCCTGGTGGTGCAGTGGTTGAGAGTCCGCCTGCCGATGCAGGGGACACGGGTTCGTACCCCGATATTGTTAGCTTAGATAATATAGTGAGACTCAACACATGGTACCTATAAGAAACCCAGTTTAAATATAAAGACAGAAATGAGTTAATGTTTTAAAATGGAAAAATGTATGTCATCCTAACTCTAATCAAAGAAAGCTGAAGGTGTTACATTAACATCAGACAAAGTAGACTTCAGAAAGAAGAATATTATCAGAAATAAATTCATTTCATAATGATCAAGAAGTCAGTTCATCAAGAAGACATAAAAGTTATCAATGCTTATGTAACTAATAACAGACCTTCAAATATATAAAGCAAAAGCCGATAGAAATGCAATGAGAAATACAAAAATCCATAAATACAATAACATTACAATACACTTCTTTCAATAGGTGATTGAGCAAGTTGATAGAAAACCAGTAAGGATGTAGAAGCTAGAACAATACTCTCAACCCAATTTACTTAATTATTAACTTTAGAATATTCTACTTGATGATAGAAAAATACACATTATTTTCAAGTGAACACTGAATATTTATCAAAAAGAACTTATCTTGGACCATAAAACATGTCTTAACATATCTCACATGATTCGAATTATACAAAATATTTTCATTAACTACAATAGGATCATATTAGAAATCAATAAGAGAAAGATAGTGAAACACTTCCTACATAATTAGAAACTAAACAATGCAGTTGTTTAGTTTTAGTTTAGTTTTTTCCTATACTAGGAAAAAAGAGGTGTCAAAACAATTATTTCAGTTTCCACCTTAAGCAAATAGAAGAGAAGCAAACTGAACCTAAAGTTAGCAGGAGTGATGAAAAATACAGATCAGAACAAAAATCAATAAAAACAAACAAAAAAAAAAAAGCCGCTTGAGAAAATGGATAAAATGGATAAACTTCTAGCCAGATTGATAAGGGAAAAAATTTAAAATTACCAATATTAGGAATGAGAAAAGTGCTACTACTAAAGATTCTACAGATAATAAAAGAATAATAAGGGAATAGTATGAACAATTTAATGCAAATAAACTTGACAATTGAGAAAAATGGACAAATTTTTGAAAAATGTAAACCATCAAAGCATATTCAAGAAGAAAGAGATAACCTGAACAGCCCTGTGTCTATCAGAGAAATTGGAGGTGTAGCTAAACCTTCCCACAGGAAATTCCAGGCCCATATGGACCCAACATTGTTTTATCAAGTATTTAAAGAAAAAAGTAATATTAGCAAAACCAGAGATATTACAAGAAAACTACAGTTTTTATTTTTAGCAAAATTTTTGCAAATGAAATCATAGAGAAAGAGGGAGAGAGAGAAAGAGAGTAATATAACAATATCAAGTGGGATTTACCCCAGGAATGCAGGGTTGATTTAACATTTGAAAATTAATCAATATAATTCTCATATTAATAGACTCAAAAAGAAAACCCATTTGACTCTCTCAATAGATGAAGAAAAACCATTTCACAAAATCCAACATCCATTTCTGATTGAAAAAAAAAAACTCTCAGAAAACTAGGAGTACAAGGAATTTCTTCAACCTGAAAAAGGATATCTATGAAAAACCCATAGCTAACATCATACTTAATCGAGAAATGTTAAATGCCAATCCAACATCCATTTCTGATTAAAAAAAAAAAAACTCTCAGAAAACTAGGAGTATAAGGAATTTCTTCAACCTGAAAAAGGATATCTATGAAAAACCCATAGCTAACATCATACTTAATCGAGAAATGTTAAATGCCTTCTCCCTAAGATCAGGAACACTAATAAAAAAAATCAGAACTTGAATTTTTAAGAAACACCATTTAAAATAGCAAAAACTATTAAATAGCTAGGAATAAGTCTGGAAACAAAGCACATATCTGAAAAGAGGTTAACATCCAAAGTGTATAAAGAATTCATACAGCTCAATAGCAAAAAACAAAAAAAAAAACCCAAAAAACCCAAAACAAAAACAAATAATCTGGTCAAAAATTGGCAAAGGACCTGAATAGACATTTTTTCAAAAAAGATATTCAAATGGCCAAGAGGCACATGAAAGGGTTTCTCAACATCACTGATCATCAGGGAAATGCAAAACCACAAGGTGATTCCACCTCGCATTTGTTAGAATGACTATTGTCAAAAAGATAAGAGATAACAAGTGCTGGTGAGGATGTAGAGAAAAGAGAACTCTTGTACACTGTTGGTAGGGATGTCATTTGGTGCAGTCACTATGGAAAAAAGTATGGAGGGTCCTCAAAAAATTAATAGTAGAACTACCATATGATCCAATAATTCCACTTCTGGGTATACAGCCAAAGAAATAAAGTCACTGTCTTAAAGAGATATCTGCTCCCCCATGTTTACTGCAGCATTATTTATAATAGCCAAGTGTCCATCAGTGGATGAATAGATAAAGTAAATATGGTATACACATATAATGAAATATTATTCAGCCATCAAAGGAAGGAAATCCTGCCATTTGTGACAGTATAAATGAATCTTGAGAATATTATGCTAGGTAAAATAAATTAGACAATAAAAGATAAATACTATATGATCTCACATGTGGAATCTAAAAAAACCAAACTTACAGAAACAGAGGACAGATTGATGGCTGCAAGAAGTTGGGTTTGGGGAGTAATGGGTGATGGTGGTCAAAAGATACCAATATCTAGTTATAAGATAAATAAGTTGTGGGGATGTAATGCACAGCTTGGTGACTATAGATAAAAATACTGTATTGTGCATTTGAAAGTTGCTAAGAGAGTAGTAGATCTTAAAGTTCTCATCACAAGAAAAAAAATTGTGATTATTTGAGGCGATGGATATTAACTAAACCTACTATGGTAATCATTTTACAACATATACGTATATTAAATCATTATTTTATACACGTGAAAGTTATACAATGTTACAGGTCAATTGCATCTAAATAAAACTTGGGGGGGGATGTGCAGTTTATTTTATGTCAATTACATCTCAATAAAGCTGTGAAAAAAATGAAAGTAAGAAAAGGTAAATATATATTTGGGAGGATGCTTACCCCACTAGAGAGAGTTAGATGTATGCATTGTGAGAAGACCTTAAGGTTAACTGCATTTTATTGGTAAGATCCTAGTTTTTGTGTTAAGTGGTGTGTTCATGGGTGCTTCTTATATTATTAAAAATAATATAATGATTAGAAAATACCAGGACAGAATGATTTAATGATGAGATTACATTTTAAAACAATGGTTGTAATGTTTAATCTGATTCTCTCCATGTCCTCGTAAAAGATAATAATAATAATGATTATTATTATTTCCAGAGTCTATTCAAATGTTGTTAAAACTTCACAGTAAATTAAAGCAAGAAATTAAGTTCTGCATTATCTTGGAGTAGAAGACTATTTTTAATTCTATTTTAAGTTTTGATCTAGAGGGAAATAATAATCCACTCAGTTTCCTCAAGGATATGCTTTTAAGTATTTTGGCAGTTATACTCCAGGATATTTTTGTGTTTAAAAATGGTCAAGTCTGGTACAAGGAGAATGTCACATGAAAAATCACTTTTTAAAATGGGTTTCAGGATGCTGTATCTCACCTATGACCTATGCCATTTCTTTGTGTATTCAGACATGAAACTTAACAATCTAGTCTGCAAAGAGTAGCCTTAATGACCTGACTTTTGGGAAAGGTGGAAAGATATTAGCCTTGTATTGCCTTATTTTTTCTTGTGGTGAAGTGTGGAGTGATGTATAGATGTGTGATGTTTTTCCGAGGTTTCTGGCAAGTATCACACCTCTGACCATGATCTCAACTGGGGAACTTGAGCCAAATATTCCCCCATTGGTATTTCTCCTCTAATATATGGGCTTGTAGCAGACCTTAAATCATGATTTGGTAATGTATTTAAAGTTATGACTTTAGTAGTCCTGAAATGCTCAGTTTTTGCTAGAAAGATAATGAAATAAACTAATAGCTATGAATTCTTCAAAACAGATGTTGGTGGAGGGCTTTTCTCATTGCACAAATCCAGGCAGAAATTCACCTAGATTACAGTCTGGAAGATGGCCCTGGAGTTGTATAACCATTCAGCCCTCAATGGTTAGAGAAAAGCTTAAGATATAACAGAAGTCAGTATGTAAACTTTTATGCTGATTACTAAATTTTACTCTCCAGGAATAAAATTAATTGTTAGTTATTCAAGAGATCATTACATGAGTTTTCTGATTTTATGATTCTTTATATTTGGCATTTTAGTAAAATGATTTGGTAAAATTATTTCCTAACAAGTTTTGAACACATAAAAGTAACCTACTGTTCATAATTTTGAAAATACCCAAAATCTTGCACAAGAAATCTTGGAAATAAATTGCCATTTTGTATCCATCAGTGTTGCCACTTCTTTCCACCATTTTTCAAATAACAAGTGACAACCTATGTTTCCAAAACAAACAAATAAATGAAAACAAAACAGAAGAAACCCAGCAGGTGAGAACAGAGCTATGAAATGGGACACAAGAGGTTTTCAACACTCTCCAACCTTGCCTGCTCCCTCCTTATACCATGTATATCCCAGCTATCAGATGGCCTTCTGGGGGGAAGAGTGCCTTGATCTTTACAAAAGTGACAGAAAAATATTAGTGGAGCAGATACAGTCTCCTCTGATACAACTGTCCCTGTGCCATATTTGACATTCCTCTGTATGTCTAATGCCTCATCACATTTTTAATTATTTCATTGGGATAAGCAAGGAAATGCTTATTTCTAGAGGCAGAATTACTATATATAATCAAATTTATAATTTTTATGGCATTAGCTTTATGTTGCCCAATTGCCCATCGGAAAAGTTATACTTCATTGATGGTAAGTGAAAAATCAGTTGTCTTTAACTCTAACCAGCACTGAGCCTTGTCATTTTTGCCACTTCTATTTAATTTCTATAAAATAAAACCCAGAGATGTAGGTTATTAGTTAGCTTGGTCATGTGTCTTCCCCTACAACTTTCATGAAAAACTCTCTAATTGACTAGCATATGAATATGAAGTTCGGTATTATATATCAAAGTGTAATGGAAATATTTACCCAGAGTGTTCTAACACTAAGCAGAAATTCTTAGTCTAGGAGATCAAGAATTCAGCTCCTTTCTCTCTTTGTCAGCTTGAATTCTTTTATTCTTTAACATGATAACTTCTACTTTCCTTAAGAAATAATTTTCAGTATTGACTGATATGGCATAAGTGAATATGCATTACTTATAGGAAATCTGATAGCATGTGCTCCACCTACTAATCTGATAGCAATACACACTTCCCCACAGTGACGAAAACTCATCAGCGTATTGCAGAGAAACTGGTGTTAAAATTCAGCAAGTCTAATAAAAATTCATTAGATTAAATAATAAAAATGAAAATAATATTCAGTAAGAAACTAAACCTTAGTCTTTAAACTTCTCAGCAAGATTGATAAATTAGAATGACATGAGTAGGGGAGAAGCCACAGAAAAGAATGACATTAGTTAGATTCCCTTTCCACTAGAATTTTCACTTAAAAAATATTCAGTGAAAAATTTATGCACATATACACAGGCATATCTGCCTGTGTATACACACACACATACTTCCTCAAAACTCCAACTACTGTCCGCAGAAGTTTTTTATCTTTTGTTTGACAAAACATATATCCATCTTTTTTCAGTGCAGTCCTAAGTCTTGGTTAGCTTATACACTTGATAAGCATTTTAGATAGGGATGGCTTAAATATTTATATATGTCCCTACCATTTATTCTCCCATGTATTTAACATAAATCTTATTTTTGAAATTAATTCCTTTTGCTCCAGCTACCTTTTTTTTTTCTGTGACATCTAGTTTTTTCAACAACTAGTTTTACTAATCAATTCTGCAAATTCTATTATCAGTTAAATTGCTAAGTAAGGTACTATGGATAATTGGCTCAAAAGTATCACTATGATCAGAAAGTATGGCTCTAATTATATTCTTGACAGTCCAATCTTTATGTAAGAAAGGCTGTACCATATCTTCTATGATACAGGACCTTGCAGTATTTACCAAACAATTTAGGTGGATGGATGAGAAGGAGTTTAATTCAGAAATATCCATAAACAGGCAAATTTTCCCCCTTCATTTCTCATATTTCTAAAGAGTTCATTATTATTAGAATTAAAGCAAGGATACACCTGTAATTTCTCTGGTTCCTTGGGTATTTATACATGGCTATAGCATTCGTATTGCCCCAGAGGGCCTTTGTTTCTCAGGTTCCATTTATTGATAGACATTTGGGAAAAAGATAACTAGGCAACTATACTCATTTAGAGAACTAGGTAATTGGCCACCAAAGTTCAAATATTCTTGGATTGTTGGCATTTCTTGTGTTTTAAGAAATAATGATCAGTGTCCCACTTCTGGTATAACCAAGAACTCTTCTACAGGATCTAATCCTACTGCAGATAAGAATTATAAACTCTGGGCAATTTTTTAAAATAAATAATGATGCTAAAAGTAAACAACAGCAGACAAATTCAGGAGTAAAATTTTGGAAAAAAGGGATAGCGCATATGATTTTTATTTCTAAGGCTTTTGGTCAAAGTTAGCTGCATACATAGCAGCTAAAATTTTGATAGAAAACCTAGGAATTTTGTGCCTTGAAGAAACAGAGTACAGAATTTGAGGCAACTAACAGCTATTTAAAAGTGAGGGGGCACAGATGTAGAGAACAAATATATGGACACCAAGGGGGGAAAGTGGTGGGGGTGGGGTGGGATGAACTGAGAGATTGGGATTGACATATATACACTAATATGTATAATATAGATAATAAGAATCTGCTGTATAAAAAATAAAATATGTATAAAATAGATAACTAATAAGTACTTGCTGTATAATAATAAATAAAATTAAATTAAAAAATAAAAGTGAGAGGGATTCAATAAAGTTGAGAACTAGAGAAATAAATCCCTATATTTTGTGTATAAACTCTGCCTAAATTAGTTTCACTCCTGAACTACATATGCTTCTGATAGCCTCCAGATAAGGATAAAGAGACAAAACTAAACTGAGATTTGAGATACAGAATTTGGAATTGAATTCCTAGAAGTAAATCACCTGCTAAAATAACAAAATTTTAAATGTTTTCAAATGAATAAAACAGAGTCCTCAGCCTTCACAGCATATCAATGCTCAAAATACAATCCAAAATTACTTTGCATATGAAGAAACAAAAAGATTTGACCCATTTTGAATAGAAAAGACAATCCTGAGATAATCCATATGTTACAATTAGCAGACAAGTATTTTTAATAGCAATTATAAAAATATTCATGGATATAAGTGAAAGTATGCTCACAATGAAATAGAAGAGAAATAGAAACTATAAAAGGAAACAGATGGGTATTATTTACATGAAAAATACAATATCTGAAAATTTTAAAAAAGAAACCCAACAAATAATATGGATGAGAGAAAGTCAGTGAACTTGGAGAGAAAAAAAAACAGAGAAAAATTGAAAAGAAACAAAGCCTCAAGAGTATGTGGAACTATATCAAAAGATCTAACATACATGTAATTGGAGTCCCAGCAGAAGACAAGAGAGAGAGTTGAGCAGACAACGTATTTGCAGAAATAATATCCATTATTGTCTTCATTTGGTGAAATATATAAATTTAAAGAGGAATGAAGTTTTGCAAACATCAAGCAGGATAATTATGAAGAAAACCATGCCCAAGGCACATCATAGTAAAAACACTAAATGCTAAATATAGACAAAATCTTGAAAGGAGACAAAGGAAAACAACACGTTACCTACAAAGAAACAATAACATGGATTTCTCCTCAGAAAATATACAGGTGCGGAAGCAGTGAACCAACATCTTGAAAGTTAGTAAAGAAAAAAATGAATTCTATATGCCAAAAAATTATCCTTTAAGAATAAATGTGAAATGAAATCATTTTGAAATAAAGAAGAAAAACTAAGATAATTTATATCCAGCAGCCCAGCACTACAAGAAATGCTAAAGGAATTCTTCAGAACAGTTTAAAGAAAAATTACTACATTGTCCTGTGGGGCTTGTATTTTCATGTGTATGTGATATATATGACAACTATAGCATAAAAGATGGCTGCACAATTTCTCCATTTTACATAAAATGGTATAATATTAACGTTAAGTAGAATGAAAAATAAAGAACGTTTACTGTAATATTTACAGCAACCACTAAAAATAATGTAAAAAGTCAAGCCAAAAAAGCCAATAGAGGGCTTCCCTGGTGGTGCAGTGGTTGAGAGTCTGCCTGCCGATGCAGGGGACACGGGTTCGTGCCCCGGTCTGGGAAGATCGCACATGCCGCAGAGCGGCTAGGCCCGTGAGCCATGGCCGCTGAGCCTGCGCGTCCGGAGCCTGGCTAGGCCCATGAGCCATGGCCGCTGAGCCTGCGCGTCTGGAGCCTGTGCTCCGCAACGGCAGAGGCCACAACAGGGAGAGACCCGCGTACTGCAAAAAAAAAAAAAAAAGCCAATAGCTACATTAAAATGAAATTCTAATGATTCTTAAATAATCCAAAAAATACAGGAAAGGAAGAACAAAAAAATAGAAGTAACAAACAGAAAACAAATAGCAAAGGATATATATAAATCACAACTATGTCAATAATCACATTAACTATTAATGGATTAAGTACTCTAATTAAAAGTCAATGATTATCAGAATGGATAAAGAAACAAACAAGATTCAACTACCTGTTATCTACACGAGTTTCCCTTTAAATATGAAGACATAGATAAGTTGAAAGCAAATGGATGGGAAAAGGTTATGCCATGCTTACAGTATGCCTAAGAAGGTCAGAGTGGCTATGTTCATATCAGATGATCTAATTTTTAAGAGAAAAGTATTTCTAGAGGTAAACAGGGAAATTCTTATAGATAACAGATAATTGTTCATGTGCTTAATAACAGAACTTCAAAACATATGGAGAAACTGACAGAATTAAAGAGACAATTTCACACTTACCATTAGAGATTTTAACACCACTCTCTCAGGAATTAATAGGACACCTAAACAAAAACAAAAACCAATAGGTTGTTTTAGTAACAGTGTCACCCACCTTGCCCTAACTGATATTTCTAGAACACTGCACCCAACAACTAGAGAAACATATTCTTTTCACGAGCACTTAGTATGTTCACCAAGACAGAAATTATGCAAGAAAATAAAGCAAATCCCGATTAATTTAATTAAATCATGCAGAGTATGTTCTCTGGCCACAAGGGGTGTAATTATAAATAAAAAACCATAAAATATTTAGGAGAACCACAAATCTTTTCAAATTAAACAAGACACTTCTAAATAACCCATGGGTCAGAAAAGAAAGCACAAATGAAATTTAGTAGTATTTTAAACTGAATGATAATGATTAAGCATATCAAAATTTGTGGTATACAGTTTAATCGGTGCTAAAGGAAATTACAGTTTAAAGTGTTTATATTAGAGAGGAAATAATAATCACTCTATATCAGAGATAAAGGAGAACTACAACAGAATGAGATGAATTTTAAAACTAGTATTTGATTGAAGTAAGAAATCTAGAAAGATCAGATTCCACGTGGTGGAAATCAAGATAGCATCTGAACCCTATGGCCAAAATTCAAACAAGGGTATAAAATTGATCCAGGACTCCTTTACCTGCAGCATACTTGCCATGGTCATAAGAGATATATCAGTATATATCATACTTGCCATGGTCATAAGAGATATATCATATATATCATAGGATACTAAAAGGATTTTAGTATTCTTTCTCTTTTTCTTTTTCCATTTTTTTCTCCTTTGGAGGTCAGTGTTAGTGACCCTGGGAACCACTGCAAGAAAAGGCTGTAACCAAAGAAACAAAATCTTAAGAAGAATAAATCAGAAACTGCTTTTAGACTTGATTTTTCTGACTTGGAAATCTTATTTCTGTAATATTTATTTGCTCAAGTAATATGTGTAGACAATTTTGTAAATTTTATTACCAGATGGTCTTTTCATAAATGAGTATTTTTTGTATTCCTCATTTGCTTATATTCTAAGAAATTACCATGTAAAAAAATAAAATGGGGCTAACTGGGAGAGGGTAAGGTGGATCATAGTTAATAGTTCCTTTAGTAGTAGGCTTATTTTATATTTGCTCTGAATGTTTTACATGTATTACTTAATCATTACACACACATTTACACACACACACACACACACACACACACACACACAGAAAGCCTGTAATACTATAAATTTAGGTAATATAAGCCTCCTAATTTTACACATGAGGAAACTGAGGGAGAGATTTAAAAGTGACTTGCCCAAGAATACATAAATATTAGACGGTACCATTGAAATTTGCTCTCAGACAGTTTAGTTCAGAGACCCATATTTTAACCACTATAATATTATATTAAAGGGATGTCTGTCATAAGTTTTGACATTCTGTGAAGAGCAAGACAGTAACATTCAACTATTGGCCTCAATAAACCGAACCAATAAACCAGATCTCAAATTCCTCTGTTTAGAAAATCTCTGTTGTAAGTCTTGGGATGAGTCACCCAACCCTCTACACTGATTTCTTTCCCACCAAAAAGAATTGAGTTATTTCAGTAAATGGTTATTAAATACCTGAGTGCATAAAATTCTATCATTCTCAAAACAATAATTAGCATATCATTTATCTAGATTTTTCATTTGATTGCTTCTTATTTAACTATTTTGCATTTCTGATTTTGCATTCATACACAGAAGAGTGAACCATGGTAATATAAATATAAAGAGTCTTCTTGTAATGGACTCACAAAACTTTTGTGGGCAAGGAAGCTGAAGATATTAGACAAAAATTATGGTTTAATAATCATTGGTTAATTTATTCTGTTAATCCTATAGTTCTAAATAAAAGTTTCAATATATAAAGTACAATGATAATAATGGAAATGGAAATACAAGAAGCATTTCTAACAGTGACTGAACAATATGCATTATTTTATTCATGACCAGCATGAATTTTTTTTTTTTTTTTTTTTGCGGTACGCAGGCCTCTCACTGTTGTGGCCTTTCCCGCTGCAGAGCACAGGCTCCGGACGCGCAGACTCAGCAGCCATGGCTCACGGGCCTAGCCGCTCCACGGCATGTGGGATCGGGGCACGAACCCGTGTCCCCTGCATCGGCAGGCGGACTCTCAACCACTGCGCCACCAGGGAAGCCCTTGCATGAATTTTTTTTAGTGCTTGTTTCATACTGATTCTTACTGTGAACAGAGAAAAGTCTACCAGAAGCAAATGAAGACAAATTACAGAAGCACATATATTTAAATGCCAAAGCCTACTGCAAAGTTATTTTCCCAAAGTGAAAATCTGTAACAACTTCACAATGTATCCAGTTTTAAACTGTCTTTGTTTTAATATGACATAGTGGATTATTTTGACCCATGTGTTTCATTAAATCCAATTGCCTTTGATATTTCAGATTGCAAGATTTCACTTAGGACTATTTGACCTTCTACTATTTTATGTTCCCGAATATACTTATACATACTGAATCATGGTAAACTATATAATTTGATATTTAAAAAATGTTTTTTTCTGTCATAAATGCCTCCAGAATCTTATTAACCATAGCAGAACTTCTTTGCTTTTTTGTATATAATTGTTCATATGCTTTTGAAGCAACTTCTGCTACATAGCATTCAAAAGCATGCGGCAAAGTAAGTGATAGGCAAATATTTTGGAAATTGCTTCTTAAGGTTGGGGGAAGTCCCTGATTAAAAAAGAACTTTCGAAGACATTCCAGTAGCCAAGTTCAATTTCAAGTAAAGTGATTGAAGTGCCCAACATACCAAAACATTTCTTTGCTGATACTGTCTGTTCTGTCTTAGAGTGGGATTTACCTGCTACTTTTTCTGTTATCAGTATCCAGCCATCTTCCCTCCCATTTCCTCTCTGGGCAGTTTGCTGGCCCAGCTCAATTAAAGGACAAATCCATTGCAGTCTGCAGTGTAGGAATTATAATGAAGTCAGCTGTCAAACTCCTATCTCGCAGCTGCCCCTCTGTGGGTAATCTGATGGCCACTTGTCAGCTGTTTCACCCAGTCAAACACAGACAAAGGGTCTCTGATGGCCTGCTTTATTCTAATCAATCTACACAGAGGCAGATGTTGAAATCCCAGCAGGAAAAGGTGTAATTTGATTTAGCATTCAGAACTGCCTTCTCCTATTGATAGATCCCATCTCTCTGAACTCGATATCCTTTTGCAACTATGGGACAGATAATTTTGTGTTTATTTATTTTCCTCATTCTGTCATTAAAAATAATGCTTTAGAATGTTATTTCAGAGTATAGGACATCCCCCAATGAAACACAACAGAATACCATAAATTAACTGGTCTCTCAAGGTGGAAGGAATCTAAGTGACTTAGGTTTTGAAGGCGATGTCTCTAATTTTCTAAATATTCTAAAGTGAGCCAGAAGAACCAGTGAGCTATTCATTCACTTTTGCATGGTTCTTTATTCTCTGTCAACCAGAGTTGATATTGAAAAAAATTGACTTTTTTCTTAGAATAATTAGGCAGAAAACATAAAGCAAGACTGTATTAAGAGAAATAAAAATAATACCAATTATAATCTCATTAATATATATATAATATAATATAATATAATCTGTTTTCCATTCTCCAACCACAAAGATTGTAGGGAAGTTACCTGTTTTCTTAATGAAGGATTTCTCTTTTTTAAACAATAACTTAAATCAACATACACACTATTAATTGTACCCAAACTTTAAAAAACATGTGATTTTAATTATACAGTTACTACCTCTGTCACTCTCTGTCTAGCCATTGTATTTTCTGACTTCTCGAATAAGATACATATATCTAGGAAAATCTAGCTTCACACAAAATGGTTTGTCTTTTTATTACTGAATATCTACAATTTCCATTTCTTTTTTTAAAAAAAATTTTATTTTATATTGGAGTATAGCTGATTAACAGTGTTGTGATAGTTTCAGGTGCACAGCTAAGCGACTCAGCCATACATGTACATGTATCCATTCTTCCCCAGACTCCCTACAATTTCCATTTCTAATGCCTTTCTTAAGGTGGTGAATTCTTCTTAATGTTACTCAAATATTGACTACATGGAAGTAATTATTAAAGACATGATCATAAAATAGACTGGGGGAGCCAGGCCATTTATCTTAATATCTGCTTTAAAATGGGAATAGGAATATTTGTGATTTAATATTTGAGTTCTTTTATATTGAGACTGAATGCCTTCCCTAACCCAAGCCCTGCTATTAATTTATTAAATCAACTTCACTTCAAGCATTTTGTTTAGATTAATTTTGACCCAAGTTGTCAAAATGTAAACTTTATTTTTATTAGGTCTTTAAAAGTCAGCATAATATTGAAATTCTGATATACAAAAGGAGTATGTATTTTTCCCACATATCAAGTTGCTGAAAGACATTTTTCAGTGACTTGGTATTAACTGTGCAGTGGTTTTTATAATTGTTTAAAACATCAATATCTAAGAGCAGAATAATATTCTAGAATGAAGCTCAGCCCCAAGTATTTCAATTGCTGATACTGAAAGAAATACAGAGAGATACTGTAAAATTGTAAGAAAATAGGGCCAAATCTTTGGTGACAAAACATTCAATGACATTTAATAAGAAAAATCACAGCTAGTACTAGACAAAATGAGCTATTACAGAAAGCAGTGTGATTTACAAATTTGGAATTCAATACTACAGGTCTTCTCATATTAAAATAGTTTCAACTAATGCTTTACTATGTTTGAAGATCAAGATGGTGTGTGTGTGTGTGTGTTTACATCAAACTTTAAGAATGACAAGAGTTTGATGTCAAAAGAGAAAATGAGAATGTAAGCATTCTGCCATTCCTGGTAAAATACTATCTGTCTGGCCCTGAGCACAGTTCTGAGGTTGCTTTGTTCTGAGAGAAGAGTAGGCTGTCATAAAATAAGAATGAAAACCTATGACTGCCTTTGGGTTTGTGTATGAAAATGGTGGTGGCAGGATGAGGGAAGGGGGTCTGGTCCCATATTTTTTGTGTATTATCCTAACGTTGGGAAAAATAAGGAGATTCTTTGAGATAACTGCCCCCCAAAACACACACAAAATTATATAACGCCTTCTCTTTGGAAAATTTATATATTTAAAAAATATCTAGGCAGCTCAACTTTCTTCTATGTGCATGGTTCTCAAGGTTTGTTTGGGACTCCTGGGAATTCTCAAAATCCTTTTAGGGTGTCTGTGAGGTCAAAACTATTTTCATAGCAACACTAAAGTGCTATTAGTCCTTGTCACTCTAATTTCCCATGAGTAAAAGGAGAAGTTTTCTAGATAGCTAATGAAATGTACACTGTGTATTCTGTTTTTAAAATTCTTCAATTTTAATTTCTAATATAGTAAATACCAGTGGATATTACCCAAACAAACAAAAGCTCTTTGGTATTCTCGATAATGTTGAAGAGTACTGCTAGGGACTGAATTGTGTCCCCCCCTCATAATTCATACGTTGCAACTTAACCCCCAATGTGACTGTATTTGGAGATAAGGCTTTTTAGAAAGTAATTAAGGTTAAGTGAGCTCTTAATGGTAGGGTCCTAATCTGATAGTATTAGTGGCCTTGTTAGAAGAGAAAGAGGGAGAGAGCTTTCTTTCTACACACACACACATACACACACACGCACACACACACACACACCAAGGAAAGGCCATGTGAGGTCACAAGGAGAAGGAGGCCATCTACAAACCAAAAAGAAAGCCCTCACCAGAACCTGACCATGCTGGCACCCTGATCTCAGACTTCCAGTCTACAGAAATGTGAGTAAATACATTGCTGTTGTTTAAGCCACCGAGTCCGAGGTATTTTGTTATGACATCCTGAGCAGACTAGTGTAAAGTAGTCTTGAAACCCAAAATCCTGAGAACTGCTGATCTATATTAATAAAGCTATGATATTGGAGCCCCCTCTAGGCTCAAAGGAGAAAACCCAAATCCATGACTTTCGTTGCAATTATGTCTTTGAACAAAATGGGTAACATGTTGTGCTGACAAGTGTTTTAAAATGCTGGAGTCCTTTTGCCGTAATAACGTTATTATGAGAGAAATACTTAATAGTTCCCTACTACTCCAAAATTCTTGACTCTGTATTCAAAGCCCTATGCTTTGGGGCCTCTATCTAGTCAGTCAACAGTATTTTCTACTTTCCCTCAGCATTAAACCTCTTCTTTTTAGAAAGTAAATCTCAAATTCCCTTGGGTACACATTGCTCATACTAGTCTCTGTCCTTGTCTCATACAATATTCTCACTGTCTATTTCAGATCTTATCTTTTCAATTTGAAGAACTTTCTTCACTACAATCCATTATGTGGATAATCACAAGTTTTCTTCTGAGGAACTCAGGAGTCACAGCACTAAGCATGGAAAGGAGATATCATCTTCCATATTTCAAGAGGATCATATAGACACTATTTTGGGGAAAAAAGAATCTGAGAAGGTGCATCTTTTTCACCAATTTACTATGTATCATACATAGCTTTAAAGTACTACTCCTTGTAATCTAAAACATGTTTTCTCAAAAGTACACAGGCACAATTGGGAAAGTTTTAAAAAATATATGCTTTTCCCTTTTGCATCTGTGTCAATTTTCTCCACAGTAAACTTTATACCATCCCTCTGCTTGCAGTGGTGAGAATAAGGCTATGCAAAGTAAGGTATTCAAATTTGCAGTCAAATAATGAAATTGAATCCCAGAATTCATAAAGGTCAAAAAAAGACTGTCCAAATTGTTTTATTTCCTCTGTGTTATTACACTGTGAGGATAATTTTGTTGTGCCATTGTTACATGACCTAGGTTCTCCCATGATTTCGTTCACAGTATATCACTGGACTTACTTGAGGATTCAGTGAAGAAAGCCTGACCATGGCTTACCATAATGATGAATTTGATACCGGTAAACACTCATTTTAGAAAAGCATTCAGTTAATTAATGCAAATTTTAGAACATCTCACTTCACTTCATTTTTTCTAGATTTTAATTCCTTGTCTATTATGTGTTGCAGACATCTCTGAGACAGAGGCCCAAGGTTGAAGTTAAAAGCAAATTTTTACTTTGTTATGATTATGAGGGTGGAAATAGAGGGGCTACCAAGAAATTTGTTTTATCTGGATAATAAGGTCTTTCACTAGAGGATGTGACATCACATACACACATACACACACAATTAAAGGTGAGTTTTGCTGCTGTTTAAATGGTATCATGCAAATGGATCAACTAAATATATTCATTTCAATTTAATTTATCCAGAAATAAAGTAATCCTGAAAAAATTGAGTGGATCATTTCTCCCATCAGAATGGACATCTATACAAGGTTAGATAAAATAATAACTAACATTTATGATATGCTTTCTAATGCAAGAACATCAAGAAGTTTTCATCATTTCCCTTATTTAATCCTAACAAGAATCTGATGCTATAAGAGGCTAAGCCCAAGGACTGGGTTCAAATCTCAGCTCTTCTACTTACTGGGCCAGTAATCTTAGACAAGTGTATTTAACTTCTCAATGCCTCAATTTTATTTTCTATAAAGTAGGATAATAATGATAATAACCCTGACTTCATTGTGTAGTTGAGAATATTAAATAAATTACTATATCTAAAGAGCTTAAAGCACTACCTAGCTCACAGTAACCTCGATAAGAACATTAGCTCTTATTTTCTCATTTTACTAATAAGAATTTGAGACTTGAAGGGGTTAATTAACTTATCAAAGTCTGAAACTGGTAAGTAAATAAATCCTGGAGATCTAATACACAATACAGTGATTATAGACAACAAAACTCTGTTATAATCATTAAACTTACTAAGAGACTGGCTCCTAATTGTGCCTACCACTAGAAGAAATGATAGTTATTGATGCAATAGAGGTGTTAGCTAATGCTACAATGGTAATCAGATTGCTATATGAAAGTATCAAATCAATATGTTGTACACCTTAAACCTGTACAATGTTACATGCCAATTATACCTCAATAAAAAAAATACTAAACTCATGTGCTTGAATTGGAATTCAAATCCAAACAGTATAATCCAAAATTCATGTTTATTCTCTGACACCTCTATTCTAAAGAGCCTTCCCCAGAAGTGAAACAGAACGAGGGGAAAAGTTAGGAAAGCGCTCTTACTTAAGGAATCATCAGAAAGAGTCAAAAACAAAATTCAGCCACAGGTGTGTGACACTTCACTCTCTCAAGAATTCAGTGAGTCAAAGCAAGTATTATTCTTCTCATCTCACAGATCGTGAAACTGAAACTAAAAAATATTCACAACTTGCTGAATGTCAAATGATAGTGGATAAATCTCACCTAAAACCTGATGGGAAATTCAGGACTATAAATACGTGGAGATCAAGACAGAGAATAGACACTGATCTTGATCTTGCGTAGGATGGATTCTTGCTATCTTTAATATTCTTTGCTTGATTGTTAGTTTTAAAAACCAAATTAAAGAAGATTTTCTATTGAAGCAATAATAATGTTGGTATTTTCTAGAGCAGAAGTCAATAAACTTTTTTCTGTGAAGGACCAGAAAACAAACAATTTAGAATTCCCAAGCCAGGACAGCTAGTCTCTGTTGCAGCTACTCAACTCTGAGTTTATAGCACCAAAAACAGCCATACATAATATATAAAATAAATAGGCATGGGTGTATTCCAATAAAGTTCTATTTACAAAAACAGGCAGCATGCAAGATTTGGCCTTCAGGGTGCAGTGTGCTGATGTCTGATCTAGAAAATGATTGATGTTAATTCCTTGCCAACTGTGACATATAATAAGTTCTCATTCAGTACATGTGAATGGACATATTAAGGTTAAGTAAAATGTGATGAGAATAGCCTTATTGTATAGTTGGTGAATATTTATTGAATACTTACTATGTGACAGGCACTTTTCTAGGTGGTGAGAAAAAAAATGGTAAAAAGATGACAAGGTTCCTGTTCTGGTGGAATTCATAATATGAACTCTCCTATTAGATCAATAAGTAAATTAAACACACGCAAGATAATTACAAAGCACAATAAATGAGTGCTATGGAGGAAGTAAAAATAATGATGTGTTAGAGAATAATCGAGTGGGTGGGGGAGTTTTGCAGATGGGGTATTTTGGGTATTGTAGTGAGGAAAATACTCCGTAAGGAGGTCAACGGTGAGCTGAGACAAGAAGACAAAGTACCATGGGAAGAACCTTCTAGGCAACAGAATCCTTGGCAGAAAAAACCCTTGCTCAGGTTACAGAAAGAAAGTTTGTGTGAGTGGATAGCAGGAAAAGTGGTGAGAGCAATACAAGATACATGGGAAAAGGAATATTCTGAAGTGCCATGTTGGAACTTTGTGTTTTATTCTACAGATATGAGAAGTCATCAAAGAGATTTAAGTTGGAAACCAGTATGTTCTGAATTTTGTTAAAAGCTCACTGTGGTTTCATAAGAATCATGGCTGGAGCGAAGGTCATGGTCAGATACGGACGACCAATAGTAGGATTTGCAGAAGCTTAGGTGAGACAGGAGGATGGCATGGACTGGAGAATAAGAAGAGTGGACAAACCTGAGACTTATTTAGGAGGTAAATTTCACTCTTTCTAAAGGGATTCATGGGAAATCTTTTGGATAGAGAAAGTCAGCAAATGGTGGTGTTATTTACTGAAGTGAGGCAGGAAATACTTAGGGAGGTTATAGATACAAGAGTTTAGTTTGGTAAATGGTAAGTTTGTGATGTTTATTGGACATCCAAATAGAGTTGCCAAGTAAACAGTTGGGAAATTGAGTCTGAAACTCAGGGAAGAGGTCAGAGCTGGAAATAGATATTTAGAAGTAAGAAGTCTTTTCAGATAATATTCAAAGCCATGAGGCAGGAGGGAATATAGAAGAATAAAGAGGATCTATTCCAGAGCCCTGGGGACAGTACAACAATTAAGTAATATTTGGGGGATGGGGGGGCTCTGGTTCAAGATGGCGATATAGGAGGGCCCTGGGTTCACTCCTTCCACAGATATACCAAATCTGCAGCTACATTTGCAAAAACTTCCTCTGAAAATAAAATCTAAAAACAGTCTGAGCAATTTCTACTCAACAGGCAAACGAGAGAAGGCCCACCTCCAGGGGGATAAGAGAGCTGGGGATACGATCTCGCCATAAACCCCATCCCCCCACAGACACCCACAATCAGGAGGAAACTCAAAACCTGTAGCTTCTCCCTAAGGAGTGAAGGGTTTGAACCCCACACTGGGCATCCCAACTTTTAAGACCCAAACCTGAGACACAAACCCTCAAAACATCTGGCTTTGGAAACCAATGAGGCTTGTGTCCACAAGACTATAGCAAACTGAGAAATGACTTGTTTGTGGCTTCACCCATCCCAGGACCCAGCACAGAGGCAGCTGGTCCAGAGGTGTCCAGACTTGGTGTGAATAAGGCTCATGTGCGAATCTTAAACCATCGGCAGAGGGCAGGCATCTAATTTAGCACATGTCTGGGACCTGCTGGCTGCTGGGCATCATCTTCATGGCCTCCCTCTGCTGTGCTTCAAGGCACCAGTATTTCCCAGAGGGGAGCTTTTACAACTGTCTGGTGCCCAGGTTTTCTGAGGCTACCACTCAGGGGATGCCCTTGATGACCTGGCTCTGTAGGCAGGAGTGTGGGGTGGAGGGCTTGCAATCCTGAAGTCCAAGGAACTGTAACAATCAGAGAAACAGGTCTTGGCCAACTACCACCTCCAGGGCACTGCACAGACAGCAGAGTGAAACACACCCCCAGTCTTTCTGTGAAAGAGGCCTCTTTGCATGGCACATGTCTAGGGATCTACAGAAGTGCTCTCAGGGAGCGGAGGCTGGGAGATGCAGCCTCTGAGCTCTCCCCCACCTTGCTCCATTTTGCCAGTATCTCCCAGAAAGGAGCTTATACCCTTGTCCGGCTCCTCAATGTCTGCAGCTGCTGCCAGGGAATAGCCCCATACTGTCTCGCTCTGGTGGCCAGTGGGCTCTGCACTCATGGGTCCCACAGGACTGCAACCAATGGAGAAATAGTTCTTAAATGGCTATCCCCCAGGGCCCAGCAAGAAGCAACAGACCCAAGAACTCAGCCTTTCTGTGAAAATAGCCCAGTAGCTTATCAGAGCTACAGCCTGAGGGGCAGGCTTCTAATTAAACACAAGTCGAAGGGCTGACTGTAGTCCTTTCCAGAGATCTCAGGGCAGGAACTATCTTTGTTCTCTTCCCCGGCCACACTCCAGAGCACCAGTATCTCCTGGAGGGGGAGCTTTTTCATGCATCCGGTAGCCCAGGTTTTGTGGCCACCACCCAGGGGACACCTCCAGATCATCAGGCTCTGGTGGCCAGCACGGCTCACGCTTGCAGTCCCACAAGACTGTTTATATTTGCATACTTTACGAGTTGCTGCCTGAGGGTCTGGCAGCTTCCAGAGGCAACCAGGGCAAGGTTGGACCACCAGGTTCATCTCCTACAGGAGGCCATTCCTCCAAGACTGGCAGACATGCTTATTTTGTCTAATACATAAAAACCAACACAGAGAGTCAAGAAAAATGAGGAACCAGAGGAATATGTTCCAGAGGAAAGATCGAGATAAAGCCTCAGGAAAAACAACAACAACAACAACAACATAATGAAACAGGAATAAGTAACCTAAGAAATATTTTGAGAAAAGACATTAGCTAAGGAGATGGAGAAGGAGATGCCGGAGAGGTAAGAGGGAAGCCAAGAAAGAATGCTTTCATGAAAGACAAAGACAGAAGTGTGTCATGAAAAAGGGATCAGCCCCTGTGGCAAAAGCTGCTGAGAGGCCATGCCCAATAAGCATAATGAAATATATAGTTCAATTACGAACCTTAATGGTCTTTGATAACCTTGAGAAGAACACTGGTATAAGTGGCCGTTGGAAAGTATGGGAGAGAGAATGGAAGATAAGGAAGTGAATTCAGAAATTCTCTGTAAATAGGGAATTGGCATTTGAAAGGAGGATGCCTCAGTCAAGGTTGCTTTGTTTACTTTATGACGGGAAACGCTGGAGCACGTGTGTATGTTGATGAGAATGATCCAGTAGAGAAAGGAACATTAATGACACAGATGAGCGGATCCCAGGGCAGAGACAATACAGAAATAATGGTATGGCATATAGAATAAGCTACATTTAGAACACAGCATACAAGTTTCTTTTTTTTTTTAAACTATTTTGAAGTTTATATTTCAAATTGGGATGAGAGAGAGAATGGAGAATCAGAAGAAAAAAGGTTGACTTGTACAATATTTTAAAATAAATACTATTCAGTTTCAAACCGTGGGCTAATGGAGTTCTAACCAAGAGAATAACAGCCTTACATGCTTGAATGAGAAAATAAAAATAATTTGTTACTAACATAACACATACTGCCACATTATATTACCTGCCAAGTAATTTTTCAAGGTACTATAAAATCAATTTGTTTCCTAAGTAAGTTAGACATCATCTTCCTTTACAAACACAAATGGTGTTCATACATTTATATATTTTTTTATATCATGGCATAGACAAACACAGGTCACATCTATATTTGAATTAGGACAAATTTGTGGAAAATATCCAGAGCCACTTAAATGCTTCATAAGGAGGACATTATGCCAATATAAATTACAATTATGGAGATGATCAATATTTATGTTGCCTCTGCCAGTTGCCTGACTACATTCTGTGGCATTCTGAATGAGGGGGCTTATTTATAAGAATTGCTGTCTGCAGCAGGCTATTGAGTGAATCACAATCATCATATCATGACATTAATGCAGGCTGAGTGATGATCGGTTTTCACTTCAGTGATGATAGAGCTGTGGATGGCCAAGTTTCAACAAGCAGAGGAAACTCATTATCTTTATTTATCAGATGTTGTATGTTGTTGTCACCTTTCTATGTGAAAACTCTGCTTTCCAGGTGAATTGGATAAGAAGACAATTGAAAAATTGACAGGTAAGGTCTTTTTCGTTGTTGCTCTTGCTGTTGTTTTATTTCTAACTAACTAGATAAGATACTGTTTGAGTTTTTATTTGCTTTTTGTTTGTTCAAAAACCTATTTCAACTTGTTTGGTATAAAATCAGACCAGATATATTTTTAATATTGCTGACATTTGCCCTAAGAATTTGAAGGTGAGAAAGATCCAGAACCCAAGGTGGTGCCACCCTGTAGCCCTGGAGATGACACAGAAGTAGGGTCTAAAGAAGAAATCAGGCAGGGACTTGCACTAAGCCTAAAGGGATGAAATCAGGCTTTCAGAGCCTCAGGGCAAACCAACCACAAGCATATTTACTTGTTAAAGTTATGGAGTTAGGAATGTTGATAGGGAAATCACTGAGAACATTTTTTTCCCTCAGGCTTTTCCCTCAGACTTAGGTTGAAAATCCATCTATTGCTGGTAGCTGAAAGGACAGTGTATCCCATGCATACAGACATAATGTAGTGGAGAAAAAGTACAGGATTTAGCATCAGAACACATAGATTTGAAAATCAGCTGCTGCTTTATTAGATGTGTGACATTGTATGTTGGATGTGGTCGCTCAATTTCTTCATGGTTAAGAATCTCGGTTTCTTCATAATTAAGATGGGTATCATCATAATGCATTAGCATAAAGGTATACACCTAAGAGATAAAGAGGTTTCAGGTCCAGACCACCACAATAAAACAAATATTGTAATAGTCACCTCAATATTTTGGTTTCCCAGGCATATTCAAGTTATGCTTACACTGTAGTGTAGTGTACATACCTTAATTAAAAATGCTAACCATCATCTGAGTACATCATAATTTTTTTGCAAAGGTAATATCAAAGGTCAGTGATCATCATAACAAATATTATAATAATGAAAAAGTTTGACATATGAATATTAGCAACATGTGACACGTGACATGAAGTGAACAAATGCTGCTGGGAAGATGGCACCATTAGACTTGCTTGGCTCAGAGTTGCCACAAACCTTCAATACGTATTAAAAAAACACCTGTCTGTGAAGCCCGATAAAATGAAGTGCAATAAAATGAGCTATGCCTGTACTTTCTATAACAGTTTAGGTTATAGATACACGCATTCTGCTTTCAAGTTTCAGCCCTGTCACAGACACGCTGCCTCACCTTGGGAGAGTTTCTTGATGTCTCTGAATTTCGGGCTGTTCAATGTAAAAAGAGGATTAATACCACCTTGCTCACAGAGCTGCTGTTGTTGCAAAGGGCATAAAGAAAATAATGGATGCAAATTGTTGAGCTTTGTATCTTCTAGATACTTAAATCCTCAATAAATGTTCAGCATTCATTTTTCCCCCAATTCTACCCATTTCTACCACTCTAGAAGCTACCAATATAACCAGTATTTTCTCAAGCTTGTGAAGTGGACTCAGTGAGATACTATAAAGTACTTTGATTAGAATATTAGGGAAGTGGGTATAGCTCCCACATACACAGAATGAGCTGGTACAAATAGTGTATATGTGTTTTAAAAATAAATAAAAATTTCATGTCCATCAACAGATGAATGGATAAAGATATGGTATATACACACACAATGGAATATTACTCAGCCTCATTAAGAATAAAATCTTGGGCTTCCCTGGTGGCGCAGTGGTTGAGAGTCCGCCTGCTGATGCAGGGGACACGGGTTCGTGTCCCGGTCCAGGAAGATCCCACATGCCGCGGAGCGGCTAGGCCCATAAGCCATGGTCGCTGAGCCTGTGCGTCCGGAGCCTGTGCTCCGCAACGGGAGAGGCCAAAACAAACAAAAAATAATAATAAAATCTTGACATTTGCAAGGACATGGTTGGAGGGTATTATATATAGTGAAATAAATCAGACAAAAACAAATACTGTACGTCTTCCCTTATTTGTGGGATCTAAAAAACAAAAAGAACAAATATAACAAACAGAAACAGACTCACAGATATAGAGAACAAACTAGTGATTACGAGAAGGGAGAGGGTCAGGGGAGGGGCAAAATAGGTGAGGGGGATTAAGAGGTACACGCTACCAGTTATAAAATGTAATAAATAAGTTATAAGGATGTGAGATACAGCACAGGGACTATGTCAATATTTTATAATAACTTTGGGGTATAATCTATAAAAATATCAAATTACTATATTGTACACTTAAAATGAATATAATATTGTAAGCTAACTATACTTCAATAAAAAATAATAAATACAATTTTAAAAAGAATAAATATTTTTCTTACTTTTTAAATAATACATATTTGCTGTCAAAAAGTTTTGTCTTATCCATTTGGGGTTTGTTTTTTGCATTATCTCTACTAATTTTCTGAGCTTAGCATTTTTAATTTTGTGTATCTTGATTATTTTTATTCCCCCATTATTGAGTTTTCTCCCAACATTTGCCATTATAGTAAATATTATTAAGCATAAATTTCTGTATATATATATAAATAGATAGATAGATTATACATATACATCTATATATATACACCTGTTAAGGATGAATTCCTAGAATGGACATATTAGATCAAATATACAAATACTTTGAACATCATCAATTTGCCTTTTAGAGAAATGCCAGTATTGCTCCCCTACTAACCTCAGTGTATCTTTCAAGTTCAGACACAAACCTCCAGGGTCAGCTGTAGTCTAAATGTCCAGAACAAAGGGGAGAAAAAGTGGAATAGATGTATATTAATATCACCTTTCCCTTTACTATCACTTCAGATTAATTTTAGCCATATTTTGTATACATAGATATGGCTTTTCTTCCATGTGATCCTGTTCACTTATGTTTTGCTTGTCTGTTAGGGGATCATTGTTTCAGAAGAGTTGTTAGACGTGTTGGTGAGAGACACTATCACATCTCTGCACCAGCCATAACTACTCCAACTTAAGTTCTTAATCAAGAGTCTCTGGGAAGCCTTCCCTAGATAGTGGGCCAGTTGCCCCTCCTCAGTGCTCTCATGGAACCCCAATTTATTTATGGAACCCTACCATTTATACTGTTCTACAATGGTTTTCAGGGTTGGATTTTTCTATCAGTAGGTAAGCTTTGAGAAGGCAGACACTATGCCTTTCTTGTTCATTGTTTTATCTCCAGGGTCTGTCATAAACAGTCTCTAAAATGGAATGAAGGACAGAATAAATGAATATCTGCATTCATGCAGAATGAATACTTGAGGTTATATTTAAACACCTTTCATGTTTGGAAATGTGGAATTGCGGATGTTAATAACTTGAAAGTCATACAGATAGTTAAGTGGTGATAGTCATTTGACAAGAGTGAATATATAATTACTTTTCATTGGAAAAATAAAATTATTTGATATATAATATCAATTCAACTTTGAGAGAAAAAAGTCCCTTTCTATAAAAAAAAGAAAAAAAAATTAAAATCTAGTTATATCTGATGCTTTCTTCAGCTATCTGGTTCATACTTCCTAAAATCTTCTTGGAAAAATATTAAATACTTGAATGCTGTTAGCTTCAACTTAGGTTCCTTAAAGAAATATCAAAATTTGTATTCCTTACATAAATTCCTACATCTCTATTATTAATTGTTATGGAAGTGCAACCTAAATGCCGATCGACAGATGAATGGATAAAGATGTGGTACATATATACAATGGAATATTACTCAGCCATATAAAGGAATGAAATTGGGTCATTTGTAGAGATGTGGATGGACCTAGAGACTGTTATACAGAGTGAAGTAACTCAGAAAGAGAAAAACAAATATCATATATTAACGCATATATGTGGAACCTAGAAAAATGGTACAGATGAACCAGTTTGCAGGGCAGAAATAGAGACACAGATGTAGAGAACAAACATATGAACACCAAGTGGGAAAAGTGGGTGGGTTGGGGTGTGTGTGGGGGTGGGATGAAGTGGGAGATTGGAATTGACATGTATACACTAATATGTACAAAGTAGATAACTAATAAGAACTTGCTGTATAAAAAATAAATATATAAAATAAAATTTAAAAAAATTGTTATAGAAGAGCCTGACTTCTCTAAATGGTTTTTATTTGTACATATCATGGACTTTTATTTTTATTTAGTTTGGTGATTTCAAAAAGGGAAATAATGACTTTTTTTTTGAATTTTTGAATTTTATGTTATTTATATTTTTATACAGCAAGTTCTTATTAGTCAACCATTTTATACACATCAGTGTGTATATGTCAATCCCAATCTCCCAAATCATCACACCACCACCACAACCACCACCCCCCGCCACTTTCCCCCCTTGGTGTCCATACGTTTGTTCTCTACATCTGTGTCTCAATTTCTGCCCTGCAAACCAGTTAATCTATACCATTTTTCTAGGTTCCACATATATGTGTTAATATACAATATTTGTTTTTCTCTTTCTGACTTATTTCATTCTGTATGACAGTCTCTAGATCCATCCACATCTCTACAAATGACCCAGTTTCGTTCCTTTTTATGGCTAAGTAATATTCCATTGTATGTATGTACCACATCTTCTTTATCCATTC
>NC_041231.1:90197820-90199169 GCF_002837175.3 Physeter macrocephalus
ATATTTGTTTTTCTCTTTCTGACTTACTTCACTCTGTATGACAGTCTCTAGATCCATCCACGTCTCAACAAATGACTCAATTTCATTCCTTTTTATGGCTGAGTAATATTCCATTGTATATATGTACCACATCTTCTTTATCCATTCATCTGTCGATGGGCATTTAGGTTGCTTCCATGACCTGGCTATTGTAAATAGTGCTGCAATGAACATTGGGGTGCATGTGTCTTTCTGAATTATGGTTTTCTCTGGGTATATGCCCCCTAGTGGGATTGCTGGGTCATATGGGAATTCTATTTTTGGTTTTTTAAGGACCTCCATACTGTTCTCCAGAGTGGCTGTATCAATTTACATTCTCACCAACAGTGCAAGAGGGTTTCCTTTTCTCCACACCCTCTCCAGCATTTGTTTGTACATTTTCCGATGATGCCCATTCTAACTGGTGTGAGGTGATACCTCATTGTAGTTTTGATTTGCATTTCTCTAATAATTAGTGATGTTGAGCAGACTTTCATGTTCTTCTTGGCCATCTGTATGCCTGCTTTGGAGAAATGTCTATTTAGGTCTTCTGTCCATTTTTTGATTGGGTTGTTTGCTTTTTTGATATTGAGCTGCATGAGCTGTTTATATATTTTGGAGATTAACCCTTTGTCCGTTGATTCATTTGCAAATATTTTCTCTCATTCTGAGGGTTGTCTTTTCATCTTGTTTATGGTTTCCTTTGCTGTGCAAAAGCTTTTCAGTTTCATTAGGTCCCATTTGTTTATTTTTGGTTTTATTTCCATTACTCTAGGAGGTGGATCAAAAAAGATCTTGCTGTGATTTATGTCATAGAGGGTTCTTCCTATGTTTTCCTCTACGAGTTTTATAGTGTCCGGTCTTATATTTAGGTCCCTAACCCATTTTGAGTTTATTTTTTTGTATGGTGTTAGGGAGTGTTCTATTTTCATTCTTTTACATGTAGCTGTCCAGTTTTCCCAGCACCACTTATTGAAGAGGCTGTCTTTTCTCCATTGTATATCCTTGCCTCCTTTGTCATAGATTAGTTGACCATAGGTGCATGGGTTTATCTCTGGGCTTTCTATCTTGTTCCATTGATCTATGTTTCTGTTTTGGTGCCAATACCATATTGTCTTGATTACTGTAGCTCTGTAGTATAGTCTGAAGTCTGGGAGGCTGTTTCCTCCAGCTCCATTTTTTTCCCCTCAAGACTGCTTTGGCTATTCGGGGTCTTTTTTGTCTCCATACAAATTTTAAGATTTTTTGTTCTAGTTCTGTGAAAAATGCCATTGGTAATTTGCTAGGGATTGCATTGAATCTGTAGATTGCTTTGGGTAGTAGAGTCGTTT
>NC_041231.1:90199434-90246301 GCF_002837175.3 Physeter macrocephalus
ATTTTGTATCCTGCAACTTTACCAAATTCATTGATTAGCTCTAGTAGTTTTCTGGTGGCATCTTTAGGATTCTCTATGGATAGTATCATGTCATCTGCAAACAGTGACAGTTTTACTTCTTCTTTTCCAATTTGTATTCCTTTTATTTCTTTTTCTTCTCTAATTGCCGTGGCTAGGACTTCCAAAACTATGTTGAATAGTAGTGGTGAAAGTGGAGATCCTTGTCTTGTTCCTAATCTTAGAGGCTTTCAGGTTTTCCACCATTGAGGATGATGTTTGCTGTGGGTTTGTCATATATGGCTTTTATTATGTTGAGGTAGGTTCCCTCTATGCCCACTTTCTGGAGAGTTTTTATCATAAATGGGTGTTAAATTTTGTCAAAAGTGTTTTCTGCATCTATTGAGATGATCAAATGGTTTTTATTCTTCAATTTGTTAATATGGTGTATCACATTGATTGATTTGCATATATTGAAGAATCTTGCATCCTTGGGATAAATCCCACTTGATCGTGCTGTATGATCCTTTTAATGTGTTGTTGGATTCTGTTTGCTAGTATATTGTTGATATTCTTAAAGAGACTCAGAAATCATGATTTTCTAAGCTCTCTATAATTACTTTATACATTTAAAGTTTATTTTCTTCTGAGACTGACTGAAAAAAATAAAAACAAACTAAAGCTATCAAAGAGACTCCAGATTCAATCTGTACTTTGATTCGTTAAAAGAGCAAGAAGGGAAATGTTTCTAAGCTCAAGGACTGTGAGTTTGTTAAAAGAAATTGTTTTGTTGGTTGAGCAATTTAAGTAAATACAGACACTTTTAACGAAAAGATGTAAAACTGATAAATATCTGACAAAACAAAAAAGCTAAGCAAAATAAACTGTGTTTAGCAAAGCACCGAATGGAACTGGCTTACTCTTGTAGTTATTGTAGAAGATTGGACATTGACATTTCACAGCAGGGAAGAACAATGAGGAAATTACTGAACTCAGGTTTGATTTGCCCTTGTATTCTAACCTGAGATTCTTTGCCGTGGTTGGGCCAGATAATGCTGAAAACTTTTGACTCAGTACCTCTTATCAGAAATCCAAATATAACTGTGAAAAGAATTTCCTTATTTTCAAGATCATTAGCGGAGTCGGATTGCTTCCTTTCACCTCATAATGTTAACAACAGTCAATAAGAAGTGTGAAAAGTATTCAATGATTAAAACTGCCAAAAGTTTATTGCTAAATTTATGATCATTCTAAGGCTCTTCTTTGTAGATGATGAAATTATTGTAAGGATAACATGGATAATTTAGGAAAAGTTGAAATATGAGTATTTAGAAAAAGAACATAAGTGAAAACTTTTTCTGTGATTATAATGGTGAATTTTAAAAATCCACATTGCCTTTTTCACCTTTTTATTTCAGCCGTGATGGCAGTAGGGCAAACCAAGACCCAAGTAACCCAAGGCAGTTCCAGTGAAACATAAAATAGAGTAGGATCAAGAATAGAGACAGCCACAAAGGAAGAGAGATTCTGAAAACAGGAAAAACAGTGTAGAAATGGAATTCAAGATATAATTTACACATTCATAACATATTCATTTGTATGCTACCTCCTCCTAAGACTGGTGATTAGCCCAGTCATATTGTTATCATAGTAATAACAGAGGTACAAGAAAGCAAGAAAAACACTCAAGGCTTCTTGAGGTCTAGGCTGAGCATTAGCAAACCATCATGACTGTGTCATTCTATTTGGGAGGGCGTGTCATATGCCTAAATTCAAAGCCTACTCACAGAGGGATGTCATCAAGACATTTCTGGGCAGAAGACACATACTGGGAAAGAAGAATTAGAGCTAACAATCTCATCTACCTCATTAATTGTACTGGTTATGTGTTTCATGGAGTTCGGTGCTCTTACCACTATCCTTTTGAACAGATCCCGCACATAAATGGGAGGTAGGAAATCCACATATCACCAGGGGCCAGAAGTGGCAGAAGCTATGAAGCACTTTGGAAGCAGTAGTGCCCACAGTCAGCTGAAATGTCATGTCTGTCTAAGGGCAAATTGAAAATTTTTTTTTGAATGTTATTTCTTATTTAAATTTATAATAGCTTAAATATATTCTTTTTTATTTAAACATCTTTACTGGAGTATAATTGCTTTACAATGGTGTGTTAGTTTCTGCTTTATAACAAAGTGAATCAGCTATACATATACATATATCCCCATATCTCCTCCACAAACCCTATGCTGCCCAAATTAAACATCTCTGTGGGTGGATTTGATTTGGTCCCTAGTTTGAGACCCTGATCAAACTAAATACCTTATTTTACTATACCCTAATATGCCTACAGTGGTGTTTCTTGGCAGACACAATGGTAGAATTCACTTGTTTTTACCCAAAATTCTTAAGTACTTTTCTTAAGTACTTTATTAAAATGTGGGAAAATTTACTGTATGCCTTTTGTAAATATAGTGAAAATTGAGACTAATACAAGAGTCATCACCTCTTGGATTCCAATATATTTTAACATGTTCTTTGATAAGAATCCAGCACACAATGTAATTTTTTTAAAAAATCACTGAAACTTGTAGTGTCTCCTCTTAGCGACTTGGAAGCAAGTATAAGTAAAACTCCCCATCTGGGATCAGATTAGATTCAAGGGGCAAGTGGTGCTGACTCTCAAAGTCAAAGACGCCCGTAGACATTTCATTCTTCTATCAATCTCCCTAGGGCTTATGTGTGGAGAGTTTCCTTTTCTCCTTATTTGTTTGCTGCCATTATTTTTTGGCCCATATTTGTGACTTTCCAGCTGACTCTCATCCCTGGGATATACTGTAGAACAGTTAGGATTTTTCAGTCCAGCCAATTGGATGAAATTTCAGCTTTCATCTACTTAATGCTCTCCTAGGACCTTTCCAAAACAGGAAGGGATCTAAAGCTTATTTTTAACTTTTGCTAGTGCCTTAAACACCAGGAAAAGAAAAAGTCAAGATAAAAACAAATATATAAAGCAAAAAATGTATAGAATTATAGGGATAAGTTAAAAAATATTCTGTCAGTTATCCATAGGTCTTGCTGACAAGCTTGATAAAGACATGGGAAACAAGATTATTAACAACCTTGATTTAACTCTTTTTGTTTGTTTATTGTCTTCTTTCTTAATAACTTTATTAAGATACAACTTACATACCATAAAATTCAACTATTTCATCAAGGAAGAAATGATAGAAAAATTTAAATACTTGGACATTGTTATACAGTTTGAAATGGCAAAGGTTAGAAATCACCTACCTACCTGTCAATAAGGGACTGGCTGTCTAACTATGGAATATAAAACAAAATGTGATATTAGAAACAGCTCTCTATGTAAGTTAGAAACAGCTCTCTATGTAAGTAATGTTCTAATTATAAATCTGGTGGCAGGTTTTTAGGTAGATTTAAAGGTATTAACTTAATTCCTTGGAAAGAAATGGAATCCATAACTATTACTTGATCTGCGTGACCACGCTTTACAGTTAAAATGACTTTTATCTAACTGAAGAAAGATTATACTTTACAGATTTTTCTAGCAAATTTTAAACAGAGATTTCCAAACTAAGAAATAAAAATAATTTTGACAACTGATTTATTTAATACGGAATTGCAATTAAAACATTTTTTTGATTACTCAAAGATGAGAGCTAAATAATATCTCTATGTAGAACTGTATAACTAACTGGAATACTTATCCTACTGTATTAGCCATCAAGGTAACGATCATATAAAAGACCTTTCATGCTTATTGAATAAATCATAAGAACTCATTAGAATTAGGTTATTAGAACACTAAAATCCTGACAGCATGATCCACAGATACAAAAGCACTTCAAGTCAGTTGTTTTTTTAAGAGAGGATTTACATTTTATAACAGTGAAGAGCTTCCTCTGCTTACATGTGGAGATTTTGTTGGCATATATAAGCAATCCCAGTACCTCTGGCTTAAAACAGGATTTACATATACAGAGACCTTGTGTCCCATATCTCCCAGTCTCACTTTGGGATCACTGTAGGACTGTGTATGATTTCACAGTAATTATGAAAAGTGAGCATAAATATTCAATGCTGCATTCTTTATACATGTATATATATATTTTATCTCAGAGAAGGCAGAAATTCCTAATAAACATTCTTATGTTTAACTAGCTTCTAAATTACTTTGTGTTCCATAATCTTGGACTGCAAGCCTACTGACCCAGAAACTATGAGGAAAAGTGTACAGTTATCACCAGGCGTGAAATAATATGCTCTGAGTGTGTCTAATTTGTCAATGGCTGTTTTTCTTTTCTACCTATCAACAAGTACAACCATCATGCAAACCAAACAGCTGCTCATTACTTACTTACTTATCGCTTTTGCCCCTTTAAGAGCAGATTGTGATATTTAGCAAAATGTAAGGTATCAATTCAGTTTAGTAGAACAATTATGTAACTGTAGAATATCTGTGTAAGTATCAGTACTGTTTAAGGTTATTTTAAACAAGAGTAAGACACAGAATAGACTTCTAATACAATGGCTTTGTAAATGTAGCAGCAGAGAGTCTACACCACCACACAATATAATCTTGATTATGCTATAATCAAGCACAGCAGATTTCCTTAATCACCTGGCATTTCAGGGAAGCCAGAAGGAACAGGGTAGCTTTTGAAAGCTGACAAAACCATGAGATCTAAAGACTGGACAGTGAAAAACAGACAGCATTTGATTGGTCTGTTTTCATCAAATAATGATGTATTGATGAAGGTTATCAAAGATAACTACATAGCTGAAAGAAGAGTGCTGTAGTTTGAAACCACTTATTTGAAAAGATTAAGACACCACAATATATATCATTAGGAGACTTACAGCCATTGAACTTCATGGAAATAATCTACAAGTGGAAAATTGTGGCTTGCTATGAATATGTTAATGCAAAAAGAATGATAGCACATAAAACCAGAAGCAGGAGAGTCAACATTGCAGCCTGGAAATAGTGACTAAGAATTTATCCAAATTTCTGTAAGTGGCAGAGAGTCGAATATTACATCTCAGTGAGTTAATAGGTGTTTTCTATCTTGGGATATGGCCATTTCTAGTATTTCATGCATTCCCACTGGCTATAATGTGTTAACTCAGATATGTATTTTTTTCTTTCTTTCCTTTCCTCCTTCTTTTTTTTTTCCTTTTGGAAGGTAAATTGATTGACTTCTTAGGCACCACTTTCTCCTTTCCCAAATTTGCACACACAATTAAAAAGGAAGAATTTGTTAGTTAGAAGGTGACTGTCTACATGAAATGTGACTATCAATCATAAATTCCTATATGTGTATTATCCATGCTGTGCTAAGATTTTGCATGTTTAAAAAATCTAAGAATTGACCCCTCTATATGAATATACCAGATCCCTACCTCTCCAATATTGCCTAGCCTAAGAATCCATTCAGAAGTGAAATAAGGATTTTTTAAAAAGCATAATATATGCAGTGCCTGATTATATTCTTCAGGATAGATGAATGAAAGAATAAATATGCTATTTTGTAAGCTCCTTGAGGAACAATACCATGTCTAATATCCCTTTAAGAGCAGATTGTGACATTTAGAAAGTTTAAGGTTATCAGTTAAATTAAGTGGATCATCTATGTAACTGGGGTACATTTGTGTAAGTATTAGCACTGTTTAACGGTTAAAAAACATTCTAGTTCACAGCTGCATTTTATATACCCAGTATAGTGTCAGACATTAAGTAGGCTCATGATAAATATCAATAAATTTATTAATCATTAATTTGTTTCTGACAACAGAAAATGATAATTAATGTTAAAATTAATTGGGATTATGTTTTAAAATACTAAATAGATATTTAAATTTTCCCTTATATACCTTTGCTTATGTCAGACAAATATAAAGTAAAATATATGTGTGTGAGTGAAAAAAGAAAGAGATGGAAAGACATAGTAAATATTGATGTTGTGCTAAATATACAGGAGGTTCATGAAATAATATGCACGAAGTCTTAAATCAGAACCCATTGGTGATACTCATACTGACCTTAAGTGTCCTCTTTTTGAGACACCCAAGTAAAAAGCCATGGCAGCTCAGCAGGTCATTGGCAAACTACAGCTATGGGCTATGACTAGATGTATCTGCCTGTGAGGTCTGTCTCTGATAGGTCAAGTTTTTGTGTTGGCCCCCAATGCTTACCATCTGTTGGGGTCCCTTGTGAAATCTTAACTCTGGTTCTCATAAGCACACCCATCATTGTGGAAGTTTTATCCAGCAGAGAAAGAGACTGAATACATGAACACTGCATAACCTAGAATTCAGGTAATGTGGGTTAACTGACTTTTTTATTATTCCTGTGGTTCTCATTTTGCATTCCAAATTAAATAAACCATGTGAATCACTCATTTCAATCTGGCCTGTGAGCTTTCCTGTTACATGATTTGAGTATAACCTGCCTAGTCATGCACTCAGAGACTACCACTGCATCAAAGTAGTTTCCCACATGACAGAAGGCCGTTCCTTCTTCCTTAGAAGGAAGCCATAAGTGGAGTTTGAGGGTTGAGGGGTCAGACATGCAGTCCTCACTTTTCCTTTGTTGGGGGAAACCTCAAACTGGAGGAGGGACTGGTAATGGTATAACTCCCAAAGGCCGTAAGTCAAGCTTTGCCAGCAGCCACTTCAAAAATAAATACCTAAATGGATGAGAGGATGTGTGTGTGGCTCCTCTGGCTTCCCAGTGTCCACATGGGGCCTAGAGGAAGGTTGAGAAGAATGGTAAACCAGAAGAAAGCTGTGGGGTTAGATAGAGGCCAACTGTCCAGGGAACTTCATGGCCTAAGGGTAATGGGAAGATAGCGGTCTCCACTTTCTGCCACAAAATGCTCCAAATGCCACATGGGACCAGTCACACCCCTGCAGCTGAGATGCAGGTACCTCATAAGACAAGGCACCAGAGAGAGGAATTACAAAGACCAACCTGTTGCTCTTACCCAGATTTCATGAAGATGCTGGGGCAGTCGGGGAGTTTGAAAGACAGAACACTTAAACAAGAGAGACAAAGTCATGCAGGAGTCTATTGAAGCCCCTGGAAATTAAGATCATATTGATTGGGCAAGTTAAACATTTTTATTGTTTGCTTTTGTCCCATCTACCCTCTGGTATGGGAGCTGGTAAAGAAACTTATATTGAAAAAACTGAGAGACCACTGTTTCTTTGTACATCTGTGTAGTGTGTATGAATGTTTAGCCCTTTTCACATGGTTTACAAATATAAAACTTGCTCTTTCTGCAATAATATAGAATCGTTAAATTATAAAGACCTAACTAATCATCTAAAGATAAGCATTCAGGCAGTACATACACCTCTATTTATACCCTAAAATCTTTACTTAAACTCTTGGAATAATTTGGAATTTACTACTTCACAAGTAAGCCTGCTTGACTTTTGGTTAGCTATATTTCCTAAACAGTACATTTTTATATTGACCCAAAATTTACCTTTCTATAACTTCATTCCTTGCTCCTAGTTCTGCTGTACTCTGGTGCAAAGTAGAATAAATTTGCTTGCTTTCTTATCCATATTTATTCAGCAAATATTTATTGAGCAGCTATTTTATAGCACTGCATATTAGGTGCTGGAGGTTGCTAAAAAGACTTAAAAATCATTATCGGTGCTTCTGGTTCAGATGCTGCTACCTCAAAAGGTCACTGTTCTCATCCTTAAAATTAAAACAAGTCAGAAAATTAAAACAAGTCAGAAAGATTACATAAGCATAGCTTTAAAACACATCAGAGAGAACAAGACAAATGCAAGCCCAAAAGAACTAAATTCTAGAGAGTGATAAGACCTTTATAAAAGAGAAAAAAAATCTTGTCTGCCCCTTTTCTTTTATTAGAAAAATATCTTTCCAACTTTATTGAGATATATTTGATATATAACATTATATAACTTTAAGATGTACGATGTGCTGATTTGATACACATATATTGCACTATGATTATCACTGTAGTGTAAGCTAATGACTCCATCAAATAATAACCATTTCTTTTTTGTGGTGAGAATATTTAAGCAACTTTCAACATCTTAGCTACTTTCAAGCATATAATGTAGACTTGCTATCTATAATGGCAATGCTGTGCATTAGATCTTTAGAACTTATTCATCTTCTAACTGGAAGCTTGTACTCTGACTCACAGCTCCCCATTTCCCCCACCCCCACCCCCAGCCCCTGGTAACCACCATTCTAACTCTCTGCTTCTACAAGTTTGGCTTTTTTAGATTCCACATATAAGTGCTATCATATAATATTTCACTTTCTTTGTCTGACTTTCACTTAGCATAATGACCTTATACATAGAAAATCCTAAAGAGTCAACCAAAAACTCTTAAAACTAATAAGGTAATTCAGTAAAATTGCAGGATAGAAAAATCAACATATAGAAATCAGTTGTGTTTCTCTATTTGAATAACAAAATATCTGAAAAGGAAATAAAGAAAACAGGCCATTCACATTAGCATCAAAAACAACAAAGTGCTCAAGAATACATTTAACCAAGTAGGTAAAGGATCTCAAGAATGCATTTAACCGGGCTTCCCTGGTGGCGCAGTGCTTGGGAGTCCGCCTGCCGATGCAGGGGACGCGGGTTCGTGCCCCGGTTCGGGAGGATACCGCGTGCCGCGGTCGGCTGGGCCCGTGGGCCGTGGGCCGCGGCCACTCGGCCTGCGCGTCCGGAGCCTGTGCTCCGCGACGGGAGAGGCCACAACAGTGAGAGGCCCGCATACTGCAAAAAAAAAAAAAAAAAAAAGGAAATACCCAGGCTGAAACAAAAAGAGAAAAAGATTTAAGAAGAGGAAGGAGAAAAAGAGTATCCAAGTTCTGGAAAAATATCAGTTTTTCGTATGCATAATTGGAGTCCCAGAAGGAAACAGCAAGAGAAGAATGGGACAGAAACAGTTAAAGAGATAATGACTGAGAACATTCCAAATATTAAGCCATATATCAAGAAGTTGAGTAAACACCATAGGAGATAAAAGAATCAGATCAAATTGCTGAAAACCAAATATAAAAAAAACCCAATCTTAAAAGCAGCCAAAGTAAAAGATTCAAGACAGAGAAACAACAATATGAATGTTTGTTGATCACTCCAGGAAAAAATGGAAGTCAGAAAGACAATTGATTAACGTTTTTAAAGTACTGAAAGTAAAAAAAAATAGCTTAGAAATTTATATTGATCAAAAATATTCTTCTTTAATGACAGTGAAATAAATGCTTTCTTAGGCAGCCAAAGCTGAGAAAATGATGTCCAGCAGATCTATATGATGATTTATGACAAAAGCATCTCTTTGGGCTGGAGGAAAATAAATACAGGGGGGACCCTAGCCCTTCAGAAATAAATGGTGGACACCAGAAAGGATAAATATCTGATAAAACAGAAGTGGTCTGTTTTTACTACACATATTAAATGCCACTGTGTATGTGAGTAGAAATATAATTTCTTTAAAAGACTATTGACTATTTAAGGTAAAAATCATTATAATGTACTGTGTGTGGTTTATAGCGTGTGCATGTACTCCTTACATATTTGTGATATTCCTGAATGATTTAAGACCTTATGTGTATAATCATGTAGCCAAATTTCACATTCACGCAATAAATTTTTATGTTTCTTTCTGCTAGGCGATGAGCAATGTGCATCTTGTAAAAATAGTAATACATTAGCAGTGGACACACATTCCTCTACGTGACACCAGTGTCCTTCAACAAAGTGATCCTCCACCAGAAAACACCAAAAAATTCCCTTCGCATTAAATTAGGTGTTTCCCAACAAAAATGGACATAGCCTCTCTCTAAGTTGTTGTTTCTAGCTTCTTATCCTTGCTCGAGATTTCATTTATTTGACATATTCTAGAGCTTTTATAGATCCAGGGACAAATGAAAGGTCATTCAATGATTCCACTTGTTACTTGGGAGACTGTGACATTAATTCATCTTTGAAAAGGCCAGAGGCCCTAGGCCCACCTTTATTATGTGCTCCATAGATCTATACTTTGGTTTTGACTTGGAAATCATCTTTGTGAAATCCTGGTCTGGGGTTTAATGCCTGGAAGAGAAAGTAACCACTAAACCCACTACCCCTTTTTTAGGTTATTAAAAATAATATTTATTTCTGACTGATGCTAGCAAGTGCAAATTGCTCAAGTAAAATATAATTCCTCTACATAAGGAAAAGAACAGATAAGATTATCCTAAAACAAAAGTCAGTCCAAAAAAAAAATCATATAAAATTAGATTAACTACTGAAGTAAATGCTATCAAAACAAAAATTAGATAATAGGTGTTTTGAAAGTATGTTGTAGATAAAACTAAAATGCTTCCTAAATCGTGGGATGGGCCAAGGGTGCCTCCTTGAATGGATCATGTCAGCATAAAATGTAGCTAATAAAAAACAATATAAAGGAAATTATACATAGTGAGTACATTTTTATGATACAGGAAAACAGTGTCTGATAAGGAGGATAGAAAAAAAGGATTGTGTACACAGAATTTCTCAGTATCCTTTCAAAACCGTCCCGAGATGCTGTTCAGAGATTTTAGCCTCAGTGATGTGTTCGCTTATTTAGATTGAAACACAGTTGAAGACACTAATTCGCCAAATAATGTTAGCTTCATCCAGATAGTCTCTTAAAAATACTCAAAATTTATGCCCACTGTATAGCACATTTTGGGCTCTTCAAATAACCAGAAATGATTATTCCATCACATTTAGTTCTCAGGATAAAATTTTAAAATTCTGGTTTATATGATCCAGTCTGGAATTAAATGTGATTAGTTCATATGAATTTCTCTCCAAAATCCTATGATATATTGGTAAAATAATGTTACTAAATCTATAAAATTAAAGAAGAAGTCCTACATTTGCATTGACTCTGCCAAGAAGCCTGTAAGGTGAACTTGAAACGAACTCTGCGTGTGTGTGTGGCAGGCGTGTGGGGTGTATGAGTGTGTATCTGCCTCTCTGTTTGTCTCTGTCTCTGTCTTTCCCTGTCTCATTCTCCCAATCTGCCAAATACCCCACTGGTAATTACAGTGGTGATGATGAAGTTGTAATGAGTCACAATTGAGCGTATAACTTTGAATAGACAGACTACCTCATTTTGTGTAACAACAATCTCTACTTTTAGAAGAATGTACTTAAAGGCCTATAGTAAACCTAATGTCTTGTTTTGGATGTAATTGATGAGCGGACCAGTCAAATGTCACAATCAGTTTGAAAGAGAATCCAATGGACCACAATTATTAAGATCTAACAGGAATGCGGAAGTGAACTTACAAATAGATATAAAGGTTTTTCTGTAAGGAGGAGGGAAATCAATTGTCCCTGCTCTGGACAGAATTCATTTGCAAATGGAAAGTAATTATTTGCATTGCTAAGAGTTATCTGCAGCTTAGAGAGCTGGAAAACAGTTCGAACACAGTGAAAGGTGCAAACCCCTCAACACATAGTTTTCTGTTATACCCAGTAATCATTTTGACCCATTTCAGAGTTCCTCACATTTTTTTCTGATACTCTCAAAGATCAATTATCTCCTTAACTTCTCCATATTGGTTATATAAGATGATAATAGACATCAGTGGAGACAAGAACAGGGAAAACATACAAAGAGGGAAGATGAAGCCTGACGAGACCATCAGTGTTGGTGGAATGAGTGAAGGGAGTGGGTAAGAGAAGCCTTCTAAGTTCTAATCAGTATCTTCCTCTTTCCAAATCCATATATCCATCTTTCTCTCTCCAAACCAGTAGCTCAGTATAGCTCTCACAAAACAAAGATAAGTGAATAGGGAAAATTCGTAGAGACTAAAAAAGGCTATAATTCTGCTTTTCCAAAATGACTGCAGTTCAGGAAATGGCATCGAGACAGGAAAAAAAAAAAAAAAAAAAGACTAATTAGGTAATTAAACAACATGGCAAATAATTTTGAAGCATAAAAACAGTAGGATATCTCACCAATCACAGAATGCCAACACATGCCTAATGCAGTTTTCCAGACTGACAATGAAACAGAGATTCTTTTTGGCGGCGATTCTTCACATCAAGACAGCACAATGACACTGGAGGAAAAAGAACCCTGACATATTTCTCAAGCCCCTTTCTTCCTCTCCCTACATTCCCAGACTAAGCAATTCCTAGGTATTTTTCTTTCTTTCTTTCTTTTTTTTTTTTCTGTAGCCTGATTAATCGGAATGAGGGAAGAGGAGGGACATAATACACACGAGTATTAATAAATATCTTAGATGTCAACACCAGGCCACTTATATATCTGGTAATAATGTGACAACATACCTAAGTGGAACTCAATCCCTAAGATTTTGAATTTTCCACATTCTCTCTCACGAGGTAAGGTCAGACACTGAAATGTACACTATTCTGAAAATTAGAAGACTGTTTTCTAATCCAGACTGTGCCACAAAGCCACAGGGCATGGCTGACCCTCAGTTTCTTATTCTTTAAAATAAGCCAGTTGGATTTTATTATTTATAAAGTCTCTTCCATCTTTAAAATCTAGTTGTAGAAGGACATTCTATTTCACATTGTCCTGAGAATGTCACCAAAGTTTTTTTAAGTGAATATATCAAGGATAAGTCTAAGGAAAATAAATTATAAGCAATATGAAGAAATAGCTTATTTGAGAATTCTAGAAATAAATAGAAGTTGCTTTTTCTAATTGAATGCATCTAAATTCATGGAATACTGTATTTGTGTGTATGTATGTTTGTATTGTGTGTTTATGAGGTGGATTTTATTTGATCAATTTAGCCTCTTTGTATGATATAGTTTCAATGAATGTATGTTTCAATTTTATGTATTACAAACATAAAATTATATCATTAGTATTGAGATGGCAGAAATCTCCAGTGCCGTAATCAGTGAGGGCATATTTAAAACAAAGCAGTAAACGCTGCCATCAGTACAATAAAAGCAGTATCAAATGAGTCTGAAGACTATAAGATTAACATAATTTGCATAAAATGTGAATGCGTGAATTATTCCTATATAGATACCATACTCAGCAGCCAAAAACAAAAAGTATTTATTACCAAAATATATCTTCTCATAATCTGTGGAACTCTATATTAACAAAAGGGCTAGATTAGACTAAACTAGCCAGAAATACAAGGGACTTTAATATTAGTTCTCAATGAAAAAACTTCTCAAATGTCCTTTATTAACCACAAAATGAACACTGTAAATTAAAAGGGTAGACGTATTTTCTGATAATCGTCTTCTATCACTAAATTGTTTTATGCTGCTTTTTAAAACTTTTTTATTTTGAAATGATTATAGACTCACAGGAGTTGCAAAAATTTCACAGAGAAGCCCCTCGTGCCCATCACCCAGCTTCCCCCAATGATGACATAGAAAACTAAAATGCATAATCAACTCAGGAAATTGATTGGCACAGCAAAATTAACTGGTCTCCAGCAGTTACTCAGACTTTACCAGTTTTTGCATGCCCTCAAATTTTGTGTATCTTTTTGCATTAATTTTTACTTTCAGACATGGTCCACCAACTTTGCCTTTTACTCTGTGCTAATCTGAAATCCCAATAGTTAAAAATTTATTTTCATTTCCACACCGTGAATAATCAGTGTGCTTTATGGACTTAAAATGAACATCTAGGCATAAAGTCAGCTATCTGGGAAGGAATGGCCAATATTTAGCTTACCAAAGTAGATTCCTGAGATATTATAACTATCTGTGCTATATCTGGTGAGGGACTCAAGCGTTAAATTAAATCCCATTTCACATTAGAGACCATTAAGATAGTCATTGATTTAGGGGATGTTTATTGAACAGCTTATTCTGAGCAAACACCACAATAGACAATATAAGGCATGAAAATATGCATAAAAGCAGTTCCCCAGCCATCCAGGAACTTGTATTATGTGGCAGGGAAACATGATTGTGGGGGAAAACAAACCAGCAGAGATTGAGAAATAGCCCAGATGAGAGAGAGGTATGAAGGAATGGCCTTATGTTTGCGGAGAGTTTGACAATCTTCCCCAGCCAAGACCAAGAAGTTTGGAATTATAAATCTAGTTTAATATCTCGACCCAAGTTCTCTCTGGTCATCCACTCTTGACTTGCAACCCATCTACATTAATTTTATTATAGCGATTTAAAAACCTACTCCAACGTTTAGTTTCATTGGTTAGTATTCCCTTCAAGAACACTAAAGGTCAGAACAAGGATAAATGCTGTATTGAAACTTTTTTGTTGTTTTCTTCTTTGGTTGGTTGGTTCATTTCTCACAAAATGCACACAGCCATGCAACAGCAGAGCTGATACTTCATGCGGAGCGCTAACTTTGCATCTACCTTTGTGGACCCCAAGTTCCAACCTTTAGTTGGTATGACTGAATATGCTCCCAAACTTAAAACGAGCAGAAACAATAAGCACAGGCTCTACAGAGACAAAGGAAAATTCACATTTTTCTTAAACTACTAGCTGCTACTTAAAATTTTACTTGGCTCCAAGAGCTTGCTTACACTAAAGAATATAGTAGTGACTCTTTTGCACAGTATCATTATTAACTTAATTTTAACCAGAAGTGTAACTAATGGCACATCTAAGAAGAAAGGAATGAGTTAAATTCCAACTTAGCATAGTAGATAAATGTTTGGGCTCTGGAATCAGATGTCTTGGCTTAAAATCTTGGTTCTTTAAAAGGTCCTAGGCAAGTTACATAACCCCGCTGAGCCTCAGTAAAAATGGGAGAAATAGTAATGCATATCTTATGGTAGGCTTGGTGCCCTAATGAGTAAATCTCAACTGTCAGTGGCTTAACCAATTAAAACAGTATATCTTGTTCCCTGTGGAGTCTAATGTATATCCCCAGTTGGATGGCTCTTCTGCAAATGGGTTCCTTTTATTTTGTGGTGTTATCTTCTTTAGTATGTAGATCCCAAAGATGCCACCCTATGTATTTGCACGTGTGCGCACGCACGTGTGCATGTTGAGGAAAGGGGAGGGAGCATCACCATTTCAGCCAGCCAGAAATAGAAAAGAGCATGGAGGACTGTGCAGGGAAGGTGTACATGGTCCTAGATCGGAAATAGAAAATTTCACAGCTGTTCACATTACATTGGTCTAAAGTCAGTCACAAAGCCATAAGTAACTACAAGATAGAGTATAAAATGTAGTCAGAAAACAAGAAATCAGGCTTTGGTGAATATCTAGTAGCTCTGCCAGAATTCTGTACCTCAAGTGTTCTTGCGACATTTAACATAGATTAAAACTTGTAAAATCCTTGGAATTTTGCCTTGCAATGCAATAATTATGAACCAGCTTTTGCATTGTTTAATACTACTTTTCCATTATCTCTAGTGTTAACGTTCACAATCAATTCTAAAACATGAGGCTTCTACAAATAAGCTGGCCAATCAGTTACTACTCAGGAGAACAAGAAGCCTGCATCCTTGGAAATTCACTTATCAAGGTATTCATTCAGTGGCTTAGCTCTTAGTGTTTTAGGGAGAGCTATATACCCAGATCAATTCAAAGAAGATACCACATATTTAAATATTTATATGAAAAAATAGACAGAGTAATGTGATCATTTCAACTCAACAGAATGGAGTCTCCATTGCTCTTGTTATCTCTGCTCTCAGATCCTAAATTATTTCCCTTAATTGATAGCATGTAAATTAGATATGTCATTCATTGGCATTTCATCAGAACGGCTTTGTGATTTGGGGGATATCCTTATTGCCTCTTCAATGTTTTATTAATTCTTATAAAGTTATTTGAGGTTTTGTTTTTCTGTCATATCTCTGTCTTGAGTCTAGCATTTTGAGGGCAGCAACTATCTAGTTTTTCACATCTATGAGAAGAGACACTAGGTTTTGGCAGGTGCCTAGTATCTCTGGGAGAATTTTGAGGGCAGGATTTTATTTTATTTTTATTCTATTCTATTCTATTTTATATCTAATACATTGCATTAAATGTTGCAGGTGCCTTCTAAGTGCTTGCTTATTTGATTCTTTGTAGCCCTGCTGCATCATGGTCAAGGACAGACTTCTAGTCTGACTACCATATGGTAGCCTGTGGAACACCGGGCAAGTTACCTACATTTTCTTTTTTTTTTTTTTTTTTTGTGTGTGTGTGTGTGTGGTATGCGGGCCTCCCTCTGTTGCGGCCTCTCCCGTTGCGGAGCACAGGCTCCGGACGCGCAGGCTCAGCGGCCATGGCTCACGGGCCCAGCCGCTCCGCGGCATGTGGGATCCTCCCAGACCGGGGCGTGAACCCGGTTCCCCTGCATCGGCAGGCGGACGCGCAACCACTGCGCCACCAGGGAAGCCCAACCTACATTTTCTAAGCCTCAATGTCTTCCGCTATTAGTGGAGGAAATAGTGGTACCTACCTGTGAATTTGAGGGTAAGTATAAAGTGAGATAAAAACTGAGCCGGTGATAACTGCTCTTAATATTACTTCTTCTTCTTCTTCTTCTTATTATTATTTTAGTAGTAGTAGTAGTAAATGGCTGAGGGTTCTTGGAAAAAGTAGGATGATGAATAAAAATAGACAGGAGGAAAAGAGTTGACATTGAAATTAAATAACTCAAGAATACCTGAATCACCAGAGCTGATAAAGTAAGTCCAGCAGCAGATAAGGCAAACCATCGCTTTTTATCTTTCCAGAATCCTTTCACTTCCAAGATGCTAGATCACTGTTAAAGCACATTGGAAAACTGTTAGTGGGCAGGCTAACAACTAGATTTTAGAAGAGTTAGGATGATTAATTACCCTTCCCCTAGACAGAGGTACAGAGTACAGAGGGAAGAAGCACTTCTTTCCTTAACCTGGTTTTAAATAAGCCCATGGAAAAAATGGGCAACGTCTCTATTTGTGCTATTTTTTTGGTAGAGGTGATAATTATGTATCAGTATTATCTCAGGATGTGAAATAGATCTTATATAAGTAACCTGACTGAATCACACAGTCCTCTGACATCCTGACTTGTTCTTGCTGACACCCTGCAGGATGAGTGGCCATTAGGAATCTGAGTATTATTGAATTAGTAAAAAGCATTAAAACCAGCATAAGAGTCCTTAGCCCACTGGGAAAGCTGAAAAGATGAGCAAAGTTTTCACTCTAAGCTTCAAGACTCCTTAAACTTCAACATTACAGGCAGTCTTGAAAGGAATAATGCTTTCCTCAAAGGGAGCCACCCTTTGAATAAAACATGATTTACTCCTCCTGTTTCCCTCCAACTGTTTTCCCCCACTGCATAATTTTTGACCTTGTAAAATTCGGCAAAAGCATTGTGAGCAAGGCTATAGCTTGCTCTGGAGTAGAAGTAAAGAAGAGATGTGAAAGCTAGTCATGGTCTGTTTGACAGGGCAGGGCTAGGATGGGGGGCTGTTCCTTTTCATAACTTGTTTCTTAGGCATCTTCTGAGGCTCACTTGTCCCACTGACTTGAAAATCCACAAAGAAGGCTTTTTTGACTAATTTATGTTAAAAAAAATTAAGACACAAATATGTTGAGTAAAGGTAAAGAAGAAAAACATGAGACTAGTGTTGCTTCCTTATGTATTTGGACCTTCCTGAATGTCATGCTTCTCTTGAAATACCAAAGCCTAGTTTCTATCTCATTCCTACAGCCCAGGTATAGGAGACACAGGTTCTCTATAAGCTTACCTTAGGAATCCAGAGGCATACTTCTGTGTTATAATCGCATACAGAGCATGAGAGGAGACGAGCAATCTTTGCCTCTGTTGGCCTCATGAACAGAGAAAGGGAACTGGCTCCTACTGAGCCTAATCACGCAGGTTTAAAGGGTTTGGCTCAGGCGATGCCAAGGTGAAGGAGGGACAGGCCACTTAAATGTTGGTCATTTTCCATTGTCTTCAGGGGAATGGTCCTGGTGCCAATCTCTGCAAAGGCTGGAAGACCCTGAGACAGATCTGCCCTGAAACCCAGCCAAAAAAGAAAGCAAGATATGGTATTTATCCCTTTCTGAATCTGTTTTATATCTGTGTTTCAGCCATCCAGGCACAGGTATCGGACGTGTGGCTAATAATGCCTCCATTTGTATATCACCTGTATCTGTCCCTGTTTCTCCAGCTCCCATCCAAATAGCCTCAGGGCATTCCGAAAGCACCAGGTCCTGCTAAGACGTACATAATTAATATCTCTTCACAGATTTCCATTTTAATTGATTTTCTTTACTGAAAAAATGCCCAGGTAGTAGTAAACAAAATGGGGAAGTTAAAGGACATCACATGGGGTGGCTCTGGGGATGCTGCGGAACAAAGGACCCTTCTCAGTGATACCAATACTTGTGCACCTTTTTTATCCCAGCAAGCAGATAATGAAAACCCACATATTCACTAAGAGAAAAAAAGAAAAAAGAAAAGAAATAAGTTCTTATCTCTTCCTAAAGTGGCATTTTCCCTACAGGAAATGTCTGATTGTCTGATCTCATGGATGACATTTAAATAGGTGACACTTTGAGAATCCAAGGACAGCAACTATAATCAAGTCCAAACCCTACAAATTACAGAGACGAAAACTGAGACCCTAGGAGCAAGACCCAAAGTCAAGGGCAGTGAAAGAACTATAAATAAGCCCCAGATCACCAGACTCACAGGTGAGCGTTCTTCCCATCACACCATGCTTCCGCGCAGGCTGGATTTCATTCTGTAAGAGGCAGAGGATCACAGGGCTCAGGAACTCAGGTTTTTCAGTTGGAAAAACCAAGGTGTGAAATCCAGGTCAGCCATTGTGCGAGCTGCTTCATCTTGAAAGCCTTGTTTCCTTAAAAGAATTTCAGAGACCAGCAATACCACTGGCATCACCCGAGGGCTTGTTAGAGCTCTAGGATTCAGGCGCTCACCACAAACCAACCTACTGGGAGACCTCATTTTAGCCAGACCCCCAGGAGATTGGCATGCACAACAAAGTTTGAAAAATAGGACTTAAAATCAGTGATTCTCATTTCTGGATTCTCATTAGAATCACCTGGGAACTTTTTTTTTTTTTTTTTTAATACTGATTCCTGGGCTTCACCCCAGAGGTTCTCAGAGATGATGCTTGGGCATCAGCTATAACTCATTTTACAGGGTTATCAGATGAATTCAATTATATAACTAGTATGGAGGCATCCATGTGCACTAGCTACCAGCCCTTCCCACCCATAGGTTCTGTTAAAGATTACAAGGGATAATGTTTATAAAGCGCTTGGTATGTACCCAGCATAAACTATGTGCTCAAAAGGTGTTATTTCTTTTTTTCTTTTTCTCCTCCTCTTCCTCTTCTTTTCTTTCTCCTTCTTTGTAGCATCATGTATAAGTTAAAGCAAGCATTCCACCTTGGAAATGTCAAAAATTTTGCTACTTGTCTACTCAGCAATTTTTTTGAATAAATAAAATTTAATGAGTTCAGGGGATGTTCCTGGCGCTGTTCTATGCACTGGCCAAACAACCAAAAACCCTCATACACCATAAGCTCTATGAAAACAGAAACTTTGTTACTTTGTTTCTGTTTCCACTACACACCCAGCCCTGTGCTGCTGAGTCCAGTGCCTGCTTTATTACAGGAAGCGGAACAAATAAATGTTGAAATACATATCCCAGGAAAGCAGTAAGTACTGCAGTCAACTATTTGGGGAGGGGGACAAAATCTTTTTCTTTGACTATCTACAATAAAGGAAGGGTTAAATGATTTCTTCTTAGTTCAATTTTTTAAATTTTGAAAATCTGTTATGTTCCCCTTGAAATCAATGATAGATGACATTGTCAAATTATCATCTCCCCCCCCCCAGAAAAATAGTATTCAGAGTATTTAAGTAAGAAATCATAACTGGAGTCCAAGCAGTCTCTGGTCAGACACACTATTGATTGACTTGTCCCCCATCTCTACCCTGTGGATGAGAAGACCAGAAATGTAAAGATACAGGAAGGACTGATTCAGGGAGATTACAATCAAGGATTTATATTTTAATATCTCCACGCTTTTGTCTGATCAGAAGATTATTATTCATTGTTTCTAACTACTCCATTTCTGGATCTGTTCGTAAATACACATCACAGGAACATTTTCCAAAGCTCTGTCACAGGATTATCTCTATTTTTTGTGCTTTCACATGTAAAAGCCCCCAAAGGAATTGTCAGCAACTCAAAATAATGATTATGTAAATGGAAAAAAAATCCTGCTTTTAAACCAAAGAAAGGCAAAGCTATTTAGAGCAAGAACCTCCGCTCCGCACCAGGCAGGGCTTAGCGGCCCTCCTCCTCGCTCCTCGCTCCCCTCTCTGCTAAAATCCAGGGGACATTCTCTCCAGAGCACACCCACTGCACCCTTTAGTAGATTAAGGGCCAATTGCCAATCAGTACATTCACCCTTTATCATAAAATTCAAACTCTTCTCCATTTTCTGGCACTTGTGTCAGGCCATTGAACGTTTGTTTCATCTTTTGTGGCTGAATACACATTTTGGTTGGAAGACAAAAAAGCCCTCCAGATAGTACAATAAACACACACACACACACACACACACACACACACACACACACACAGGCAGAAAAAAAATTTTCTATCTCCATTGAGCTTAACAATCAGCAGGGCCCAAATTAAAATACACACACACACACACACACACACACACACACACACACACAGGCAGAAAAAAAATTTTCTATCTCCATTGAGCTTAACAATCAGCAGGGCCCAAATTACCTCTTATTAACATTTATTTTACAAAAGAGGCAGGGTATAATTTGGTGATAGATTCAGATTTGGAGAGGAGCTATAATCAGCCTCCTGAAGGGCTCTGCCTGAAGTACACGGTTGCTATTTTTTGTAATTATATTTCACTGCCCTCCCCCCTCCCCCTCCCCAGTCTGGAGAGTCTTTCACTCCCATCTCTGGTGCTTGGATTTCTCCCTCCCCCGCAATCCCCTTCTTTCTCTCCTCACCAGCCCCCCTTCTCTCTCCTTTTCTCTCTTTAGGTCTGTTTGAATAATGCAGGCTCTTTCAATAGCCCAGGCAGGCTTGAAGATTAGGAAGCCTGTTTGTGGAGATGGGGGCTGGCTGAATGGGAGCAGGAGGCCCCACTCCCCTGGCAAACAAGGCCCTGGGAACTAGTCCAACTGTGGAGAGCATGTGCTGGGGGGGGCTGAATAGGCAAGCAGCAGGCTGGCCCATATGTCAGCCTGTGCCACAAAGACGCCCCTGCATATCTAGCATGACAAACAGGATTACTGAAGACAATTAATCTGGCACGCTTTATCAAAATCAAGCACTGACCCCCGACCTCTCCCCTCGGTCTGCGGCAGATGCCACGCTCCAATTCAATAGACCTTGAGTGTTCCCTTTTTCACTTCTGAAAAGAATCCAAGGCCTGAATAAGCCTGGCATGGACTAATTGCAACCACTGTGTGATGGTGACAGTCCTAATCAAAGAGGACGAGTCTACCTTTTCTCCCACTTTTAATGGAGAGGCTGGCCAGAGCTCCGTCTTCCGCAGAAAGAAAAAGAAACGTATCAATTTTACTTTTCTTCTTTTCCTCTGCTGCCTGCAGCTCACTGGGGGTGGGAGAAAGGGACAGAGAAGCAGGTAGCTGCTCTTCTGTTGCTTATTGCCTGATGTTTGGGAGTTCATTCTAGTGGGAGAAGGCCCACCAGTGGCTGAAGGTCAGAACGGTGTTCATGAATTTGTTCATCCTTCCCTGGGACTTTATGGGAGAGACACTAATACAGCAGAAGAGTCACGGGGTCTCCAGAATCACAAAATCTCAAATCTTGACTCCATCTAGTCCATTCTGTAATTTAATCCAATTTATCTAAATTTTCACATCTGCACTCTTTTTTGACCCTGATAAGAGAAACCCCGAATTTGTTTCTGTTAAGGATATTCACAAAACTGCTTAGATCAGTTTATACATGAGAGCCCTTTGTAGAAAGAAAATATTTGTTATTCTACTTGAAGCTTTTAAGGTTTGAGAGACCATGAAAGAAAGGAAGCCTTGGCCATATCTTCTCCTACGGGTAAGGGGCTGTGGGAGAATGTGGAGGTCAATTAAGCATAGATGACATTTAAACATTTTTCTGTTCCCCACAATTGTTTACCCAGAAATCAGCGCAAATCCTCTAAGTATGCAGAAGCAGGAAACAGGTTAACTCATATGAGTTGGTTTGACCTTGGTGACCTGTTGGTTAGACACCTGAATACTTTCTCAGTTTTGATTTCACAAGTTTTTCTCTAGTAATAAATGAGAAATTACTGCATGATGTAATGCAGCTTTTCTTCAAGCAGCATGCTCAGACTACTTGTGTCACGATCACCTAGAAAATCCATTAAAAACACAGATTGTTTGACTTCATGGTGAGACAGGAGGGAAGGGGGCAGGGCACAACCTTTAAAAGAATGACACAGCCATTAAGCTTACAACAAAAATGGGTTAGAACCAGTTAGGCCCAAGATGTCAGAAAATTTGACTTCCAGTAGATCTTGAGCCTCATTATACACTCATTGTAATACATTAGCTAAATGACACACCCACCAGAGCCATGAAAGTTCCAAGGCTGACTATAAAAGGTCAAAAAGTGGGTGTTGGCTTAATTCCTGGAAATCCCCACCCCTTCCCCTACAAAGTTCCTCCCACTCATTAGCATACGAAATTACCCAGCCCATAAAAACTAACCACCACCCATCCCTCCCCCCACCCCCGCGCAGCCGGGGGTTGGGTGGCGCTGGGTCGCCTCCGTCCTACGGGGTGTGTATCTCTCTAAATAAACTCGCTTTCACCGTTGGGTGCTCTTGAATTCCTTCCTGAGTGAAGCCAAGGACTCTCACTTGGTGACCCGTCCCAGGGACTCACCCAACACCTGGGGTGTGACGGTTCTCTCGCTCCTCCTTCTGCTGCAACGCTGGGACCTAATGCCTCTGAGACTCTCAGCTTGAGCCCATGTCTGCCTTGTCACCATATTCCCTAGATGATTTTTGTGCACAAAAACGTGAAGTAAAAATCAGAATAGACGCTGGGACCCACCCTCCTCTGAGGAAATAGCCCACAATCAGCTCAGCAATACTGGGTAGGGACCTTTTCCCCAAAGTATCCACTTAAATGGCAGGAGCTTGAGCTTTAGTTTCTTCTCGTAGTGACTCAGCACATTGTAGCCAATCAGCCACGGCCTAAGTAACCCACTGACCCTAACCAATGAGAATTAAGCTCTTTGAATGTCCCCTTTTAGGCTTGTAAACTTTACCGTTACCTTTCTGAGATGAGCTCCTTACCACTCTGTTTTGAAGGCGTCTGTTTGCAAGTACGTTGATTCTTACTCTATAAAATATTCATATCAGATAAGATCTCTGAATTTTCAGTTGGCACTAATATCTGAGAATGTCGGCGAAATGTCGGCGAAAAAGATAAGGTCAGCTAGTCTCTTGGTTCTAGGTATATTTGAAGCTAAACTAGCTCTGTCATCATGGCTGAGTCATTCTCTGTACTTCAATTTCTTCATTCATAATGAGGGTATTGGATCAAGATTTCCCCTGCCCAATCTAGCTTTGAAACACGTTGTTTCTCTTAATCTGATTTTCTATGAGTTCCTTCCTTCCTGCCTTTGGATCTGCCTGTCTTCTTAGCTCCCTTTCAGTCATATAATTTAGATGCTGTGCAAGATCGCTAAGAAGGTACTAAAGCTACAGGCTGTATGATTTCGGGCACAGTTGCTGTGTGATTTTCTTTCTGGGCTAGTCAGTAAAATTGAGTGGAAATGATTAAAGCTTAACTATGAAGAGAAGACAGATTGTTGTTAAACAATATTTGAATAAAATCAGAGCACCGGGAAGTAGTGCTTGTATTCACTCAACTTGAAGAAATTGAAGATGAAAAACATTTTTCTAAAAGGTATGGGAGTCCAGATATAAAAGTGGGTGGGGAAATTGTATTCACCTAAAATGTTGTCACCTTAGGTCCATCTGAGTTTTCCTAAGTCCTTGCCCAGTGTAGGTGCCTGACTCTTGGGCATTAAACCTTGAAAAGTACTGGGGCTCTACCCTCAAGGAATTTCTCTGCTGATGTCATTTCAACCGAGGCTGGTGGGAGATTACTATCTGTATGCATGTTCACTGTAGGATTACATAGCACCCTTGCACTGACGTTCATTTTTCTTGAGCACAGAATTCTCCCCTAAAAATATGAAAATCTGTTTTACTGCATTTATATTGGAAAATATTTGCAAGTAAGTTATTAATTAGTTTAGGGACTTGCAAGGTCGAAGATCATTAAGATTATCTCCAACTAATGTTAAGCATCTAGTATATGTAAGACCCCTAACATATAGAAAAGCATTTCTAGAAAAATGATGCATAAGTGAGGTAAAAGAAGAACATAAAAAAAATTATTTATTTTAGAAGGAAAAATTGGGAGAGTAAGTGATTTTTTTTCTATAAGGCTTCAGAAAGAAATAATATATATCTGTTTGTTTTTTATGTCTTGTGACAAGAGGCATAAAACTAGAAAGAAAGATAGATACATACATAGATAATTTCAGACTGAAGAGAAGATTTGAGTGTAACCATAGATGTATTAAGCACAGGGTTCTTAGTCAATAAAAATTTGGTCAGTAAGCACTTAACTAGACAGTTCTGGCCTGTAGAAAATAGTTCTAAAACTATTTTCCATTCCTGACTTTCCAGCTTTACTAAACAATTCTGGTATTTGGATGATATAAAGAGACCCAAATCACCCAGACCTAAGTGTATACACATGGATGGAGGTGGTCATGTGCTAGTTATTAAAATGATCCTGGGCAAAGCTAATTTTGCTGGACTGAGTGACTGAGATAAAACGAAGTCCCTCCCTCACTTTGTGGGGAGAAGTTAGGGATGGGATTTCAGGCTGGCAGAGCTCCAGATGGAAGGAATCACTGTATGGTGTCCATGATTGCTACAGGGTTCTTGTCCTGGAGTAAACAATAGCTTAATGCTGATAAAGCAAGAGGAGATTGTCCTTGATAAGCCAGCTGCTCGAGGCTCAGCTTACTGGGGTCAGGCGCACAGTATCTCTTTCATACAACCTCTCAGTTCTGGAGAAAAATTCAGATGCTGGCGCTATTCCCTCGTTTACAAATCTAGGATCCTGTCCATGCTGTGTTTCATTTCTCGTGAGTGTTTCAGCAGAAAATGCACCTGAGTATAAACCTAAAGCCCTTGCAACATCTGGAAAACCTTGGAGTAACCCACTACCACTTGAGAGATGGAAAATATCCCTACCCACACCCCCTTTATCTTCCCTCTTTAGAATCGTTAAAGGGCAAACCCCACACCCCTACCCCATGAATGCGGAGATAAACTGCTGCTTAGATAATTCACTGTCAAAAATACTGAACACACTTCAGTGGGATGGCAGTCGTAATGGTCTTTTCAAGTGCTGCGGCACGAAAGCTGAGCCTATCAAGACTTTTTGGCAGGCTTTTCGTTTAACTTGTCATGTTATATATTGCCGAAGTGCAATTCGGGATCAGTATAAACCAGCTTAGAGGACTCAGGGAAGCTGTGGCAGAGTTGATCAGCAACACTTGGGCTAAACAGGAGGTGGCAGCATTTTAACATCATCAGGCCCATGCATGTCCAGCATGCACACACAAACTTGCCGTGATCGTTGGGTTCTTCTCTACGTTCCTGATAGGTAGTTTACAGCTTCATGCTTATTGCATCAAGGAAGCAGAACAAAGTGAGGTTTGTTTGGAGTGATTGCACTGGACATTTAGCGGCTCAACTGGCAAAACATACAGCAAATAGGAAACCATGGCACTGGGCTGAAAACATGTATAGTGGTGTCAGAAAGTTGCCTATTTTTCATTCTGAGTGAAAACCCCGGTGTTAAAGGTAACTAATACATCAAATTAAGCCTAGAAAGGGATAGACAGTTTCCATTTTCTCTGTTTCCAAGAGAACTTTATGGAACTAACTTATAACAATGGGAAAACCCTGAGAATAAGAAAATTGTGGTCCAGTATGGATTCCACTGTGAATCCTTAGGTTATAAGGAAAGCCAAAGAGCTTATGTTTAATGTTTGACTCCCTAGGTTAACTCCTAGCTCCACTACTAGCTAGCTTATGACCTAGGGCAAATCTCCAAGCCTCAGTTTCTTCATTTTTAAACTGGGGTAATAAATGCACCTCTGTGATAGGTTGTGATGATTTGTGAGATCATATATGTAATCCCAGTGCATGGTTAATACCAGGTGTTGAATAAATGTTATCTTTATGATTATTACTATTACTTTTTTTACATTATTATTCTCAAAAATGTTGCATACATTATCTAATTTTATTCTTACAGTGATTCTGAGAAGTAGGTGGGGAAGGAATTCTTATCTCCACTTTACAGTTAGGGTTAGTGAGGGTAGGTTAAGTGACATGCCCCACTGTAAGCCCTCTTCTTCCTCTAGTACTCAGTTTTCTCATTGGTTACATGAAGAAACTGGGCTAGAGAAGCGGAATTTAAAGTTCTTTCCAGTTTTAACATTCACAGCTCCTTCTTTTAGGTAACTTTACAGCACAGTAAGGAGAGAGCCAGAAAAGAAATTAATTGCATTTTAATCTCAATCATAATTTGCTACAAATAAAGACAATGTCGGTTTGTTATGGGCACACAGAGCTCTTCTGCCTTATGGGTAGTAAAAGAAATGTTGGAATACAGGGCTCCTGTGAATCCCAAAGGATGACAAAAATCAACTCAAAGGATGAGCCCTTCACAAGAGAAACCCTGCTTAATTTTATACAAAGCCAGGCAGTTGACTGTATTTTCTAGTCAACCATATCCCCCATCCATTAGCTCCTTATCTGAGAGAATTCTTCTCCTGAAATTAATCTGACCTAAATTTGTCATACATGTTCTCTAGTGAATGTAATTATTAATACACTATTTAAAGAATGACCTTCCAGGGAGAGCAAACAAACATTGGCCAAAAAGTCTCAACTAACACTGCCTGCTAAGAAGTGGGGTGTTTTATTTATGACTTTTGTTTTTTGGTAAAATGTCTGAAGTCTCATAATTGTCTCATATTAACAACTGCCACCATTTAGGATATTTGTTTTGGCATAGTACATGTAAAATTACACCACACATGAGAAATCAAGCTTCATGTATGACCTCAGCTATCATGAAGATCATCGTGAATATTTCATTTCATCCCCCAGATGTCTTTTAATCGCCACATCTAAAGCAATGCTATAGCTGTGTGTTACAGATTTAAATCTGTTCTCAGAGTTCCACTAATTTAGATGTGAAAAAAAAAAAATCTGTCCTTCTAAGGTTGTCAAAATAGAAGGTAACAAAATGGGTTTGTGAGAAAAACTCTTCTTTCTCAACAGCGCATCTATTCACGATAAACATCTGAGCTGCCTCTCTGCCTCTCTTCCTCTCTTTGTAGTAGACCCTTGGCATTTAAGAGATACATGCCCCAAGAGTTCTGCACATCCGAAAATTTAGAAATATATTTATGGCATGATTCCGCAAGTATTATCATGAATCAGTGATGACTAACGTGACAGAGACACTCACTGTTTACTGAATATCCATATGCTTCCTCCACATTTTTTAACCACCTTAAAGTTAGGATGATGTGAATACATTATCTGGCCGATGGGCCATAATTGGGACTCACGTGTGTCTCTAATGGGCGGGATAATTTAAGAACTACATTGAAATTCTCCTTTCTCTTTCACTGTCGTAGAGAAAAAGATCACAGAACCTGCAGGAGGGAAATAGCCTAGATCCCTGAGTCACTGAAAATAGCTTCCCTATGGAGCTACTAACTAACCCCACGCAAGCATTGTGCGCATGATCAATAAACTTCTGTGTTTGTTCCTACTTCAAAGCTAGCGTATCCTGACTAATATAACTTCCACGAAAATAAAAAAATAAAAAGCCTAATCTCAACAACATTTCGTAGTAAACAGCACAAGTTCATAATCTTGTTTCTGAGATCACACCTCTACATCTACTGATGTCATTTCAGCAAAACTCTTGGGATGCCCAGGGCTCTATCAGATCTGACTGATGCATGGAGAAAACCTGGACAGTAAATCTCAACTCTGTGCATGTTTTTCAAACTAGGTAATTTAAACTGACTTTCTATTACACTTCTCTCAACGTCATTGAGAATCACCGGTATAGGTTAACTGGAGGAATATTACTTTAAATTGAGAATAAAGAGATAACCCTGAGAAGTGGGTCATTGATGGTCAACAAAGTTTATTCACTACTAAATGAACTTTCTCCATCAGCCTTGTAATGCACACATACTCAAAAGATGAAGTCTGACTCTTTGTGACTTTACCTGTTTCTTACACCCTACCTAATGCCTATTTTGATTGGCTTGAAAATGTCTCAGCTTTCTTATAATTCTAACTCAGGTATAATCTAATGTTATGTATCAGATGCATGGGATTATCTGTTCTCTAATTTCTTCCATCCTATCAGTCAGGGTCCAATCAGGAAACAGAAACCGTGCTTGTTGTCAATATAAGAATTGTTAACTGGTTGTAAAGTGGTTTAATAGAGAATTCAAAAGGTAAGAAAAGAATGCTAGGTATAACAGAGGTAGTATTTCAGGAAGTAGCCTCCATCCCTAGGGCTTGGGAACAGAAGGAAGAGGCTGGAATTATTACAACATAGAAGCTTCGAGAAGACCAATAGAGTGGAATCACTTCCTCGGAGGAGGGGGAGGCACTGCTGATTTGAGCCAGTGTCCCTGAGCTTAGAGGAAGGGCCAGAGGACTGGGACCCAGACTTTCTCCCCTCTGAGCAGGGGGCACTGGCTGGCTCGTGCTGCTCGGAGGTGAGGGTGGGGGCTATGAGGCTGGTTCTACAAGAGTCGTAAAAACTCTTGCGGATTCAGTTGCTATTACCGTCTGGAACTGCTGTTGCTGGAGTGAAGCAGTGTTGCTGGGCTGACACAGGGACGAGAAACAGTTGAAAACAAAGCAGAGCACCAGCAAGAAACAAACATGATGGGCAAGTGCCTTCTCCCAGCTTGTTATGTGGACACCTCCTGTTGCCTCCTCCTGACAAAGCCTATAGGGAGCTAGATGGCCAAGCAGAAATGATTTTAGAATCCCATTTCCATTATAAAAAGATAGAAAGGTGGATTTGGTGCTGAGAAACAATAACTAGAATTTGGCAGATATTTTCCTGTAGAATTTATTTCCTAATTTACTTTGGAAATAATTGTCTCTCAGCAATTAAAAAAAATTGATTCTGACAATTATTTTTCCTTCCTCACATATAGACTAGCTGTATTAAAAAAATTTCTAAATTCTATGCTTTGATTCAATTTTCTTTTTACAATAGAAATAGTACCAGTATTGGAAATAATAAATCCTAGCCTAAGAATAAGAAAACCTGGGTCCTAATCGTTTATTCATTACGTGATCACTGGAAAATTATGTAACGTGTCTGAGAGTTAATTACCTCATGAGGATATTATTAAATTATAAAAATATAACGTGACATAATTATTTATCTTCTGTACTGTGACAGTCATGAGAATATACCTAGTATACCACAATGACAGTTGTAGACACAACGGCAGATGCTCTGCTCTGAAATCCATCACAGCATTTGCACTGAGGCCATACTGCCCATGGGTTGCTCCAAACTGAAGATTGTGCTTAAGTTATAATACTAAGATTGGCCTGTTTCTGGGAGACAAGGGACTTCTATGACAGCCTGCTTGATCTCAAGGACTCTCCAGCAACCTGACTGAATTTTCCTTAGACTAGATGGTAATCTAGGATGCTTCCACTCAACCTCCCTTTTCTCTCTCCTTCACTGGTGATTAAACTTGCAAGGTGGCCTGATGTCTCTTCCAAGCTTACTGGCTTCCTCTCCATTTTCTCTCATAGGCTTTTCCCCTAATGCAACCCTTGAATGTCTAATCCCATCTTGACATTTGCTTTGCAACCTTGTTTGTGTTTCTTAACATGTGATCCATAAACTATGTGGACCAGAAGCACCTGGAGTTCATGGTTGAAATGCATTTCTCCAGATCTCACATGAGAGTCCCTCGGTCAGAATTTTCTGAGTTTGGGGAAAGCTTTCTGTATTTTTACGTAGTTCCCAAGGTTATCATTATTAATGTTAAATTTTTAACTATACTGCCATACCAACATCTCTTTCAACACTGTAATGATTACACATCCTTCTTTTCTTGCTTGTATGATTTCTGACAAGAAGTCCACTGTAATTCTTTTTCTTGTTCCTATAGAGATAGGGTATTTTTCTTTTCCTCTCCCTTACTTTTCTTTTTTTTGTCTTTGGTTTTCTGCAATTCGGATATGATTTGCTTAGACATGAGGGATTTCATCACTGCTATTCTGGATTTATCCTGCTTATTGTTTCCTAAGCTTCCTGAATATGTGGTTTGATGACAGTCAATAATTTTGGAAAATCCTTGGCCATTTCTTCTGCTTTACCCTTTCTTTCTTCTCCTTCTGTTGTTGCCATTATGTCTGTGACACCTTTTGAAATTGTCCCACGGTTCTTAGACATTCTGTTTTTTGCTTTTTTAATTATTTTTTTCTCTGCATTTCTGACTAGGAAGTTTCGATTGACCTGTCATCAAGTACAGTGATTCTTTCTTTAGCTATGTCTAGTCAACTGATGAACCCATCAAAGACACTCTTCATTTCAATCACAGTGTTTTTGACTTCTAGCATTTCCTTTTCAGTCTTTCTTAGAACTTTCATCTCTCTGCTTCCATTACCTATCTTCTCTTTCATATTGACTACTTTTTCCATTAAAACCTTTAACCTGTTGATCATACCTGTTTCAAAATCCTAGCCTGATAATTCCAAAACCTCTGTCATATCTAAGTATGTTGACTGCTATATCTCTTTATATTGTGTTTCTTTCTTGCCATTTGGAATATCATAATTTCATGTCAAAAGCTAGACATGTTATATCAAGTAATAGGAACTGAAATAAATAGGCCTTTAGTTTGAGGATGTTAATCTGGCAATGAATTGTGCTGTGTTTAATGTTTGCTATAGATGCCAGAGGCTTTAAATTCCTCTAGTGTCCATGTTTTTTTGTCGTCCCTCTTTATTTCAGGCTTCCATAAGTGCTCCTCCTCAGAGAGAGCCTGTGTTTTACAGTTCTTTCAGTGGAATCCATTTTATTAATCTGGGATTGTGTTAGTGTGGCAGGAAAGTGAGGAGGGGGTATATTCTATAATCTTGGATTAAATCTGTGAATTTTCATGGGCCTGTGTCTCAGGGCCATGTCCTGCACAAACATTTATATCCCTCTGCCTCCTACTCCCTTTCCTGGCTGCAACATGGTCAGTTGATTTTCTGAACAGTTGATTCTGGTCTTTGTTTTACCCTTAGTTGAGACAAGAAGGCTGGAAGGAGGCTGATGTGGAAGAAATTTTCTTTCCCCTGCCGAGATAAAGCTTTGGCAAAGTCCTTTCTCCTGTAGAATGGGCTTTTGTTACAGAGAAGCCTCCAGGTGTATTTTACAATGTTTACTCAACCCCTTCCCCTGCCACAGCCGCAGGGGATGTTCCATGTATCTTCTTAGAAATAAAGCCCGTGCAAATGTGGACCACCCCGAAGACTGCAGCCCTCCAGGAGTTAAAACTCTAACTCAACATGCAGCAATTCCTCAAAATTACCAGGTAAGTGTTCCTACCAGTTTATGGCTCCAGCCGCTTCTGCTCCAGATAAGAAAATCTCAGCTGTACCTCTGGATGCACTTCCCTCTCTTCCTAAATATTAAGATAGTGGTTCTCTAATGGGTTTAAGAAAAATCATTGATTTTCACTTTGTTTAGCTTTTTCTTGTTGTGAGGTTGAGAATGATGATTTCTAGGATCTTAACATGCTGGAGGTGAAACCAAAGGTCATAGCCAACATCTCTGATTTCAAAAACCAACAAATATGGATTCAGTAGCTACAAAAAAATTACCTTAAGTGATAGAGTAATGAACTAAGGACCATATCTCTGTCATCAACTTCACAGGAAATAGGAGACACCCACCACCTTCAAATAGCTAAGATTATCCTGTATCCTCAGGTCCAAATTGTTCTTTTCCCACCAGCACTCTGGTCTCATGACCTTGGAATATATAACATTACAACTCACATTAAGGCAAATCTATGAGGGCAAGAGATCTACTTAGTTTGAAACTCTAGAAAAGTTTCAGGTCTGGGCTGCTTCTTTATCTGAAGTGCAGCTTCTTGTAAAACTTTCCCCAACACTCTGTGTTAATTCTTAGTGTAGCATTTATTACATATACATTTCTGTCTTACCACTAACCAGTAAGTGCCTTGAGGAAAGGAACTCATTTTATTTAGATATGTATCTCCAGAATATGGAAAATTCTGTAAAATAGAGGAAGCCCAATAAGTATTTAATAAATAAATAAATCCAAGGATATTATTATCAGGAAGTTTCTATTTGTAAATTACTAAACATGGTTTGACCACATCTCCTTGACAGAGAGCCTTTTTAATGAAAATACAGATATAAGATAATTACAGGCAAGAATAATTTTCAACTTCAATATTAATTTAAAATTTGTAGGGTATGAAATAATGGTAATCAGAACCTACATGCTAACTAAGCATTTCCATATAAGTTAAGGAATCTCCTTACCATCTTCTTCAAGATCTTGATTGTCAGCAATTTTTAATTGTGTTACTTCTCTTGGTACTCATATTTTGATCATGCAAATCTTTTGTATTTTTCATTTAATTATTGTCTGTTATCGGTAATTGATTAAGCATAGATTAATAGCAATCCTCTTTTAGTTGCTGGTGATAAAACAAGAAAAAATATATGGTCTCTTGCTTTTAATTAACCTTAATATTGGCAGTACAGGAAGGCTAGAAAAAGGAGAGATAAGATGGAAAAGGTATTGCAGGAAAAGTTTCATAGAAGAGGTGATGTGAGTTGACATTTTGAAAAATGTGAATGTTATTGAAACAAAACGTACATACAGAAAAGTGCACAAATAATACATGCACAGCTCAGTGGATATGTATAGGAAAATGGAAACCAGTGTAACAGACATACAGAGCAAAAAAAGCAAAATATAACTATAACCCCAAAACCCTGCCTGTTCTTTTCAATCACTAAACTCCTAAAATTTACCATTATCCTGATTTCTGTTACCATAGATTAGTGTTTTCTATTTTGAAATTTATAAAAAAGAAATCATAGGCATTTTTTTAAGGTAAGTCCAGCAGTTATAAAATAAAAAGAGTGGGAAATTCCAATCATAGATATTAGCCTGGAAGGAGATATAAGTGTCAGAAACCTGTTTCATCCAATGGTTGCATCACAATTCTGTGCCTACTCTGGGTCTCTCCTTATATTTGGAAGGCTGAGGTACTTATTCTTAGCTAGTTCTCTGCTCCGTCCACTCTCTCTTCTTTGGAGACTTCTCTCTAGAATTGAGGTAAAAATTTTTCCCTCCCCTTCCTGTGTTTGTTTTCTATATACATTGTATTTATTCTATAACAACATCAGCATTTTTCATCTTGGATTGTAAATTCCTATAGGGCAGGGCTGCAGTTATTTAAACTGATTTTTTTTGGCCGCACCCTGCAGTTTGTGGGATCTTAGTTCCCCAACCAGGGATCGAACCTGGGCCCTCGGCAGTGAAAGCGTGGAGTTCTAACCGCTGGACCGCCAGGGAATTACTCCTCACCTTTTTTTTAAATTTAAACTGATTTTTAAAGAATTTAGTAAATTACAGGCCCATGAGGGTGCTTTAATATTAATAATATATTTTCAATTACATGATAACTTCATATAAAAAAGTATAAATGAACTAAGGATACAGCAAAAATCTCAGTGTGATGTGTGTGTCCTTGTGTGTATCTGATGAGAGTCATAGTTACAGAACATTTAAAAGTTATTTTCATGAAATTGAACTACTATCTTACATTATACACAGAAATTAACTCAAAATGAACACTGAATGTTAAGACCTGAAACTGTAAAACTCCTAGAAGAAAACATAGACAGTAAGCTCCTTCACATAGGTCTTGGCAATGATTTTTTAATTACACCAAAACCAAAGGCAACAAAAGCAAAAACAAACAAGTGAAACTATGTAAAACTGAAAAGCTTCTGCACAGCAAAGGAAACCATCAGCAAAATGAAAAGGCAATCTACTGCATGGGAAATTTATTTGTAAGTCATATATCTGATCAGGGGTTAACATCCAAAATATATACTCATACAACTCAATAGCAAAACAAATAAACAAACAAATTTAACTAAAAAATGGGCAGAAGTTCTGAATAGATATTTTTCCAAAGAAAATATACAGATGGCCAACAGGTACGTGAAAAGATGCTTAGCATCACTAATCATCAGGGAAATGCAAATCAAAACCACAGTGAGATATCTCCTCACACCTCTTAGAATGATTATTATCAAAAAGACAAGACAAGACAATTGTTAGTGAGGATGTGAAGAAAAGGGAACCCTGTGCACTGTTTGTGGGAATGTAAATTGTAGAGCCATTATGGAAAACAGTATGGAATTTCCTCAAAAAAATAAAAATAGAACAACTACATGATCTAGCAATTCCACTTCTGGGTATTTATCCAAAGAAAAGGAAATCACTATTTTGAAAATACATCTGCACCCCATGTTCATTCCATGTACAATAGCCAAGACATGGAATTATGGAAACAACCTAAGAGTCAATCAATCAGTGGATGAATGGATAAAGAAATGTTATATACATTCGTAAAATTATAAAATGGAAATTATTCAGTCATAAAAAATAATGAAATCTTGTCGTTTGCGACAACGTGGATGGACCTTGAGGGCATTGTGCTAAGTGAAATTCGTCAGACAGAGAAAGACAAATATAGTATGACCTCATTTATATGTGGAATCTAAAACAGAAAAACAAACAAACAAATTTTTAAAAAAACCAAGCTCATTGATACAGAGAACAGATTGGTGGTTGTCAGAGGCTGGGGGTTGGGGGTTGGGAGAAATGGGTTAAGGGGGTCAAAAGGTATAAATTTCCAATTATAAGATGAATAAGTCATGGGGATGTAATGTACATCGTGGTGACTATAGTTAATAATACTATATTGCATATTTGAAAGTTACTAGGAGAGTTCACCTTAAAAGTTCTTATCCTCACAGGAAAAAATTTTTCATAACTATGTAAAAAAATATTACTAGGAAATAAAATTCCATCAACTGAAAAGTGAACCAAAATAAATTACTATGAAAAGGAAAAAAAATTTCCCTAGAACTGTATAATAAGCATCTATTTTTCTAAGGACATAACTTTTATCCTTTCATATTTGCTTCAGTTATATTTATGGTGCTTACATTTTTACTCAGGGCTCCATTTTTCCTTTCCTGTGATATACTTTCCCATAATATTTACTAGTTTAAGTGAATACCAGAAGCAATGGACCATCATATACTTCAGACTCTGCAAGGCCCTTAAATTAGTCAGAAATCCTTTCCCTCTCTCTTCCTAAAGGAATTAGGTGATTTCTATGCATTTTCTGACCACTGATCTTGGCTGTGCAAAAATGCATATTAAAAGGTCCATATTGGGCTTCCCTGGTGGCGCCGTGGTTGAGAGTCCGCCTGCCGATGCAGGGGACGCGGGTTCGTGCCCCGGTCCGGGAGGATCCCACATGCCGTGGAGTGGCTGGGCCCGTGAGCCATGGCCTCTGAGCCTGCACGTCCGGAGCCTGTGCTCCGCGGTGGGAGAGGCCACAACAGTGAGAGGCCCGCGTACTGCAAAAAAAAAAAAAAAGTCCATATTGTGTTATAGTATATTTAATTTAGCCGAGGAAATAGAGATCATGCTTATCCCATTTTAAAAGGCCTAGCTCAATGAAAAGGTTGGGTCCTTGTTTATTATTACTTCCTATCTCAGCTTCTAAGTCTGAATCCAGCACTGTGAAGTGTTACAGTATTGTGGTGGTGATTTCATTATCTGCATGCTAAAGAGCTATTTGGGGGTGACAATAAATATTTTCATGAATAGTGATCATCATAATAATTAATATTTATTGAGTACATGCATGGCCCTGGCTCCATTCTAATTGCCTTATGAATTCATTTAACATTCACAGCAACCCTATGAAGTGGGTATTACTGTCATCCTCATTTTATACATAAAGAACCTGAAGTACAGCAATGCTGACATGCCAGGTTTTAAGTGGTAGAACTGGAACTCAAACTCAGGCAGCCTGACTCTCAAGCCTGTGTTGTCTACATCGAGGTCGTGATCAATGTGTAGGATTGGAGACTGTCAGCTAGAAACCATATTTAATTTTTGAAAAATCAAATTTATCTTGAAGTAAATACTACCTATAATTTCTTCTTGAGCTGCTATCATGTACCCCTACTATGGCAACAAAAGAGAGGCTCCCTGGAATCTGAGAACAAAGCAACAAGGCCAGTGCCCTAGTGCTAAACTTTGATGTAAAAAAAAAAAACCAAAAAACTTATTGTTGTGATCATACTGAGAAGCAGAGAATGACATAGGAGCACAAATCAATAAAGGGCAGCTGAATAGAAGAGGTAGCTGTTTGGTCAGGCTTTGAAATATTGGAAGGATTGAAATAGGCAAAGGAGAAAGGGAGCATTTCAAAAAGATAAACATGGATGAACAACAGTGTGGTGAGGATAATAATACCCAAGGGGTTTCCATAGCTTTGGCACTGAGCAGGAGGGGGAAATAAAGATGAATATGTACGAGACAACCGGTAAAACGCAAGATGAAACATCAAAAGTGTCAATCCCTTATTGTAAAAGTGTAAAGTTTTCTTTTGTATAGATAGGAATTTATAACATATTTAGAGCTTGAGAAGAATATATCTAGCTAGCGCTGCTCATAGCCCTTCATGAGTCAAGGGTTACCCCTAAGAACCCTAAAAGATATTCTCAAAACCATATAGATATCTATTTCTAAGGGGTTTTTTTCCAATATTTTTTTCAAATTTTGTGGCCCCTGACTTATCTATGTTGCCTATTAAACTTTATAAATCTACTTAGAATTCATTTATAATGAAGGTGCCCTAAAGCCCTAAATTTTACAACTTGTATATTGTGGAATAACCAGGCTTTTTTTTTTCCTTTATGCTTTTTTCTCCCCCCTCCCCCCTCATTGGCTGACACTAGTGATGACAGATTTTCTTCAGTAGGAACTTTTATTTTTGGTGCAGTTGAAGGAGGGGGCTAGAGACTAGAGAGATGATGGAAGGTGCAAAGCCTTCAAATAGCTGAATAGACCACTGCTTGTAGGGCTTCCTCAAATGAAAGCATGCCTGTCTTCATTAGCTATTCCAGCTTCTAAGAAGATTGGCAGCAGGGGGAAGAAAGATTGCCTATGGGGGGGTGTTGATGACCTGCTTAGCCCAGCAGATAGAAGGAGGCATGCCTGTGGTGTAGTTACACCTGCAATGTGGAGATAAAGCTAGACCTAGGACAGGTTTCAGACAGCAACCTAATTGGAAAGGACTAGACAGGGCTGCTTACCTGGTATTTAAATCCTTGATCTGTCTAGGAAAAAAAAATTCTCAGAAAAAAAATCTGTAATATACTGTTTATAGTAAAAATATTAATATATGATTATTCAACCTATAGCTTCCTGATATAACAGAAAGAAGCTCCAACATGAATTTCAAATCTCCCTTCTTCACACACACAAAAAATAGACATTATTCAATTTGGGTGAAAATCTCCCTTCTCTTTTCCTCCTTTCTTTTCATCTAATATTAATACTGTCTCAACCCAATGCCCCAAGACCTCCTTATCATGGTCATTTAGTTTAAAAGATGAAATGGATTTTTTTTTTACTTTTTTAAAAATTGAGATACAGTTGATATACAATATTATATAAGTTACAGGTGTACAACATAGTGATTCACAATTTTTAAAGGCTATACTCCATTTATAATTATTATAAAATATTGGTTATATTCCTGTGTTGTCCAATAGATCCTTGTAGCTTATTTATTATTATTTATTATATTATTTATGTAGCTTTTAAGCAAAATAAAGAGGATTAAACTTGATCACTCTCCAGGTCCATCTAACTCTCATCAACCTAAGATTTTAACCTTTTCTAAAATTTTCTCTACTACTGACCGAAATAGATTTGGCTGATTTAGCTGTACTTCTGGGGGAAGCCAGCAGGGATCTTGAAAGGGGTTAATCAAGGTCTGACTACTGAGTTGATAGACAACACCCAGTAAATTTCATGTTAAATATCAAGACTTCTCAAATGTTACTCATAATTTCTTTATTCACATTATAATAAACAAACTCAGCACTCCAAAAAAATTACTCTCTCAGAAACACTCAGGATTATGTATGCTGTTTATAATAATTCTTTTTGTTGTTGTTTTGTCAGAAAAAGTAAAGCAATTGGACTGCTAGTTTTTAATGATCTGGAGAGACACAGAGTTCAGGACTGTATTTGGCAACTCCTGGATAAGAATCATTAAATATTTAACAAGCACTTAAGATATAGCAAAAAGTAGAATTAAACAAGTCTGACTATAACCATCAGAAGACCATGAAAAATATGAACAGAGAAGTGACTGAAGAAAAACACAACCTTTGCCCTAGTTGGAAACCACCGCATAATTTAAAAGTGGGCATTGGAGACATAAACACTTTTTCAGTAAAGACTAAAGGCAGCTGCAAAAATAATCACACTCTTTATAAGCCAGAATTCAAAGAAGATGTCAGTTTCTGTTGTCTTTGCCAGGGGAAGAGCACATCCACCCTCTCATCAGGCCAACGCAGCCCAGCCCACTTCACAGGCTGGGGCTGGTGGGGGCTGGAGGAGGGGAGGAGGCTCTGGGCAGCTGCGGACTAGATGGAAGAAAACACAGCACGTTCGACATCCTCATTCAGAAATGTAATCCAGTTCACACTGAAAAAGTTTCCTATGGTCATTCCTCATCTATATTCCTGTAAAATTACAAACTCAACTATTCACGCTGTCCTTTAAGCTACTTGTGGCAGTAGAAACTTATTCTGGGTGTTTTTCACTCAGTCTATGTTTTTCATGAACTTTTAATAAGTAGAGCTAAGTAAACTTGGTTTCTTTATGTTGATGTTTATTTTTTAAAAAATGGAAAGCAACAGGCTTATCTGACTGATAGGAAGTCATAGCTGGAGACACTAGAAATTTTAAGAGTTTAAGAAATCAGATCAGAAATGAAATGAAGACGGCAAGACATCATCACACAGAAGCTCTTATTTCTCATGCGTCTGTGGGTTATTGGAAGGAGTTCTGTTAATCTCAGCTGGATCACTAAATTGTCTATGCAGCTGCCAGTAGCTGCCTGGTCTGGGTTGGTGCCTCTGGGCAACTCTTCTTCAAGCTGCAAGTCTCTAAATTGGCAAGGTCATCCTGCGCCTTTGTTATTCATCTTCCTTGGGCAAGTGGGCTGCCTAGAGTATGTTCTTCAAGTAGTGATTGGAAGAGGTAAAAGAGGGCAGGTACAACTAAACAATAAACATTTGAAGTCCCTACTTGTGTTATGACTGCTTACATTCTGTTAGCCAAAGCAGTGTATTGGGTTGGCCAAAAAGTTTGTTCGGGTTTTTCTGTAAGATGTTATGGAATGGCTGAACCCAAAGGCAAGGAGCAGGGAAGTATATCCCTTCATCAAAGTGAAGGGGAGGAAGGGCATGAATAATTTTGAGCAGTAATTTAACCTAACCCAGCTATAATTACCATATACATCTTTAAAGTGAATTCTTGTTTTTTTGTGGGGTGTTTTTTGGTCTCATTCTGCCTTACAAAAGGAACTTTGGAACCATAGAGCACCTACCATTGAATCTTGCCCGTAGTCTAATAAGATTTGGAATTTTTAAGCTGGAAAAGATAAATACACTTTTATTAATCACATGTATTTGTTGTAGTTTGATTGATTGATCTGTTTGTCATAGAAGAAAAAAACATGCTTTGACATTATCACTAGACCAGCAGTCATGATTCATTTATTATCATTGTTAGTTGCTACCAAATATTAAACTAATTTGCATTTTGGGGACAGAAGGAGAGATTTATATGAAGTACCAATAATATTTTTTTCCCTTAGATAAATCTGACATTCATTTCAGTTCCTTTTGAAATAAGAACACCTTTCACATATTGCAGTGTGTTACCTTCCATATCATAAAAGCAATGTGAGATGGTTTTAGAGTTGCAAGAATCAAACAGTCTTTAAACTCCACTTTGCATACTTGAAAAATCACTAGAGTATAACAAGAGAAGGGAATTCAGCAACGTTTAAAAGAAGTATGGGATGAAATAAATGATCGCAACTCCTATGAAGGAAAGGGGAGTATTTTCCTTAATTAAGCCAAATTCAGGCTTCCAGAAGAATGAGTCTATCTGCACTCAGAATAGCTTATACTATAATTTTTTTATGCTAAAAGAGTTAGTTCATCTCCTTATTTTTGACAAAATTTTCACAGTTGCAGTCATTGTAATGAATTAAATAATGTGTCCTGATATACTATTTTAGATATCCTACTAATAAGGAAACGTTTGGCCAATTTCAGCCAATGTATAACTAAATCCATTCAGCAATCCACCAGACAGGATTTTATGGAAGTATCTCATCTGAACTCGTATCAATACTTATTCATAAGATGCATGTGGAATGTCAAAGGATAATGCCACGTACAAAGTCTTTAAATAAAGATGATACTATTCCTAAAGGAATTTTCTAGTCCATCACTCCTCCCTTTTTTATGCAATGGATCCAAAATGTAGTTTCTAATATCTGTGATAATATAATTCAGTTCCAAGTAAGTCATAATTTAACATTATTTATAATTGACTTTATATGCTTTTATTTATATAAAATTTATAAATAATTTCAAAATATATATATTAATATATAACAGGTTTTGGTTTTGCTTTGGTCTTTCTGTTTTAGAAACTTCGGGAGAAGAGTGATTATGTTTTTGACAATGAGATATCAAAACAAATTGGGACATCTCCTGGAAAATAATGGCAGCCTTCTAAATGTTAGAAGCATGCATATTTTTATAACACCTATTGGATTTTAATGATATCACTGTAGGTTCAAATCATAGAAACAGCCACCATACATAGAGCTGAGAGGTTACAATTCATAAAATTAAAGTAATTCCCTAGTTGACTTTTTCTACTGTCCTTTCCCTTTAATTTTGTAAAACATGTTTGTTTGTTTGTTTGTTTTTACAAATCACCTCTGACTTTTTTGTTTCCTTCACCTGAATCCTGATTATTATTGATGCCAGCAGGATTACAAGGATGTGATATGTATACCTAGTTAAACTCATTTCTGACTTTTAACTTATGTATATTTTGGGGTCCCTTTCTAATTAAAAGTATTCAGTTGATTTTTTTAATGGATCCTCCTGGGTTATACTGACATGAATAGTTTTTGTGTTAAAAACTGGTAATTACAGGGCAGTTTTTCTGTATACATACATCTTTAAAGTCTATTGCTCTTGAGGTGGGCCAAATCCTACAGGATTCTGAAGATTTCAGTCCCTAAGCTCCTGGAGCTCAACGATGCATGCTTTACCTGAAGAAGAAAACCCAAGCAGATTCCTCTTCAGTCTGCTTTGTACATGTGATAAAAGAACACTGAAACGAAATAACTTTTAGGGGGTATGTTGGTGAATGGAGAGAGAAGGCAGCTGACAAAGGGGAAGAAAGAAACAAAGTGGAGACACTAAAATAATTATATATCTGTCAATTCCTTTTTTTTTCCTGTTAAACACTCACCTATTTTTTTCCCCTGTGAAAAGTTCATTTAAAGCTCTCTCCCTCCAGCTATATGAAAAAACTCACAATGCATTCAATAGTATAATACAAATCCAGAATGTTTTCAAATTTCCCTCTCTTGTGGGTTTTGAGATTGACAGCTCTATAATTAGGGATAACAAAGAAGAAGGGAATTAATAAGAGTCTAATACAGGGCCCCAGTCAGGAATCTGGAGTGGGGAATAAAGGGAAAAAGGAAATCAAGAAGTGTAAATCATATAATCTTATTGTAGACTGGAAAGCTAGGTATTCAGATTTTATACAACTACTTATTTGTTTAGACTTTATACAACTAGTTAGATGTTCAAATTTTATACAAAAGCTAGTAGGTCATAGGAATATTAAAATTGATTCTCAGACTCCAATGTATATTTATTGATTTGAAATAAAATTTTGGTTAAATATGCTACCAAATGCTTGGTACATTAAGATGTCTCCATTGCTAAATAGTTTCCTGGACCCCAGCTAAACTAAAATATAGCTCTCATCATCAGAAAAAAAAGCTTGGGGACTGTAACACAATCATCCTGCTCTATTTTGGGAGGGAGGTATTTACCTTTTTTTTTTTAAGCAAAAATTACTGGCTTTCCTTCCGGGGAGCTCTTGTTCTTCAGGGCATGCTCTTTCATTCTTAACTTGTTGTTTGTTTGATTAAATCAAACCATTTGATGTTCTACAGGATGTAAAAAGTCATGTAGAATATGTTTATGTCTTTTAAGTTTTTACAGTATTTGCCATAGTTGTGTTGTGTTGTATTGTGTTGTATTTACTTCTACTTGTTTTATTTACTTATTTACACCCTCTTCTCTTAGATGTCTCTGATTTAGAATAATAGATTTCCAGATTTAATCTTCTATTCAGCAAGTAAACCAGTGGTGATAATAGCACTAAAAATTATTTAGATGTTTATTTAGCCATTCATAAATCATTTGTCAAAATGTAAATTGTGTGGGGCATCTCTTCAGCAAATAACTTTGAGGAAGCATGTGCAAAACTAAAATGAATAGTCATCAGGAAACTTGGGTTTTAGTTATCAACTCTGACACTTTTTACACATTCTTACCAATTCATGTCAAATATTTGTTGACAATTAAAATCTAAATCATTAAGATACTAAAAATGCAGTGGGGAAAATTAGCAGCCAAGAACCTAGTAATATGATATAAGCTCCAATAACTCTAAGAGATGTGTATATAGGTAATGGGCCATGGAGAAGACAGATATGAAAACCATTACTAACTCTATCTAGAATGATTAGGAAAAGTATCAGAGAGGAATTACCTTTAGCCCAGAATTCTGTAAGACAGAAATTCCTCAGCTGATTAAAATTAAAAGGGGTACTGCCTTCATGCAGAGGGATCAGCCTGGTCAAGGGCAAGATGGACATGGAAGTACAAGGTAAGAGGTCAGAGGGGCTGATACCTAGGGTCTAAATACAGATGTGGTTGCAGGAAAGGTATCCCAAAAGATACAGTGCTATCAGTGAAGATGACACTGGGAAAGCCTTGCCTAATGGGAAAGGCTTCAGCATGGAGGCCAGTGGTTTTCAAACGTTAGTGTCATAAATGTGTGCTTAGAGCTATATATAGCTTCAGGATTTAGGAAATATATTTTTCTTTATTGTGCTTTGTGTTATCATTATTTTTTAAAATCCTTGTTTCTTTGTTCTGTATTTATAGCTTTTATGGTAGGCTACCCCCTCAAATTTTTAAGAAGTAGTAAACACTAAAACATTAATGAACCATTAATGCACGGTTCCCTTCTAAGAAGCTTCAGTAGCACCTTTGCTATTTTCTCTGGCCTCATAAAATTATGAGAGAAAAGTACTTACATGTTTTCTTGCTGATAGCTATACAGGAGCTCTGGCTAAGGAGTAAATCAATTAAGTTGCATTGGCAATCGGTAAATTAAAATAAGAGTTAGTATTGGATTATTGACTTGTTATGGATCTGTGACCTAGTCTTCATTAAAGAATAATAAATTAAGCATCTAAGTGTTCACTTCACATAGATCATTCAAATGAAACAAGTTTCCTGTCCAACTCAGTACATAAAACCATAAGAGGTCAAAATTTTCACCACTAGTCTTTTAGTTATTGTAAGTCAAGCTAAATGTATTTATTGCTAATAGCATGTCTTTTTTAAAGTAGAATTTTTTTCCTGCCTCAATTACTTCTATTGTTTTTTTATTGAATTCCTTTCTTTGTATCAATTTCTCACTTGCAGGCTGCACCATTCTAAACCTTATTTAATTTACTTTTCAAATTACCTCCTGTACTTTGTTTTTTCTTTTTTTCTTTTCTTCTTCTTTTAACTCTGGATAGTTCTTTCTGCCCCCTTTATCTTCTGTGTGTATGGTTTTTGTTTTGTTTTGTGGGTTTTTTTGGTTTGTTTGTTTGTTTTTTGCGGTACGTGGGCCTCTCACTGTTGTGGTCTCTCCCGTTGAAGAGCACAGGCTCCAGACGCGCAGGCCCAGCGGCCATGGCCCACCGGCCCAGCCACTCTGCGGCATGTGGGATCCGCCCAGACAGGGGCACGAACCCGTGTCCCCTGCATCGGCAGGCGGACTCTCAACCACTGCGCCACCAGGGAAGCCCCTGTTTTGTGTTTTGATGTTTGGTCTTCTGAGAATTTTTAACTTCTTTTTTTCAGTCTATGCCTGAATAATTCTTTTCTTTGTAGCACACTAAGAAAAAATTCATTTACCTCTTTGATCTCTTGCTGCTTTCTGTCATCTTCAACATTCAAACTGGCCCTGATTTTCATTTAAAATATTTTTGTGTTTATTGCTTATCATTCTTTAGTCCCTCATTTTCTCTCTAATTTAGCAACACATTGACTTAAATGATTTATTTTATTATCTTGACTCTAACTATGAGTATTTAGAAAATGTATAAGCTGAGTTTTAGAGGTAGCTTTATTACCACACTTTCAAGTCTAGGACCTCTAAGAGTTAGCTATGTGGTCATTGCTTTTCTCCCTCAGCAACAGATCCTGAGTTTATATTAAAGCTACTTTTTTTTTTTTTTTTTTTTGTGGTACGCGGGCCTCTCACTGTTGTGGCCTCTCCCATTGCGGAGCACAGGCTCCAGAAGCACAGGCTTAGTGGCAATGGCTCACGGGCCCAGCCGCTCCACAGCATGTGGGATCTTCCTCGACCGGGGCACGAACCCGTGTCCCCTGCATCGGAAGGCGGACTCGCAACCACTGCGCCACCAGGGAAGCCCTATTAAAGCTACTTTGAGGAGACACAATCAATACTAATCCCAATAAATAAGATGTGAATTACCAGAATTTAATAGCAACCAATTGTGATTTTGAATGGCTCAGGGATATTTGCTTGCTACTTGATAAGGTTACATAATGGAAAATAATGTAGCTAAGACATTTTATTATTTCCCTTAGCTGAGTACACAGAGTTACCTTGAATTAGTCCATCTCAGAAATTAATTTCCCATAAATACAGATAGAAGACCAACACTGCATTCAGACTATAAATTTGTACACAGAAATGAGGATCTTCTAAGGTCCTATCAATCAATCAATTAAAGTGAAGGTGAACATTTCAAAAAATTTTGAGAAAGAGAATTTGTTAAAAAAGAGGGAATTTGACACATGGTTAGAATCTTTGTCAAGGGGCCTAAAAGCTAAAGTTTATAAGCAGATTATTGCTACCTACAGCCATAAAGTACATCATAGAATAAAATCCTACTGCATCCCAGTGAATAATATATTTTTACCTAAAAACATTGTACACATTTCTCTGATACCCCAACTCCTAAAATATTTGATATTTTTATTTAAAAGTTTGAATTAATCTTTATCTTATCCTAAGAAGTGAGTAGAGAATCATCATCCCCATTTTGAAGTCTGAGAAAAAGTACAGCTAATGATTATTCACATTATTTTGAGTGTATATAGATTTTCCTTACATTAATTCAAGAGTGTCAACAAGCCCATTTTCAACATTGGATTTCAGAAATTTCATTTTCTTACAGATATAAAGCTACTTGAGCAAAATATTTTGCAAATCATAAAACTCTACTTGATTTCTCTCTTTGCAGAGCTGTTAAAAATAATAATCTATTCCAACAAATGTTAAAGATAAGGCCAGGAAATACAACTAAATAAAAATACACTTGTAAAAGTGATATACCTGGTAATCACAAGTGTAATCCCCCTGTTGCTGAAATATCATTCCTAGCTCTTAATTAATTCAGTTATATGTATTACTATATGATTCATAAAACCCCCTCAAGCTTATATACATCTTTGAACACACAAATCCTTTGAATAGTAATAGGAATGGTTAATTTCTTTTTCAATGTTTGTTTTTTGATATCAGATTTTATAATATGCTATAATGGACCCATATTTAGGGTCTAACATCAGACATGTAATATTTATCATTGTTTTCCATTTACTTTATGATCTTTCTCCCTTGGGATGTTTTACTTACCAATATAGAAGCAAAGTTTTCAGACAAATCATAAGGAGCTTGTTTAGTTCTTTCTATTACTTTTCCCTTGCTCCTAAGTTGTTACTGCTATATAATCAGTGGTGATTCTTTGTATGATATAACATGATTAAATATCTTAGGTTTTCCTAAGAGCTGAAAAACTTTGGAATTAGAACATTACCAAAAAACAAACTAACAAAAAAAACCAACCAAACAAATAAACAAACCCACAAATAAAAAACCAGAAAGCAAAAAACAAGCTACCCATTTGCTCTTTCATCAAAAGTTGTACGTGTTTTAGTCAAGTACAAAAAGTAAATTGATACTTTTCTAGTAAACATATAGAGACCTAACACCAAAATTAGTTAAGAAGTGAAATAGGGCTTCCCTGGTGGCGCAGTGGTTGAGAATCCGCCTACCGATGCAGGGGACACGGGTTTGTGCCCCGGTCCGGGAAGATCCCACATGCCGCGGAGCGGCTGGGCCTGTGAGCCATGGCCGCTGGGCCTGCGCGTCCGGAGCCTGTGCTCC